>NC_134268.1:197915187-198236020 GCF_031893055.1 Leptodactylus fuscus | reverse complement strand
CCCAAACTTTTTCATAAGACTGTAAGTGCCAACACCATACCAGATCCAAAAATGGCAAAGGAATCACCGATTCACAAAGGAAAAAAAAAGCCATTGGATTCAGGTGAGCCTAATCTATCTGCAGGGCTGGATGAATATGGTGACAGACTCCCTTGAATACTTTCAGACTCTGGAAAAGCTCCTTAAAAGGGATCCTATCATTGGATAAACTTTTTGTCTGACTTACACGTAGGAATAGCCTTAACAAAGGCTATTCTTCTTCTGCCTTTAGATGTCTTCTCCATGTTGCCATTCGGTAGAAATCCGGGTTTTCTTTGGTGTGCAAATGAGTTCTTTCGCAGCACTGGGAGCGGTCCTCAGCGCTCAAACAGGACTGGGGGCGTCCCCAAAGCTGTCAGAGAACTCCCCAGCGCAGCCTCCATCTTCTTTTGGAATGGCCTTTCCCGGTGTCTTTTTCCGTCCTGAGTTTCAATCTTCCAGGAATGCGCAGTTGGCTCTGCCATCGGGCCTTGGGCAGAAGCGACTGCGCATGCCCACGACCACAAGAAAATGGCCGCTTACACAGTAAGCTGTGCAATTACTGTGTAAGCGGCCATTTTCTTGTGGTCGCTTGTGTCTGAGACCCGATGGCAGAGCCGACTGCGCATGCCTAAAAGATTGAAACTCAGGACGGAAGAAGACACATGGAGAAGGCGTTCCAAGAGAAGATAGAGGCGTCGCTGGAGATTTTTGTCACAGTATTGGGGACAACCCCAATGCTGCGAGAGAACTCATTTGCATACCGAAGAAAACATGTATTTCTACCGAACGGCGACACGGAGAAGACCTCTAAAGGTAGAAGAAGAATAGCCTTTCTTAAGGCTACTCCTATGTGTTAGTCAGGAAAAAAAAGGGTATCAAGTGATAGGATCCCTTTAAATAACCCTACACTTAATCAAGTGTCTAAGCTGATCGACAACCTCTACAAGAAAGGTCTACGAAGCCGGGGAAGCGTTCACCAAAACTTCCCGCAGGATGTATCATTTTGCGTCCCTACAGATGAGAGCATCAATTACGAGTTGCTATTATGGAATGTAAACAGGATCAGAGCACTTCCCTCTCCCGGCACCACGCAGGGCGCACCGAAACACTTCATCAACGCAATTAAAATATGCGCCATTAGAGAAAAATGAGGAAAGTAAAGCTCGGGTTTATGATGTAATTTTTTTCCCCCCTTTTTTTTTTTTTTTTTTTTTTTTTGCCTTTTCGGAAACACAAAAATAATTAAGAATTTATATCCCTCATTACTCATGTGACTAAACAGAATTATGCATGGAAACAGCACGGTTCCTAAACAGATTTAGGAATCTTACGGCATCCGTATCAATCATGAAAATGATAAGCAAAGGGTTGGCGCTCCGAAACAAAATATTAAATTATTAAGAATCTTCCCAGGCAAAGCACAAGCAGCCTGTAATGTTATCCTGACATTTCCTCGGAGAGCTTGAAAAACAAGTGCGTCTGGATGTGTTCAGCTTCTGTCTGTGGATTTACGCTGTGCCTTGGATACCAGCGCTCTGCGTGAATCCGGGCTGCTTGAAGATTGATGGTCTCGTGTTTGAAAGCCTCTAATATACACTTCTTACACATCTATCTCTCCTAAGCACCAGCCAAGTAATGCGTTTTAAAGGTTAACCAGCGTCGTGAACCCGCAAAACAATCGTACGAATGTAAACAAGCGACCTAAATAGGTTAGTTTTAGGCTGCGGTAAATTGCAATTCTCGTTGCTGCTGGGGATGGCCGTAATTGTATGTTATAAACGCATTAGGGGGCGAGGAGCGCGCACAGAGTGGCACGGTTTCATTTGCTTTGCCATCTTTAAGACGTATTAAGTGAAGACCAAGATAGAGGTTTCCTGGAGGGAAAAAAAAATATCAATGCAGTGAAAAAGTTATGTGCTTACTATAGCAGAAGCGCTACAGAGCTCTACGGGCACGTTCAGTGTTATAAATGTCTTCGGCAATTTGCGCACAAACTGAGAGGAACAATAACATTTATGCGGCAGGAAGAGCTATGTCATTCGAGGTAAAATAAAAATGCAATATAAATGATAATACGACTATTTACTCTTTTTTTTTTTTTTTTCAGTTGAAATTTCTAGGACTCCTAAACCTTTGCATAGTAAAGCTGGTAATGCTAATAAGATTATGGGACGAGAAACTTGGTTGAAAAGTGTTAGGCCTGGTTCACATCTGCGTTAGTAATCCATTCCGCATGGGGATCCCCTCTGAACGGACTACCGAACCTATTGGCAGGCGGTGAGCTTATGAAAGCACATGGACCCCATAGACTATAATGGGGTCCGTGTGCTTACCCCATAGAACATGTGGACAGAAAAGTATTTCATGATCTACTTTCCTGTCCGCTTGAGTTGTGCGGAGACCGCATGGACTCCATTATAGTCTATGGGGTACGTGTGTTTTCACTGGTCACCGCTGGCCAATGCGTTCGATAGTCCGTGCCACTCTAGATCCCATGCTCTGGTGGTCCCCGACCATCTAGGTTTACTTTTCTGCATCAATAACATGCCGTACATGCACAGGAATCAGTCACAGTCTGTAGTCATGAGGCCAGTATGTAGGCCACCAAAAATGGTGACGCCAGTGATCACGTGAATGTACAAAACTTCTTTACCTTGGACTGTCGGGGACTACCAGAGTATAGGTGCAGGAGCAGCACGGATTTAATAGGTGAGTTATAGATTACTTTTTTTTTTTACTTGCCTGTTTCTTCTTAGAGCTTATGCCCCCAAACCCAAGTTATTCCTCCAAGGAACTTCTGAATAAATTGACCCCTTGGGGTTACCAATCCCCATACCAATCTTCGGTTCTACACTGGTAAAGTATGCAGAAAATACCCATAAACATAGTGAAGTGTTGCTAAGCCCACCGAGGTCAGTCTAGGACAACTTGAACATGGCAACTTGAAGTTCCAAATTCTTAATATCTATTTCTAGATTCCGTCTATTTTTTTTTTTTTTCCAAAAGGCAGCCACAAGACAGATGATGGTGCAACACTTAGAGAAGGTTTGTCCCTGTTGCCCTGTTGCTGTTATAATGATGAAAGACAGCGACTTGCAGGATACATGTCCCCTGCCACGCCAGTGATTTCTGGTGCGTCGTTCCACCAGATGACAAGGAAGGCTGTAAAGAGAGCTTAAACCTACATAAAATAACAGCACACTATAACCCTCTGTACTTCCCATGGAACCAATTCAGACGACTGGAAATAAACTGAAAGGAGTAACTGAGGACACGCTTTTATATTCTTCTCCGAGAAGTTTGTACCCAATCCTTAAGAGAAGAACTGTAGTCGCAACCTTAGGGAGACCTTAATTAACTAACTATTGACAAAACAGGCATATAAAGCTGTTGCCCAAGGAGCGTAATAATTAATGGGCTCCTGGTAACTACTTTATTATTGCCAACAGATAAGGACTTCCGGCTGTTATCAAGTTTTTCCCAGTATTATTAATCCTTCGAGAATAGCGCCTTCAGCAGGTATCTGAATATGTATACGGACAGGCAGAGTCAGACAATCCAGGCTATAAATCCATAATACACTGCGGCAACTCTGCAAATGAGCGATTGCACTATCTGAAGGTAAAGAAGTTTAAGTGCTCAAACAACTTAATGATTATCTTCCGTTTCCTTAAAGAAGAAGCTTTATGACGACGCTCTCTAATTTAATCTAATTCGTAGGGGTTCCGAGGTGTAAATGGAAGCTCCTGGGCAGTAATGCAAATTCGGTAATGCAGCGCACCCCCTACCAAACAAGAACTAGTTCTAAAACTGTACCCCATATGGCTATGCACCTAAGGGCTACTGTACACTAGAGGAATATAGTGGTCACAGCATTACAGCACAGTCACGTAAGATAATAGTACCCACTTTACAGATCCCCGCCATCATTCCTGTTCCAATGTTCCCATTGGGGACACTTCCTGGTCCCCAATGAGAACAATCCAATATGATCATGTGACCATCCTAGACGTCACATAGGCAAGTCAAAAAATCATCGATAAAGGCCAAGATACACAAAGCAGTAATGGACAAGGAAGTGTTGGGGGATTGGCAAGGTGAAAATGACTTTTTACTATTGTTGATTATTCTACCCATTTTATTCATTACGTAGCTGGGTCCCAAAGTACCTACCTTCCATGACTGATGGGTATAGCCCTGTCCCTAAGTTGGTCAGAACATAGAGAAACTGAAGACCACAGCTGATCTGCACGGCTTCCATAACTCCCATACAGGAAACAAGGAGTTACAAAAAACAGCATGGCGCAGTGAGCGACACCATTTCTGTAACTTTGAAAGTGATGGAAACTGGGTAGCTCGCTCTGCAATGCTATTTCCATAACTCCTATTTACCTTTAGAATTTAAGAAAACAGTGTAGAACAGATACACTCAGCTGGTTTTTGGAACTTCCAACGTCGTAGATGTGAGAATGAGCTTTGTATTCCCATCTTGGTCATGTTTGGAGAGAGCCTATCACCATGTCTATGACATCCATCATCTGATCGTTAGATCATACTGAGCATTTTGGTAATTTGTTTATCCAAATACATTCAGTCATTCCAAAGATACAAGCCCTTTTAATTGTTGATACAAATTAGGGAATAATAGCCAAGTGGAGGTAACACAGTGGTTTCTCTGGGGGCGGGGTCTGTGTGTGTCATGATAGTAAAAGGGCTTATATCTTTGGAATGGCTGAACAGAGTTAGATAAATAGTGCCGATCAGATGATGTAAGTCATTGGGCTTCTATGACCTGGTGAAAGGTCCCCTTCAGGGCTAGTTCACACAAGCAAAGGGGGAGCGTATTATGGCGCTGAATCCACGTCATAATCTGCGCCCTCACAATGGAGGTCTATGAAGACTGCCAGGCTACTTTTTTTGTTGCCGCTCACGGAAAAAAGAATAGAAATGTCCTTTCTTCAGGCGGACTCCGCGGTTGAATCAGCCCCGGCGTCCGCCTCGCGACATCACCCTCCAGACTAGGCCCATTCATTTGAGCCTATTCCAGAGCGGAGAGCCGCAATGGGATGCCGTGAACTGAACCAGCATCCCATCGCAGCAGCCGCGACGGGTATGCATTAATATACAGTGCACTGATCCTTTGCAGTGTGGGAACACCAGTGAGTACAGGGATAAAACTTATCTTTTCAACTATCCAGCCATTACAGTGGTTTGTGAGTAAACTATAGAGACAAATTCCCTTTAAATATGGGACTTTCCCCATATTCAAAGATTTTATGGCCACATTATTTACCTTCTACTTGCTGTAGGAAACCATATTGGCCTGCCTCAACAACTGGTGACCACAAATACCTTTATACACACAATATCAATCTATCAGGATTACGAGAATTCTATAAAGAGGAAGTAGGTTACAATGAAATGGTTAAAGCATGTCTGCCCTTATTTCTAAGGGACTGTTGGCACAAGAAGCAAAGGATCTGATGAAAAGATGTAGGGGTATAATTTGCACATGTGGGACCAAGCTGTTCCATGGATCTGTATCACACAGCTGACTGGCATCAAGTAAAGGCGTCTGCTAAAAACCAGAGACAACTAATAGGGAAATAGCAGTAATGGATTGTCTTTCACAAAGCGTGATGGTGGCATGCAATTTGGCACAAAACATACAAAGGACAATTGCGAGCATTGTGGTAGGCGGGCCTGTTCCATCGAGCAGCTGCTCCCTGTTAATGTGGAGGATGAATGCTAGCGGTCCCTCCATGTTGTCAGCCATTGTGAAATCCAGGTGCCACCTAATGTCGAGTACCAAGTGCCGAGGATTAGAAGTGTTGAGGATTTAGGGAAAGAGTGGGCGATATTAAAAAAAAAAAAAAAAAGCACAAAGATCAATATATAGTTCTATCCCATTCAACGGTCCATAAATACCATATAATCAGCTCTATACATTTCACGCTGGATACGCAGAATGGCTAGGAAATCTAATTGCAGCGTACATTGTATTTAACCATCTGCTGCTTACTGTCCTCTCAAACACAGCCAAAAAGATCATTTTGTAGAAGTCGGATTGAAGCAGATTTCCAGAAGGGTCATCGTAGCCAAGACTTGTAGAAGTCTAATTGTGGCCGCGGATTTTACAGCATTCAGCCGTAATTGATATAATCTTCAGCAGAAAACTTTGCAGGTGACGGAGTGAAATAGCGCCTTGTGCCCTGCCACTGAACACCGGGTGATTGGCCAAAGTTTCTGGTTCTTACTTGGGGAGGGGGAACTAATGGTAAGAGAAGAGAATAAAGCAATATAGAGGCCAACGCATTCAATCTAGGGGCCTGAGTCATTGAAGAGATGTTAACCAACGGGCAGCTACTACCAAGGTAAATAAGATCATGGGGTGCATCAAAGAGGGCACAAACGCACAACATCTTAACATAGGGTCAGATTTATGAAGACTGGGGTCTTCATATCAACTGCATTGGTGCACAACATAAATCAGGCACACCCTCACCCCTGGCCAAGAGCCAGCACTGAAAGCTACAATGGCTCGTGGTGTGATTTACCGCATTGGACTGGCTTTAATGATCCAAAATTTGGCAGGGCCAACGTCGTCACCTACACCATGCCCCCTTTCAAGATAGAGGCAAGGGCAGTGAATAAACGCCAATTTGTGACACTTGATGGACAATGGAATATTGTGTACAGTATTGGGTAGAAGAGAGCTTGACTGGGTCCAAAGATGGGCAATCAGTGTAAAAATGGAATGGGCACCTCGAAAGAATATTAAAATTAAGTTTATTTAGTTGGGAGGGGGGGATGGGGGGGGAGAGTGGCAACCTAATAACTATGAAAAATATATTAAAGATCGGTAGAAGGATCACGGTCATCTCCTACATTTAGTGGAAATAAGGTATCTACAAAAAACAGTAGGGGGTTCTCTACTGTAAGAGTAGTCTTGGTATTCTCTGCCAGAGGTCATGGCCAAAGATTCTGGATGCCTTTCTTGATAGCAGCACTATTACAGGTTATAGCAGTTTTCCAATTTGTTTTTTTTAAGGTTTTTAAAGTTGACCGTGATTGGATTCGGAAAGGAATTTTTCCCATAACATGAACAAAATTGACTTCTACATCATGGGGAAGAAGGGGCAATTGCCATCCCCTGGATTCACTGCAGGATAATAGGATGAATTGGACATATAGATTAGTTTGACATATTGTAAATTTCGATGTTGCTATGGAAAATTTCCATTTGTGAAAATAAATTTGTGTGAACAAGTAGCTACTTAAGTAAGCTTATAGATGGAATAAAGAAGAAATTCTAATGCCGCTTTGGATTTCAGGTGCAATAATTTTACTAAAATACTCTGGTTTTGCAACGTACAAAAAACCACTTTCTACATCCAATAACAGATGAAGTTATAATAGTGTGAATAGAGTGTCTTGTGCCAGAATATATTAAGATCATAATAAATCAACAACTAGAATATAAAAAGGCGACCCCTGAATTTCCGACCCTTAGATCACTAATAAGTGCTACACGAGCTGGGTTGCCTTCCGTTATCAGCGCTTGACTAGACTATTTATAGGACAACCCTGATGGGACGCGATTCGTGGCTCAAACTCAATAGTCCGCCCAGCAGTTACCATGGGAAAACACGGCAGCTCCATCATTCTGGAACGAATAGGTCTTTAAAACCAAAAGTCTGTTCTGTGAATACCGTAGGCAAGCTAAAAGGGCAAACCAGCCTTCATGTACAAGGGATGCAGACGAGATAAGAAAAACAGGGCAAAAGACGAGACTTTTAAGCATAGAAGGGGATTTAGCAAAGCACCGGAGAGAAGTACGTTTCAAAGCACAAGGGGCTGCAAGGTCAAGATGTGAAAGCGAAGTGAGAGGAGCATTATATGGAGATGGAAGAGTGACAGAAAGCGTTCAGGTAAAGGAATGATTGAACCAGCTCCCTGCAGTGAACACTTCCCGAGATGTGAGAGACGTATCGTCAGATCTGACGATTTGAGGCAGACAGAAAGGTTGCAAAGTTGTAGGTCATCTCTAAAGAAAATCCAAACTCCTCCACTGGCGAGAAAACTGTCTAAAAATGACTGCTGCCGAAAGTGGAGAAGAACTCTAAATGACAAGAATAAAAAACTTTGACTAGATCTTCTACAGAACACATCAGCTGTCTGGATAAAGTGAGGAGCTTCAGGAAGAAGCAAGTTCTCTGCTTTTGTACTAACACTGCACCGCAGCTAAAGATCAATGGTACAGGTCAACGGCGGCTCGACAAACTGGCTGAAGTCATTACTCATATGATGGACATCTAGGCTGAGGCACACATGTCTACATCTGCTGGGCTTCATAAGGTTGTCTACTTAGAACTGCCACTTTAAGCAACCACTCATTCCACTTCTCTCTCTAGTACAGGTTGTCACGTTACCTAAAAGGGAATCCACCCAAAAGTGGTCTTCAACATATTCATAACACCTAATCCATGGAGATTGGACATCCACCAATTTTCAAGTCTTACCCCTTTTAGCATGGCTCTGAGATCATGTTCATTGGAAATCTTGACAACATTCTTAACATGTGGCCATTAAATCGATCTAGTTGTGTTTATCATGTTGTGTGGAATGCCATTTGGCCAAGTGGCAACCAATGTGGAGAATGAAATTAATAGTTCCCAACAGGAGGCCAAGCTAACTCAGAATTGGCTACACAAATTGTCATCTAAAAGGACAACCGAGACGTCCTTTATGGCTGTAACACCAAATTTTGGCAGAAACAAGCTGACCACCTAGACTCTGTGAAAAGCCCAGTTAATGTTAATTTCGCATCTCAGGAGAAGAAACGATAAGGAACGAAGAAATTCAAAATGCCCAATCCTTTTTTCTCAAAGGAGATAAGCCAAGGCCAGAGCTGCCCATAACTGCCTATTTCCCTCTAATTTATCAAAACAAATGTACACTTAGCCAAACCAAGCATGCACGTGTGGGGGGAATTGGTTGGCTTTGGTGTGCGACAATTTCTTTAAACGTCAAACCAAAAGCTACTTATCTTTGCTTTACAGTCTTAGAAAGCAACGTCTTCTCTTCTCTGATGCTGTAGCGTTGACTAAGTATGGAGAACCCAAGACTCATGGGTCTTGTTCATCACCTCAAGCTTTCCTGTTTTAAGCTGGAACCAGGGGCATAGCTATAGGGGGGTGCAGAGTTAGCAATCACTACCGGGCCCTGGAGGTCCAAAGATCTTATTACAGATAATAAGACACCAGAATTATACATATAGCACATGGATAGTGGGGGCCATTATAGATTTCACATTCGGGGCCAGGAGCCTCTAGTTATGCCTCTGGCTGGAACCAATGTCAATATCTTGGCTACGGCATTTTTGAGCAATATCTGCCTGGGGTTACAAGACACATTTTCTAAAGTATGTTCCCCCCCTTGAGTAATAAAACCTCGGTGGGAGACAGGAACCATTTTCAATCTTATCAGCCTGAAATTTCAAACCTCACAAATTCAATGGAATGAAGAATAATTGAAAATAGTAACCGTGAAGTCTTATTAAGGAAATTACACCATTTCACATCCAACCAGTTAACTTGATAAAAATCTATATTTGATATTCTATTGGAAGCAAAATAAAGGCAGGACGAGAACACTAAACGTCAACTAATGTAAAGTTAATGCAATTGCTAAATTTATCAGCCACGGCAGAACGGCTGCGTAAATATAATGAGTGGCCCTAAAACTGAAATACAGAAGGGAAATCGTGCCCAAAATAGAAAAAGTTCATGAAGTCTCCATTAGTCTGTAGGTTTATTTAATTTTTATGTCTGCATTTTTATATTCCGCTTATTTCTATGTGCTGCCGCTATGATCTCATAGGCTATAAACCGGTATAGGAGGTGGAAAGTAAAGCACTATAAGAAGATATACAATGTTAGCATATTGGACTCGTTCTTATGGAGCTTAAAGGGAGTCCATTATTGGCAAAACACGTTTTTAACTAAAGCCACATAGGCATAGCCTTTAGAGATGAGCGAACAGTGTTCTATCGAACTCATGTTCGATCGGATATTAGGCTGTTCGGCATGTTCGAATCGAATCGAACACCGTGTGGTAAAGTGCGCCATTACTCGATTCCCCTCCCACCTTCCCTGGCGCCTTTTTTGCTCCAATAACAGCGCAGGGTAGGTGGGACAGGAACTACGACACCGGTGACGTTGAGAAAAGTAGGCAAAACCCATTGGCTGCCGAAAACATGTGACCTCTAATTTAAAAGAACAGCGACGCCCAGCTTCGCGTCATTCTGAGCTTGCAATTCACCGGGGACGGAGGTTTCCGTCCAGTTAGCTAGGGCTTAGATTCTGGGTAGGCAGGGACAGGCTAGGATAGGAAGGAGAAGACAACCAACAGTTCTTATACGAGCTAAATTCCAGGGAGAAGCTTGTCAGTGTAACGTGGCACTGACGGGCTCAATCGCCGCAACCCAGCTTTCCCAGGATCCTGAATGGAACACACTGACAGTGTATTCCCGTATACCCCATATATACACCCCAAATCCCCGTTCCAACGGTGTGCCCCCCCACCTTCACCTCAGAAATACCCTGCAAGTCCCCTAGCAATAGAATTGGGGCTATATACACCCACTATTTTTGCTACTGGTATATAGTGCCATTGTCTGACTGGGAATTCAAAGATTATATTGGGGTTATGTGCACCCACAATTTTTGCTACTGCTATACAGTGCCATTGTCTCACTGGGAATTCAAAGAATATATTGGGGTTACGTGCACCCACAATTTTTACTACTGGTATACAGTGCCATTGTCTGACTGGGAATTCAAAGAATATATGGGGGTTACGTGCACCCACAATTTTTTGCTACTGCTATACAGTGCCATTGTCTCACTGGGAATTCAAAGAATATATTGGGGTTATGTGCACCCACAATTTTTACTACTGGTATACAGTGCCATTGTCTGACTGGGAATTCAAAGAATATATGGGGGTTACGTGCACCCACAATTTTTGCTACTGCTATATAGTGCCAGTTTCTGACTGGTAATTCAAAGAATATATTGGGGTTACGTGCACCCACAATTTTTGCTACTGGTATATAGTGCCATTGTCTGACTGGGAATTCAAAGAATATATGGGGGTTACGTGCACCCACAATTTTTGATAGTGCTATACAGTGCCATTGTCTCACTGGGAATTCAAAGAATATATTGGGGTTATGTGCACCCACAATTTTTATTACTGGTATATAGTGCCATTGTCTGACTGGGAATTCAAAGAATATATGGGGGTTACGTGCACCCACAATTTTTGCTACTGCTATACAGTGCCATTGTCTCACTGGGAATTCAAAAAATATATTGGGGTTATGTGCACCCACAATTTTAACTACTGGTATATAGTGCCATTGTCGGACTGGGAATTCAAAGAATATATGGGGGTTACGTGCACCCACAATTTTTGCTACTGCTATACAGTGCCATTGTCTCACTGGGAATTCAAAGAATATATGGGGGTTATGTGCACCCACAATTTTTACTACTGGTATACAGTGCCATTGTTTGACTGGGAATTCAAAGAATATATGGGGGTTACGTGCACCCACAATTTTTGCTACTGCTATACAGTGCCATTGTCTGACTGGGAATTCAAAGAATATATTGGGGTTACAAATACCCTCATTTCTTGCTACTGCCATATAGTGCCAGTTTCTGACTGGTAATTCAAAGAATATATTGGGGTTACGTGCACCCACAATTTTTGCTACTGGTAGATAGTGCCATTGTCTCACTGGGAATTCCACAAATAATTTGGGGATTCATTCACCCTACATCTCAGGCTCTTGCCATATTCACCCAGGTTGTCAGTGCTGCACCAGCTCGTTCCCAGACAGCTCGGCCCGAAAAACACGTTACCTATATAGAGGATTTGGACAATGAAGACAACATGTTCTAAATCTAATGTCTGCACCTTCTCCAGAATTAAAATAAAGGCAGCGTTTAACTTTCAAATAGCACTGCACAAAGGAAGAGCTTATCAGCTTGTCTCATGACATGCTACTGAAAAGTGTCATTTGTGTATCTTAATGTAAATATAGTTGTATAAGCTTTTTGGGTTTTAGGCACTGCCAAGTTATTTATTACCACCCGCTCCCTTATAATGATGATGACGCCAAAGTCACTGTGGGTGTTCAGAGCTCACAGCTTTGGTTGACATTTGTCTTGCTCTCTGTCGGTACCAGCTGTCTTTTTGGATACCGTAAAGTTATGTTGACTTTATTAACAACTATAGAAGCTTTAGCCAGGTTGTGACGGTGTGTAACCCTAACAACACTAAGTGGGATACACATTAATAGTCAGTCTATGTACGCTAAACGTATCACTGAAGTAATTTTTTTTCCCTCTCCCCTAATATAAGAAAGGAACAGACATTAGACCTAGACCGGGGTTCGAGGCTTGTAAAAATCCAGTATTATTTGTTCTTCATGATGTGAAATATGTGTTGAAAAGCAACCCAAGATGAAGTCAGCCATGTGTGCCAGTGTGTTACTTGGCATGCCTTTGCTGGCCCCAACTGTAAGGGTCACTCTCCATTTCCTCCATTTTCCACTCCCCTTCACACCATTTGTGGTGAAGCAATGGGATGCACTGAAGTGCACCCTCTAGCCTCGTGTGGGATAGGGACATCAGATGCCACTCCAACCCCCTCGTCTTCCTCCGCCAGCCAACGGTGCGAAGATGAGAGGAGTGTGCTCTGAATGTTTTCTGCCTAGCAGAGGCTAGTTCTTACTTACGAAAATGGCCCCACTTTGACCTGTATATCAGGCACAATGGTGTAGGTTTCAAAGAAACATGGCACCAACAAGTTGGAAAACGTGGGCCATGCGTGGACCGTGTTTGAGTCTGGCAAGCTCCAGATCTGCTACCAGGTTCCAGCCATTATCACAGGCGTAAAAATGCCAGGCCCCAGGTGTAGCAGGGGAAAAAAAAAATGCCATCTCAGCCAGGATGGCATCCCTGACCTCGGAGGCACTGTGCTGTCTGTCCCCCAAGCTGATGAGCTTCAGCACCGCCTGCTGACGTCTCCCCACACCAGTGTTTTAGCGTTTGCCGCTAGTAGCTGTGGTGGAGGTTGCAGCGTCGTAGGGTTTCAGTCTACTCCTGCCATGAATTTTGGCCTGGGAGAGGAGATAGGCCACCCCAGTTTGCACCCGGGGAACAGACTCCACCACATTTACCCTGCCTGTCATTAAAGATAAGCACTGCAGCATCCCTGACCACAGGCGCTTGTCCAAGTGTCGGTGGTCAAGTGGACCTTGCAGCAAAGCGCGGAACTAAGGGCCCACCTGATGTTGAGTGACACGTGCTGGTGCAAGGCGGGGACGCCACACCGGGAGAAGTTGAGACGGCTAGGGACGGCATAGTGAGGTGCCACAGTTGCCATCAGGTCCGGGAAGGCAGGAGTTTCAACAAGCCGGAACGCCAACCTCTCCTGGGCCAGCAGTTTAGCGATGTTGGCGTTCTAGGCTTGCGTGGGTGGGTGGTTAGCGGTGTATTTCTGCCGGCGCTCCAATGTCTGAGAGATGGTGGGTTGTTGTAAAGAAGCGCCTGATGGTGCCTTTGATGGTGCAGGAGAAGGAGATAAGACAGAAACAGGGGAGGATGAGGGAGAAGTCAACAAAGTGGCGGAGGCAGATGAAGTGATGTCCTGGCTCGTCCTCTGGAGTGCATCGCCAGCACTGTGAGCAGAGGCAGTGGCATGAACGGCGGGCAACGTTTGTCCTGCCGTTGCTGCCTGCCACTGATTCCATTGCTTGGATTCCAAATGACGGTGCATTGAAGTGGTGGGCAGGTTGCTCTTCTCAGGGCCCCTACTCGATTTCGAGAGGCAAATTGTGTAGACGACACTATATCTGTCCTCGGCGCATTCCTTGAAAAAACTCTACACCTTCAAGAAACGTGCCCTCGATGGGGGAGTTTTTCTGGGCTGGGTACAAAAGGGAACATCTTCGGACATTCCGGGTCTGGCCTGGCTTCGGCAAAGCAGCTGACCTCTGCCTCTGGACATGTCTCTGCCTCTAGCTACCCTTTTTGGTGCTGCACCTGCCTCAACATCCACACTACTTTCCCAGCTTGACATCTGCCTTGTCCAGGTGGGGTCGGTGTCCTCGTCGTCCACCACCTCCTCTTCCAACTCCTGTCTCGCCTCCTCCTCCTGCACAATGCGCATGTCAACTGGCTGCCCTGACAGCAACTGCGTCTCATCGTCGTCGATGAGGGTGGGTTGCTGGTCATCCGCCACCAAATCGACCGGAGATGGAATGGAGGAGACTCTAGTGTTTGAGCATCTGGACACAGATACTCGTCTGTTAGGTCCGTGGAATCGCAAAATGGAGGGGCAGGTTGCGGTACAGTCAAAGGAAGGGAGAACAGCTCTGGGGAGCAGGGACAGTTGGGGTTATTGTTCTGGGAAGATTGGGAATTTTGGGTGGAAAGAGGACAAGACTGTTGGGTAAGAGGAGGTAGAGGCTGCCTGGCTGGTGGACAATGTGCTTTAAGCGTTATCCGACAGCCATTGCAAGACCTGTTCCTGGTTCTCGGGCCTACTAATCTTTGTACCATTCAGCCTAGTTAATGTGGAACTTTTGTGCAAAGCGCAGAACTTAGGGCCCGCCTGATGTTAAGGGACACACGCTGGTACAAGGCTCAACTCACCCTAAGTGCCAAAAACACTGCTGGTGCAAGGCTCTACTCATGCCAAGGGCCTCAATCTCTGCTGGTAGCTCAGCTTAAGGTCCTGTAACTTTGTTTGGAAGGGCTCATGTTAAGGGCTAGAAAAGTGAATTTTGGAAGGTCTTACCACATCACACACACACACACACACACTCAAAATGACAGTTAAGGGTGAGGGCTTTTGGAATTCCCATTGCCTATTCCATTTGTGGTTGTCATGGGGAACGTGATTTAAAGGGGTGGTTGTTACTGTTTGTTGAGCTTAAATTGGGGTTTGTGTCCATCCATTTGGGGAGTAAAGAAGGTTTCCAGGTATTTTCCCACTTTGATAGAGGTTTTTTTGAATGTGGAAAGTGTGTAGTTGTTAGGCAGTGATGTTGGGGTAATAGAGGGTCTTTGGTGTGTTAGATGCCCCCAGACATGCTTCCCCTGCTGTCCCAGTGTCATTCCAGAGGTGTTGGCATCATTTCCTGGGGTGTCATAGTGGACTTGGTGACCCTCCAGACACGGATTTGGGTTTCCCCCTTAACGAGTATCTGTTCCCCATAGACTATAATGGGGTTCGAAACCCGTTCGAACACACGAACATTGAGCGGCTGTTCGAATCGAATTTCGAACCTCGAACATTTTAGTGTTCGCTCATCTCTAATAGCCTTTATAAAGGCTGTTCTACTCATACCTTTCCTTCTATTCAGCTAGCCGCCATTTATACGAAAAAACGTTTCTTTTCATATCCAATTTATGCCCAAGGAATACAGGGGGCGTTCTCCCTGTGCTCCGAGCACACCATCGTCATCCCCTAGTGCATTCTAGTCACTTCTCCCTTCATCTTCTGGTTTTCCTCTCTCTTGTGTAGGTATCCAGTGCTGTTCTCTTTATGATGGAAATCCCGTGCATGCAGAGTCAGCTCTACCACTTCGGATTCAGGCAGAGCCGACTGTATACTCTGTCTCCCATTTTTCTTACACTAGCCAGATCAACAGAGCAGGCAAGATTGCTACTACAAGTTTTTATTCCAGTTTTACATAGGAATTCGTTGTCAAATGCACAAACTGCTGTACGGGAGTCACACTAAAATCTTACGAATGCCATAAGATGTCTTCAGTGTTCAAAAAGGAGCAGAATTGTTCATCATGATGCATGAACTTTGTGAGCCCTCACCTTACACACGAATGACCACATTTCTGTGTACTGATCACGGACTCTGCCAGCACCGACCTTAGATCTGTATGACCAAACTTTTGCTTACTGATCACGGACTCTGCCCGCCATTACATTAGTTCTGTATGACCACAATTTTGCTTACTGATCACGGACTCCGCCAGCCCTGACCTTGGATATGTGTCATCACACTCCTGTTTCTTGATTCTGATACCACACTCTGGTCTGGATGCTATTTGCACTTGCTAAAGGAAAACACTTGACAACAAGGGGATTCCCTGTGAAAAATCCATCCCCCTGCAATAAGCACCTTCTATAAGAGACATGTGCATTTGGCCACAATATGAATAAGGCAATCATGGGTAAGAAGCGAAAAAGGGTCCTATTCAATGTTAAAGAAAAGACATGTGAATAAGTTCTGCAGCACAATCTAAAATTCTAAAGTAGTCACTGTGACAAGGAGAAAATAAATGGAGGCTAATGCAAAAAAAAAATAATTTTAAAAAAAAAATTAAAAAAGCAAAGCAAACCAAACTGAAATAACTGCAATTCCACAGCAGAGAAGCAGATGGTTAAAGCTGGCAAAAGAAAAAAAAAACTCCCATTCATTCAGAACCAACAGATGCGATGAGTTTAAAATATTGCTGCTTTAGGATACACAAAGACTGTCAGCCCAGATTGTGGGTTTGGGCCAGTCTATCAGTTATTAATGATCTTGAAGAACAGAAGTCCTAGAACACTCTTGTGAAAAGAAAAATGGTACGACAGACACAGTGCGATGTGGGCTGCCAGTCTCCTTAGAGATGGAATAGGAAAATGAGGCATGTTACACTGGGAAGAATCAGCACAAACTTTTTCTTCTTCCTTAGGCAAATGAGGCAAGGAAAAGCTTCGTCTTCGGGTCCGGGAAGAAAGGTCTAATGGCGGCCATCTTGTCTCTACTTAGAGAGTCCCAGCGTAAGACGGCAGGTTTTTCTAGAATTGGTATATATGGCTTTATAATTACCGTAAAGTCTTTCATCATGTTTTGGTTCTTTGCAATCTTTAATTAGCACAATTACTGTGAAAGCAAATGCGAGCATCGGGAGAGTCAATGACTGAGGATACAAACACAGCTTTCTTGTATCATACCTCTCTGCATAGCTAGGTGCAATATTTTTTGGAAAGATAGAACTGAATTTTAGATATTTGTCACAGGTTAGAGGGAGTGTCTGTGAGCCCTGATACTGTCGCAGTCTCTAACTGGACCTCTGAGTTGTCTCAGTGATTATATCATCTGTGTAAATAAATATCTGTGTATGTGAGTACAGTGCTGTTTACAACAAGCAGGAGCTCAATGAATGAGCAGAAAACCAGGAAGTGGAAGGGAGAGGAGACAGGAAGTAGAAGGGAGAGGAGACAGGAGGACAGGTGAAATCCTGAGATGTGAAAACCCCTTTAACTGATGTTATGAGTGAAGGACAATGGGTCCTGCAATTAGTTTGGGAACGCAATGTATCATAATATACTATCAATAAGACAGGTTCCCTTAACCAAGTCTTGCCAAAAACTTAAATACTATATCTTCAACATTCAACATTATACAATGGAATAACTTTTAGAGATATTGTACAACAGACTATACATGGTCCCAATGGAGCTTTTGGCTTATACCAAATTGACCACTGCAGATGAGAATCTATTACATCTATTGGAAGCTCCAAGACACCTTTACCCAGGGGCAAAATCTAAAATACAATATGTAAAGTAAGGGCCAACCCAAGAAAATCCATGTCATGTCTACTGCTGATGCACAAGGCTTTTGTACAGGCCATTTGTCTACTAAATTTGCGTATTGTACCTCCATAACACTAGCAGATTCCACAGGGCACAGACAAAAAAAAAAATAAAACTAATCTAACATCAGAGATTTTATTTAAATTTCACATATAAATTGGCCAAGGCAGCCGGCAGAAAATACTACCGTTATGTGAAAATTTACTATATCAATATTGCATAAAACTAAAGTGGCATAAATAAAGCCGATTACCAGGTGTTTTGTGGAAGTGAAAATGGGCCCATATTTTATTATATTTTATATACTTCAATTCTGTGAAGGGAAATAACCTTCATGCAGAAAAGTGGAAGTGCGAGAGCTTCATTTTTCAATCATGTCAAAATACCTAAATGCAGTTTGCCACTGAAAAAAGGCCATGCAAACAAATAATATTAATTTGTACAGATCTATATTCATCGGCAGAATTACCGGATGAAAGGTTAATGGTAGCTGTCAATTCTATGAAAGTACTCGACTTCAGCGCTACCGCAATGCCAGGCTCTTTTATATCACAGTAATTCATGGACGTGAATGTAAGACCTTGACAAACCATCAAAGTTGTACCTTACAAGAGGACCGCTGAATAATATTACCCTTATATCAAAAAGCTGGTTACACATAGAATTATATCGGCAAACCAGAACATGACTAAAGGTCATATATGGGAACAGAAAATGGATGACCGACCATTCCAAACCACACATTTAGGTTAGCTTTCCAGTGGTGGGTAACATGGTCCACCATGGCAATAGAACAGGAAACCCCATCAGAAGGCCTAGGCCAATAGGAAGGAACACAGTGGTTGTTTGCGTCCATCAGAGGAGAGTATTTGAAGTTCCAAAAAATTATGTCTACTGGGATCCATCGGAGACTTGGGCATCCAAAGCCCATAACAGAATTTCTACGACATGGTGTTGAGTAGGGTCTCCATATTCTCCTGATCCCATGACAAATTAACCCTAAAACATGTAACTAAGGACTTGGAATTTATCCACGAATCATGTTACCAATGAATCTCTCAATGCAATAGCAATTACAAAAATAGGAGCCTGTACAGTAGGGATTCACAATCTTTCATCCTTGGAAAAAAGAATCCTCGGGGCACCCCTAAAAAACAATTGTTAACAGAAGACAAAAATATCCTGATGGCATGAGGTCATTCTCCAAACCAGAGGGTCACAGTTGCTTGGTGGGATTCCAGGGCACTCCTGTTAGGAATCACTGCTCTACTGTATATACTGGTATAAAAAAGGGCTTACCCTATAACACCTACCCCCTAGCCACACGATAAGTGTCTGACTATCGGTGCAATAACTGTGGTGACGCTTACCGATCATGACAACCTGAATCCCCTAGTCCCCCATGTGAATAGATTGGGCGCACATAACCAATGCTCCATTAACTTTGATGTGATGAATGGGCTACTGTACTCAGCTTTCTCCATCAGCCCTATAAATAATGGAGTGGAGGTCATACATGCACATCACACAATGAACTCAGAGAACCCTGTTCTTCTGATCGCAACTGATACCCAGTGGTCATACCATTGGTAATCAGATGCTCATCCCCTATCCTGTTTATAGAGGATAGGTTCTGTTAGTGGGAACTCCCATTAAGGATATGACATTGTATATATGGCATTCCCTCATTTCTATATATAATGGTTCCAGATAAAACACAATACTTGGAAGAGAAAACTATATATAATCTCAATTACAATTTGACAAATTTAACAAAACAATTAAAGCAAGACTAAGGGGCAACGTCCACCATATTTATCATATTCATCACAAAGCATAAGGCCCCAATACATATCAAAGTCAGTCTACGCATCAATGACTACCTTAACGGACCGGGCCTCCTGACTACTTTCACTAAGGTCAATGGAAATAAGAATTTGGCATTTACAATTTCAACACCCAATCCTTTTGCAATCAGGGCAAGACACCACTACCACTAAAATTGTCTGGTTGTGTCTTACTGCCCCCAACTCCATATACAAAACAAAGGTCGATAGTGAATGTGTATGGGGGGAAGTGTTGGTCAAGCTTTGTCCGACAGCCATTGCAGGTGGAGAGGTACCTTTAATTCTTTATTTCCTAACTCCATCCCCCAAAAACACATGTAAATTCTGGACTCTAATGACATAACCAGAATACACAGCCAAGCACTATCCACTCCCCATGAAATAGTAGAACATATACTACTAACTGATGGCTCGCCCACTGAAAGTCGATGGGGTTTTTGAAAAAAGGTACGGTGCGAAAAACAGAGTCAAGAATCCACATGGTTGTATGAATATCACCTATAATAATAAAGCCAATATAATGTATATAATATAACATCCAATGGGCATTGATGTATCACAGCAAGTGTACACGAAAAAAAGTTGCCACTCCATAAAAGCCTGTCGTGACATTGTGTCGTGGACTAGACTACCAATAAATAGGTAGGCCGCCATTCCCTGGTAAAAGATAGGTAAGCCGCCATTCTCTGGTAAAAACAGGAAGAACTCCGAGCATAAGAAAGTAATAGAAACAAAGGCACAAAGTTACAGACAAAAGACCATGAATACAATGAATGAATACAGTCCGCTTACTTAGATTCTTGAAAAGTCAAAGCAAGCCTCCCACTGGCTCTGACCTTACGGATATTGAAAATCGAGTTACATTTGGATTACTAACTTGATTTAATGGCTATAATGCTTTTAATTTTCCTATCTACCCGGCAAAGTAGATCCACAGAGCTCGGTCCTAGCTGAAAGCAAGAAAGCTAAAATAAAATCTGAATTTTTTCCTTTTTCCCTGTTTAATAATTTGCAGAGATTAACTTACATAGGTCTGTATTGTTTTAATTTAGCTCACTGCTGCGAGTGATTTTCTGCAATCTGATTTCTGGAAATCAAATTTTTTTATCAGTCTGGTTAGAAATGAAATAAGGAGGGTAGACTGGTATATAGAATAATTTCATTGCATAGGGGTGAATTACGATCTCATCTCTGGTGGAGGAGGAGCAGTCAAACATATTGTTCATCAAAAAATACTATAGCCTAGGATTATACCATGAGATCTTTAAGGACTAGACAAGAAGAAGGAAAATTCAGATGGCCGTCATCTGGGGTTGTTTAGCCAAGACAGGAGATATAACTCACCGAGACTTAAAAAATGAAATAAAAAAGGAAAAAATATAAAAATAGTCTAAAAAAAAAAAAAAGTGATTTATATGTATATTATATAATATATATATACATATATACATATATACACACACACATATATATATTATATATATATATATATATATATATATATATATATATACACATATACACACACACACACTCACAACTCACACACATATATGTTATATTGTCATCTGGCCCTTGAAGTAAACCTAATTATTTTGGCCAATATATTTATATATATGCTTATTAGATATTATAGATGTTAGATAATATATATATATATATATATATATATATATATATTCTTATTAGATATTTTTATATTTTTTGTTTTTCATATTTCTAGTCTTGGTTCTCTCTTTCTCTATCCAAAACGTTCACCCATTTCTCAGACTACTTTATGCACATTATGCTTTAGTAGTCTGACACCAGGCACCCCCCCAACACCCCACTCTTGGAAGGACCAACTGAAAGCAGGTGTTATATTTGCTCTTAGGCTGCTCTTACACGGCCGTAATGTAAGTCCACAATTGAGAGTTTTCAATTGCGGACCATTTGCAGACATATTATATTCAATGCGGCCTCTTACACCACCGGATATATTATCCGTGGTGTGGCTGGGCCACAACCGTGGTCCGCAAAGGCCATGAATTGCGCCACTGCACGGACTCGCCCATAGAACTCTACGGGTGAGTGCAGCAAGTCACGGACGTCTGCAGAGTCTATGTTGCTGATCAGCAACTTGCGGACCATACAATTAATACGGTCGAGTAAGACCAGCCTAAGACACTCCCTCTGCTCTTGGAATCACAAACTGAAAGCAGGGGGGAGCGTAAGACTACAAAAACACACAGACAGTAGTCTGAGAATCTGGGGGATGGGAAAAATAAATAAATAAATAAATAAATAAAAGGAAGACTAGTAATTGAGGGAACAGCGCCAGAAAGACTGAAAAAACAAGAGCAGTAGATAATTTAACTATTCCTATTGTGAAGCATGGACTTGCTTGCTCACTTGCTACTTACAGTGCCCTTAAAAATTGAAAGGCCTGTCAATGGGGTTTCATATGGGGGGAGGGGGGGGGAGAGAACCTTGAAAAAAAATAACATGTCAGATTGAGAATATGGAATCTTGGCATGATGACAGTAAGGTAAATAAAGTAGCTTTCCATTTTTTATTTTAATAACCACCATCAAAAATTCCCAAAAATAGCTCAAATTATTAAGAAAAAAAAAAAAAAAAAGAGAAAAATCAAAACACGATCATAAAAATGTAATGGACTTAGTCATGTGTTCCATCACCGATTTCATGGTAACATCCAGGAAAGTCACATTCCCCACTATATAGTATAGAATTACAGAGGACTAGGTCTGATTTTGGGGACCAACAGGACCATTACTTTTTACGTTATAATTAAATATAAATGGCAATGTGTTACCTGCTCCTGCCTCTCTAGCCACTTGTCCACCAGGGGGTGACTGGCACTCAAGGATGAGCGAGCCTTATCTCTTTCAAACTGCTTAGACCAGTTACTGGTATCCCTGGGCAGACTCCTGTAGTTCTCATCTTTCTGTTTTAAAAGAAAGAAAAATACATTATTGAAGGGGATCTTATATAGACACTGTATAGACAGTGTGTATTACGCTACAACATAGGCATCTAAGGTACTTCCACTCTTAATCATTCGTATACTATAGGTAAGACACTCCTCTATCCAAAAATAGACCTCCGTTCACAAAAAAACAAACGACAATGAAAAAAAATATATATAAAAACTACAATATACCGTTATTCAGATGTATCAAATCCTACGACTACGGCCATAATCAACCAACGGGTGTCCTAGTATATCATATTATATCCAGCAAAGGTATACAAGTGATTTACATGTACAAAGAGTACACGGTGAGAGACCGCTATCATCGGTCATATCTTACATAGGGCTAGTAGAGGGAACGCAGAACACAAACCAAGATACAGGAAAATGGTAAGTGGTAAAACAATTACATCTAGAAGCTACCTTTACAGGTTCAGACTTAAAAGGGAAAAAAAAATTAAAATAATTAAAAAATTCCAGATTATCGACCACCCAGCCTTTATAGTGGATGAGGGCCCTCCATAAGGACAGAAGTCTTCACCTTCCCTTCCCATGAATTTCATTAAGGTCTCCAAATCTGGTACGTTAAGCACATATATAATACTAGCAAAACAATGTACGACAGAGGGACAAGAACAGGTTCTGTTTTTCAAAGCTAATCATCTTGTGCCATTCCAGAGTTAAAGGGACTCTACCATTAAAACCTCTTTTTTTTTGTGGATAAGACGTCGGAATAGCCTTTAGAAAGGCTATTCATCTCTTACTTTAGATGTGATCTCCCCTGCGACGTTCCTTAGAAATACTGGTTTTTACCGGTATGTAAATTAGTTCTCTGGCAGCGATGGCGGCGTCCCCACTGCTGCTCGAGAACACAATCCTGCGCCGCCTCTATCTTGGGCTGGATCCTCCCCTTCTCTGACATCTTCCTCCTGCGTCACCTCCGACGCCTGTGCATTTGGCTCTGCCAGTGAGACACTAGTAGAGCCGACTGCGCATGCCGGCCATTTTTGGGAGGCCGCTCTTGCTCTTGTAGCTCAATGCAGGAACGGCCTCCCAAAAATGGCCGTCGGCTGGCAGAGCCAACTGCGCAAGCGTGGGAGGTGACGCAGGAGGAAGGCGACAGAGAAGGGGAGAATCCAGCTGAAGATAGAGGTGTCGCAGGATCGTGTTCTCGAACTGCAGTGGGGACACCCCCATCGCTGTGAGAGAACTAATTTGCATACCGGTAAAAACCGGTATTTCTAAGTAACAGCGCGGCGGAGATCACATCTAAAGGTAAAAGACGAATAGCCTTTCTAAAGGCTATTCTGACGTCTTATCCACACACAAAAAAAAAAAAAAGAGGTTCTAATGGTAGAATCCCTTTAAGGTGAGGAAGGAAACAACCATACATGGATGGCTTGTGGCACCAGCAGCAACAGAAACTTTTTGCTAGTAGCATTCTTCTTGACTGGGGTGACTCCAAGTGTGGGACGGACTCTTCTATTATGGGAATTCTTCATATCACCAACTAAGTCCATGGCTTGACAAAGGCTCACCAGAGCTGAAATGTTGCCTATACACATGCAATAAACTTCACTATTGTCTTTTTGAAAACACCGGAGTGCTGCCTTTTTCCTTGGATACAACTATGTCTATTGGAAGATCACACCAACTTTTGAAATTCGTCATTCAGCTACAAAAAACAGACTCACATATCACACACTCAGTGTGCCCAGCACGAAAAACACTTCAAAGGGGCTCTGTTCTGGACTTATTCTGGATCAACAAAGTTGTCAACTGGACAGAACGCATTCCGCAGCACTTTACTTTCTCGATAAGTCTTTGAAGTACCATTGGTGGCATCTTATCTACTTTCAGATCTAAAGGATCGAGCTGCTGTAGACCATCTAGTAGACCTTCTTCTTCCCCCGATATCTGACATTAAACTGCATATACTATATATAGATCTATCATATATTGTGCCGTCATATCTGTTTTTTGCTCCCAGCTACCCAAGTGTGTCTTCAATGGTGTACCAGTTATACCAGATAGTTCTCATTTTCCACAATAAAGTACATGATGGGTGAAAGACACTGGTTGGAGGCTCCACTCGTCGCTCACACTAGGATCCAGGGCTTTAGTGATTTATATGGATGAAGCGTACTCCGTGCTGTGAGCGTTCACTGGTTTTCAGCTTATTGTCTAAATTTACAGACTGTCACATCTCTCCATTGCCTACAAAGCTTGCTGAAGGTCTGTGTGATCCGGGAGCAGAGTTGTCACTTAGAAGAGGAACAGAGTGCAAGCGGGAGATTCACCACGTCAGCTCGGCATAGACATGTCTATTAATTCAGTCTGAACATAGGCAAAACCTACAAATCTTCACAAGGAATTCATATGGAGCGAGGCTACTGGGTGGTGCTATAAGTAACAACACTTACAGGATGAGTTTATACAGGGAATGTCGCAGAACATCACACACTACTAATACAGAAAGTCCTATGTAACATTAACACACTGTAAGTAATATAGGACTTGTTTTATATTATAACTATAGGCAGGTATGATATAGAATGTTTGATTGATGTCGACGTCTCATATAAAGTGGTCATTGGTATCTAAATCCCAGAACAAAACCATTGGAAAGGCCATCAATGTCAGATCGGTGGGGCTCGGACTCCTGGTACTGCAAACAGTCCGCTCATTAAATGGGCAATAGCGATCCCCTTCATTGATCATCTGACACAATTTGGCACACTTTGTAACTTTGTAGTCCAGCTGTATGAAAGCAGCTGCTGCTCCACTAGTTCTGGCACAGTTGTAATGGTTTCTGTAGCCCCCACCACTCCTGAGTAATCAATGCTGCTAATTTCAGTACAATTATGTATTCTATTGTCAGATAAGTGGTCCATCTCTCTGCTCCAGCCAAGGACCGCCCACCTGACAGTAGTCAGCGGGGGCCAGGAAGGAGTTTTTTTTTCCACCTAAAGGGGCGTTCTGTGTCCTAATGACAGGCCATCAATATCAGGTCTGACAACAGGCATCCTCATTGGTCAGCTCTTTCTCAGCAGAAGATATAGAAGGAGGAGCGGGAAGAAGAAAACTCTGTTCACATGAATGGGAGCCCACCTGCAGTGACTCCGTTTAGCCACTACACATAGAACGGAGCTGTCTGCTTCCTGCTCCATTCTCTGTGTATTATAGCTACTGAGATCACTTAACCAATGGGATTTTGTGGGTCTGTGCCATTAGAGTGTTTTTTGCATTCCTATGAATCAACCTAATCAGCTAAGTCTGGATTTCTACAATGACTATTGCCAAAACACGTGGAATTTATTTATTCATTGACTATGTACCCTGCTACTTCAAGTAAACACGCACACGGGTAACACAGTCTTGATTTTCATGGCCCCCTGTATATATGTGTGTGGATGGATAGATGGATAGACAGACAGAGAGAGTGTGTGTGTGTGTGTGTGTGTGTGTGTGTGTGTGTGTGTGTGTGTGTGTGTGTGTGTGTGTATAATTCCAGTCCATGCATCTATTTTGTCATCGATATTAATAGAAAAGATCAATAGCCCAAACACTTGAAACAAAATGTGGATCTATTTTTTGACTTTTAACTAAAAATAAGCCTATATATATATATATAAAAAAAAAGCAAAGATAAACGTCCCACTTATTCTTAATGAAATCCAGACAGAAGACAATGAACATTAAAACGTAAAGCTGCCATTGCCAAATCACCTCCCCGCGGCTGATCCTCACTATGTAATTTTTACACTGTAAAAGTCTCTCTGTAAATACTCACAAGCGGCTTTAATTGTAAGATACGGAACTATTTATAAGCTGATCAAAGAAAAGTTCTGAATCCAAAAGTATCCCCGCAGCATATGGGATTACAGATGGGAGAAGGTGAACTTGGAGCAAGCTAATTGTTTCAAAACATGTTCACGTGTCTCTGACCCTCTCGACGGGGACGTGAGCGCACCAGACATAGCAGTTGTACTTTGCATAGGGAGAATGGCTGCCTGAGGGCTGAAGCCCAGCGGAGGAGGCTGCACAACAGTATCGACATGAAGAAACAATTACATTGAGAGAGCAGAAGGAGCGCACACAACGTGCGGCACAAAATCCATGCAATCCATACCTTTCTGTCATTGGAGTTCTGGCCCGTAGGAGGGTTTTTCTTCGTGAAGCCTGCGGTTGTAGACCATCTAGTTGGATTTCTACGTGATGGCTCTTCCGAAGAGGAGAAGTTCGAGTCGCTAACAGAAGTGGTTATCCCAACGAGAGCAGGGTCACTACTACGTCGTACATGTAGTGGCATATCTGATAGGAGGGGAAAAACAAGACAATATATTTATTATTATATTTTATATACTTATTTCTAAGGGTTAGATATATATACAACTTGGCTTCTCTAGTCATGTAGAAAATTGATAGTCACATATGTTGTTGGGGACTTGGGCAGCACAACATTACAAAGACAACCTGTACTGACAAACCTGGCAGAATCTATTGACAGCCATTTAATGTGTACGGCCATGTCTACTGAAAGAGGTGTCTGTGCTAAAAATACTGATTATTTTTTCAAAGGATAGGTCATGTTAGGCCCGTTTGGGTTTCCCTTAAGGGAGTCCACTTAGGGACCCCCCACCAAACGGAAACCTATCCTAATAAAAAAAAGTGGTTACCTAAGGAAACCCACAGACCCCATAGACTATAATGGAGTCCGTGTGGTTTCTGCATGAAAAATGCGAAGAGAAAAGTGCTGCTTGTAGGACTTTTTTCTCTGCACGATTTCATGTGCAGAGGGGAACGGAATGGCCCGAACGCAGACGTGAACTGGGCCTTAAATTGGTGGGCATCCAACATGACAGCAGATGGAGAATGGAGCAGGAAGCAGACAGATCCGTTCTCAGTATGGTGGCTGAACAGAGCCACAGCTGCTTAACTCCTATTCAAGACAATGGGAGTTGATCTGCAGTACCTGGTCTGACCACTACACAAAGAACAGTGCTGTCTGCCTCCTGCTGAAAACAGCTGATCAATGGGGTTGCTAGATATTTTCTACACTCTGACAAAATAGACCCAATCCTTACTCTACAACCTTGGGTAGTAATGCTATGAGAAGGAAAAGGGCTTGTTCACACGGGGCGGATTTTGGCGCTGAATCCACGTCATAATCCGCCCCCTCACAATAGAGGCCTATGTAGGCCGCTAGCTTACTGTTTTCCGTGAGCAGCATGTTCCTCCTCACGGAAAAAAGAAGTGAGCTGCCCTTTCTTCAGGCGAATTCCGGGGCTGATTCAGCCCCGGCATCCGCCTTGTGGCAGCACCCTCCGGACTAGGCCCATTCATTTAGGCCTACTCCGGAGTGGGAAGCCGCGACTGTTGGAACCCGGGACCAAAATACACCATTCCATGCCCCGTGTGAACGGGGCCAAAAACTCCTAGCACTGTAGACCACTAGGCGGTTGGGTCTCCATAGTGAGTTCAGGCTGAGAAATCTCACATCCATTTCTGGACCATATCCCCCCCCCATGTGCAGAAGGTCGTAGGGTGAAATGTGCAGCAAATGTGGACCAGGTAAAACAAACTCTCTATAGAACTGCTGCAAATTCTTAGTTTCTTTCTGCCATGTGTTTTACAAGAACCACCTTTACACTCATTGCACTGTATTTGCAGATTCACAGCAAAGACACCCTATGTGTGAACATGACCTCATGACATCTCTATTAACAGCGCCGTCCACTAACCCCACCATCTAGGACAGTGATGGCGAACCTTTTAGAGACCGAGTGCCCAAACTGCAACCCAAAACCCACAAAATTTTCGCGGAGTGCCAACACGACAATATAGACTTAATACTATGCGGATCCACAATTGCGGACAGTTACTGACCAAAAATTACAGTCATGTGGGGCTTTACAGAGCTTTCAATAATACAAACAACGTTGTACTGAAATGTAAAGGTCTCGGCATTTGGTACTTTGAACAATTAATTTTCACTATTTACATCGCACAGGATCTGTTTTATAGTTACCGTGTAATATTCTTACATCCTGTACTAATATCATGTCTGCTATAAAACAGATACTGTGTAATATAAATAGTGAGGGGACCCCAGACAGTATTATATGCTCTGCAGTGGGTGTCCCCCCCCCCCCCACAGGATTATATGCTCCACAGTACCACAGTAGCCCCCCAGTGTTATATGCTCCGCAGTAGGTGTCCCCCCCCCACAGGATTATATGCTCCACAGTGGCATCCACACACAGTATTGTGTGCTTATAAATAGGCCCCCCCCCCCAGTATTATATGCTCTTTAGTACACCCCCCAGTATTATAAGCCACCCCAGTATTATAAGCCCCCCAGTATTATACACTCCCCCCAGTATTATAAGCCCCTCAGTATTATACACTCCCCCCAGTATTATACACCCCACCCAGTATTATAAGCCCCCCAGTATTATACACTCCCCCCAGTATTATAAGCCCCCTCAGTATTATACACTCCCCCCAGTATTATAAGCCCCCTCAGTATTATACACTCCCCCCAGTATTATACACTCCCCCCAGTATTATACACTCCCCCCAGTATTATACACTCCCCCCAGTATTATAAGCCCCCTCAGTATTATACACTCCCCCCAGTATTATACACTCCCCCCAGTATTATACACTCCCCCCAGTACTATACACCCCACCCAGTATTATAAGCGCTCCCCCCAACATCATATACACAGTGAGCCACTCTCATACTCACCCCTGAAGAGCCGCCGACATCCACCTTCTTGTCACTGGCGGCGCTGATGACGTCATCGCGCCCGCGTCGGGGCAGAGGTCAAACTCTGCAGCCAGTGTAGGCCGCGGTCGCGCGATCCGCGGCCTACCCTGACAGCTTTCAGCTGTATGTGCATTTGCACATACAACTGAAGGCAGTGATCGCTCATCAACGAGGAATCCTGTACCGGATTCCCTGTTGGTGAGCGATCCGGGCGACCGCACGCGTGCCAGCATGGAGGGCTCTGCGTGCCCTCTCTGGCACGCGTGCCATAGGTTCGCCATCACTGATCTAGGAAGATCTCTTCTTTGAAGGTCAGCCCTCGCACCATCCACTAAGCTCCAATACACAATGTAACAAATCTTCTCTATTTCCTTTAATTATCTAATAGCTTTTCGGAGCTTTTTTAGAAAATCCTGTGAAAAGCATTTTTTGCAGCCAGTTGCTTAGCACACATTTACTAGGGTACATTTTATGACAGGCAAGCAAGATAACCGGCCATGGAAATTCTGCAGGTCTGGCACGTCACCGGGCTGAACAGAAACACTTAATGTCATCTGGTTTCACAGGTTTTCCAGTAACGGCTACAAAATAAAGAGCCAAACGCGCTTTCGACAAAAATATTGTGTGCAAAGGCCATGGGAGCAAAACTAATACAGTTCAATAAAAAATCCAAGGTCGTAGCTAGGAAATGTCACAAGTGTCATTCTTCCCTCAAAGGACAAATAATGGCCGACATCCTCCAGGAACATATGGTCAGATGGGCCAATATTTTCCAGTGTATTTACGAACCAAAATGTCAAATGAAACCGGTCAAAGCTCTGGTTCCATATGGACACGAGCGGGCTTCTCGTACAGACGGCTGATGAGCGGAACACTGAACAAAAAGGATTGATACGTTGTTTGTGCCAACAGAAAGCTAAAGCGTCAAGCGCGGAACATCTAGCAAAAAAACAGATGGAAAGTCACATTTTTGAGCTATTAAAAAACCCCAAAATACATTCATTTCTTCGTTATGACAACAAATAGAAGTCTCGCAAGGGTTGGTACCCAGCTTTCTTACATTTCGCAAATAATCCAAGCGATATAGCAATAAGATACAATACAACACCCACTCCGGTATCATTTTGCCTGTCAGTCATTTCTCTCACAACATAAAACAAAAAAAAAAGCTTGATTGAGAAAAAATAAAATAAAAATGCAACCTGAGGAGTCAACAAAACAAATGTGCTCCCATGACTAAGGCAGAGCTCATCATTATAAATTAATGCTGCCTGCAAAACTGACAAAAAAAAAGCAAAAAATAAAAAAAACTGCACAAAAATATTATGTAGTTATTAAAATATTCTGTAGCCTAAAAAAACAAATTGAAAAAGAAGATAAATAGATACACTGTAAAGATGAGAATGTGACAATGTATGCTAGTCTTAATAAAGACCCCGATAAGGGCAAGGGGTGGCGGAGTGATCAAGAAGCTCCGGAGTCTTAATAAATTAGGAACATGCCGTGTGCAAAAATAGGAATCTCTACCAGTCAGGCATCAGAGAACTGCCATGAATTATAATAATACCGTACGTTGGGCCAAGGCGCCCCAGGTCTGCCCAGTCATCCTCGAAAGGGTCTTGTGCCAAAGATGCGCCATGATATCACACATCTAACCCAATAAACTGGTATGGAGTTATAATAAATATGTCGGTGCCCCAGGTCTGTCCCCTCTCTGCCACAACAGAAAGGTCCTTGTGCTAAAAATGTGCCACGTTACGCAGAAAATTGGCATAGAATTGATGAATTTAACCAATATTTAGAAACTTAAAGGGATAATCCACACAAACTAAAAAACTTTCCTGGTGACAGTGGTAGTCATAACAAAACTAGTGTGGCTATACTCAACCCTGCTAGTACGTCTATTGCAAAGCAGCAACTCCCATTCTCCTCGCCGGTGCTGCAGGATGACATCACTAACTCCATCTTTCTGCCAATCACCATGGTCTGCACTTGACAGAAGGCCGGAGCCAGTGACATCATCCAGTAGGGTCTAACTCAGACCAGAGAGGAGAAAAGGAGCCACTGATCTGAAATGGAGGAGCAATGAGGGGCAAATAAAGCCCCAAAAGTAATCTGCAGGGTTCCAAGCATAAACCTGTCATTATATTTTTGCGTTCATGTCTCCATCTTGGTGCTACAGCTAAACTGTGCCTCTGAGGGTATCCTTAGAGTTGAATCAATCTCCTCCCCCCTCAGGCAACTTATACTAGAATCCCATTTTACTTTCCCAGCTAAATCCCTGAGCTGCAGCCAAACAAAAACGTAGTGTTTCACAAAAAGTCAGCAGGTCCCGATGTTATCAGCAGACATTATAAAAGGAGACAAGTGTATTCTGGTCCATCTCTGGATAGGAAGAAGGTTGCTGAGGCAGAAACCACCTCCCAATTTAAAAAAAAAAAAAAAAAAAGTGTATAAATGTAAAAGAAAATATAGAAAAATAGCTTTAAAAAGGGACTGTAACCAGAACCGAGCAGAATAACCCGGCCACACCGATAGATGTTAGGGACTCCCGAATCAGTGCTTTCCCCTCGTATATTAGTATTTCTGTTGCCGAAACATCACAATTTCAGTCATTATGCAAATGAGCTCTTTGAAGCAAGGAGTGTGACATCACGTATCGCTTCAGTGCAACAGCAACGACATTGTTGTACCAAAAAGTTAATTTGGATATTGACAAAACTGGTGATATTTTGGCAACAAAGGCACCAATTTACAAGCGGAAAACTCACGCGACCCTAACCTCTCCGCAGGGCTGGCTTGATATGCTGTGACCCTCCTTTTATATTAAAAATAAATACATAAAAAAATAAAAATAAAAATTGCAGAAAATAATGACCACCACCAGCAATTAGAAATAGGGTTAGGTTACTTCAGTACATTGTTAATACAAGGTGCGCTAATAATAATAAAAAAAAAGGAGAAAAATATATAAACTTCTTGTTAGAATAAGAGCCAGTGTGAGCGGCTCGGCGGGGATGACACCGGGGCGCTGGATGGGCGCTCGCACAGTAACTGTAAACAGCAGGCTAATATTTAGGCAATAATTCATTTTTCAAGTTGACAGATATTGGCTCTGTAGGCGAAGGATAAGATGGAGGGTCTAGAAGAGATTATTACTTCTGCAGGAATCGAACTGTCATCAGAGAGAATGAAATACACAGTGTCCCAGAAAGAATGGCGAGGTAATAGCACACAGGAGCACACCAGCTTATTAGGACTAAGGAAAGCATTATGGGGTCAAACGCATCTCCCACATGGAGACTGAATTTATGCTTCTGCACTTAATTCTCTGTGGCAAGGGCAGGAAGCGGAAAAAAAATAAAAAAAAAAACTTAGGAAAAAAAAAAAACACAGACAGCGTTACTGATCGGTACGAGGCGACGCTTGCTGCCGGAAACTCGATCACATGCAGAGAATTCACATAAGGAACGCGTAAGGTTGAAATAACTCGACCAAGGGCTTCGCAGTAACGGTCTCAAAAACAGGAGTATACAAACAAGGCAGCGAGAAATGAGTTCTAGGCGGATTACAAATGACTGGCGTCTCAAAGATGTGACTTGCATAGCAAAAAGTTACCGGAAAATAGCCAATACAATAAGATACGGGATGGGTTATAATTTGGCAACCACTAAGCTTGTAGGACACGGTTTATTAGGTTTATACCTGTCTATAGGTTTGTACCTTACACAAGAGTATTCCTGTGCGCTTCACTTTGTGCCTGACCTTGCATTTTCCTTTTCCATTTTAGTTACAGCCTTTATAAACCCATCAGACTAGAATTGTAAAAGTTCCTTATACATCTGTATGCTTAAAGGGATTCTACCACTAAAACACATTTTTTTCTAGTTAACACGTCGGAATAGCCTTTAGAAAGGCTATTCGTCTCCTACCTTTAGAAGTGCTCTCCGCCGCGCCGTTCGTTCAAAATACCGGTTTGTACTGGTATGCTAATGAGTTCTCTCGCAGCGATGGGGCGTCCCCATTGCAGCTCGAAAACCGACCGCAGCGCCGCCTCTATGGTCTTGCGTATCCTCCCCTTGCTTCTTCAGCGTCCTGTCGCACGCCTGCGCAGTACGCTCTGTTTGACGAAGATTGCCGAACGTACTGCGCATGCACGAAATTGCAGTGCCCGCACTATGGCTGGGACCGCAATTTCGCGCATGCGCAGTACGTTCGGCAATCTTCGCCGAACAGAGTGTACTGCGCAGGCGTGCGACAGGACGCTGAAGAAGCAAGGGGAGGATACGCAAGACCATAGAGGCGGCGCTGCGGTCGGTTTTCGAGCTGCAATGGGACGGCCCCATCGCTGCGAGAGAACTCATTAGCATACCAGTACAAACCGGTATTTTGAACGAACGGCGCGGTGGAGAGCACTTCTAAAGGTAGGAGACGAATAGCCTTTCTAAAGGCTATTCCGACGTGTTAACTAGAAAAAAATGTGTTTTAGTGGTAGAATCCCTTTAAAGGGAGTCTGTCCCCAGGGTGAAAAAGCAATTCAGAACAGTTGGTCTCACCTAAATGGAACGCCTTTTCCCCCCATGACAATTCGTGCCTCCATTGTCAAGACCCTCATTCATTTTACAATACGCAGTTGGTCTGTCTGGAGCACCGAGTGTGGCTCCATTGCTCCAAACTGCTTTAATACACAGTCCGGTCATATTAATGTGACCACCGCCTACTTTTGACATCAATGTTAAATAACCAATTGCAGAAGGCAAGTGTCATCAGCCATCATTGTGGAAGGCACAATGGATCAACACAAGTATGCATCTATCCTTGCGGACCATGTTCACCCCTACATGTGAATTGTTTTTCTTCAGGATGATGGCATCTACCAGCAGGACAATGCGACGTGTCATAAAGCTCGCAGTGTACGTGCGTGGTCCGAGGAGCACCAGGATGAGTTTACCGTACTCCCTTGGCCAGCAAATTCCGCAGACTTGATCCCAATCGAGAATCTGTAGGACCACCTCGATCAGGTTGTTCATGCCATGGATGCTCAACCGCGTAACCTAGCACAGCTGGCCACAGCACTGGAGTCGGCATGGCTCAACATCCCAGTGACATCATCACAACATCCCCTCTCTCCCTGCACGTCTCGCAGCGGTCCGCTCTGCCAAAGGGGGTTATTCTGGATTTTGACAGTTGGTCACATTAATGGGACTGGACTGTGTATATTGGTATGAATGCAAGAATACGGCATCAGGTGAGACGTCAGCTTAGTTCCCTGGCCCTCTCAATGAAAGGAAAGAGGAAGGAGGGAGTTCCTGTTCAGTTTGGCGCAATGGACTGCCCTCGATGCTCCAGGCTGCTCATATTGCAACGGAGGAACGAATTTTCATGGGGAAAAGATACTACTTCCATGTGGGCCTGACCTATCTAACCATGTTGCTGGTTTTCATTACCTATACTGACCTGCTGTCCCTGTCGCAGCCCATCTTCAACTCTGTTTCTTTACCTACCCGGCTCTTGGGTTGAAGCCACAGCTGAGAATGCTGACGTAGGCTCATGGGGGTGCGACCAAAGTGACAAAGCAGGTGGGGCAAATGGGACAGACAAGGCTCTGTTTGGGCAGGGACTAGGTATTATGGGACTTATAGCAGTGACTGGCAAACAAAGGAGGATGCACGAGACAGGTCACACATTTGAAGAGGAGACCAAAACAATGTTGTGGGCCCAATATAGCACAAAAATAGATTTGCAGCCCAGAAACCCCTTTAACATGATGTACTGGTTTATGTTGGTTTTATCCCTTATTGTGACCCATTCTATAAATGTATCCTAAATAAATATAGATTTCTTTTTATTATTATTATTTTATTTTTTTTTCCAAAGAAACAGACCCTTCGCAGTCTGTCAATCCAGCCAAATGAGCCTCAGCGTTACAGGATCGCTATGGTTTACGAGGTCATTCCAGGTTTATACTGCTGCACGGAGCATCTGGCTACTCCATCCCGTATCCTAGTCACATCGGCGTACGACCACGAGTTATGGATCGGTAATATCTATATGCTTGCTCTTCTCTTTACTCCATGTTTATGAAGTTAGACATCCCCCACAGACAGATAATACACTTTGCTGGGGCTGTCACCTGAGATAATCATAGGTAATCAATAGCATGCACAACACACTTGCCATTCACACCGACAGCTCTGGAAAGGAAGCAGCGGGCTCTTTTATCAGATTGCTTTTGTGCTTTTCTGTCTGCGGTTTTGAGGTTTCTCGGTTTAATTGGAGAAATGCCCTATTCAACAAGGCGCTGTCTACTGCGTGTCAGGAAAACAGATCCTGGCAGCCTGAATATACAGCAAATTTATTGCTGCACAGAAATATGGATTACTGCGGATTATCCTAGAAATGAGGAGAGAGCGGGTCAACTCGGAGATTGTCTCAATATTTGCAGTCATTTTCTAAAGTTTATGGAAGCCATTCGGAGCCTCCGTGCTGTAGGTCCTGGTGCTAGCGCCAACTAAAATACTTGTATATGTTGTCAAATTTATCTCCGGTGACGAGATTAGGGAACTTCTAAGACATCACCTGCCAAGTTATCAGAAATGTTCCCTAGAAGTAGACACTTATTGGGGTATAAGGTGTCAGAATGGGAGTTGGGGGCTTTTACATGGGGCAATAACTGATTTCCCCTGACCATTGCCGGGAGTACGGCTATACAGGTGTGCAGCGACCCAACAAGAGACACTTCTCTAATCGTTCGTTGCTCACATTTATAAGGATCAGAGCTGTGTAGTTGCTAGGCCCAACCACCAACTATAACTGTATATTTTCCCCAACCCGACCCAACCTCCGAATCTTTCATAAATGGCCGACAGTCACGGTCAGAAAGCTATGCAAAAAACCTAGAGCGAACATAAAATTTAAAAAAAAAAAAATGTAAAAAGTCTTACACTAGTTTGACATAAAAAGTGGTTACCAGTGGAAACCTGTAGACCCCATAAACTATAATGGGGTCTGCCAGCTTTCCACCCAAAAACAGTGAAAATGCAGTGAGAAGAGTCTTGTTTGCAGGGCTTTTCTCTCTGCATTTTTCAAGCGGATTTGGGAATGGAAACCACAAACATAGAGAAGGCGCAGGCGTGAACCTAGCCTTACGCTAGGTTCACACTAGCGTTCACCTGTCCGTTCTGAGCTTTCCGTCTTCTGCATGCCAGAAGTCGGAAAGCTCAGACCGGGTCCGGCCGTGAGCGGCGGTGAGCGTTTTATGCGCTCCGCCGCGAAACCGGATTTTTTTTTTATCCGGACACAGAGTACTGCATGTCCAACTCTGTGTCCGGATTATAAAACCTGGTTTCGCGGCAGAGAGCATAAAACGCTCACCGCCGCTCACGGCCGGACATCTCTCTCACCCATTCAAATGAATGGGTGAGAGAGACTCCTGCAGGTTTCCGTCTCCTGCCTCTGTTTTAGGCAGGAAACGGAAACCTCAAGTACGGAGTTCACAACGCAGATGTGAACGAGCCCATACTCACCTTCCCTGCGTTCCAGCACGACTCCTTGCTGTCTGACTTCAGGGACAGCCAAGGCCTATGAGTGGGCCTCTGTCTCACGTCCTTTCGCCCTGGTTCTCACACTTCTTTCGTATGGGTTATTTTGTGCAAGAGACTCATTTTGTGTTTGCATTTTAAAGGAAACGCCATGGGGTGGGATTGAGGAAGGGGCGAGTAGGTTATATTCTGTCATGGTTACTCGGATTTGGTGTTTCTTTTATTTATCATCATATGGAATTGAACAAAACCAGGATCGGCTGACTGCTGGTTTTGTTAGACTGTGGATTTTCATTGTAAATTCTGTGCAAACAAAATCCATGGCATAGAATAATACATTGCAGTGAATGAGGTCTCTCAAAACCAAAAATTCATATATGTATAAAAGAGAATTTTTGCTGTTCTGGAGAACATGCTGCACATCATACCAAGGCAAAATGGGTTTTTTTAGTTTATTTTTTATATTTTATTTCCTCTTTTTTTATTTGGATATTGGATTTATACATTACAAATTTTATATTCTAACTTAAGTAAAATCTTTCTTGTGCAATTTGTAAAGGAATATGTGAAACATTGAGCCTTGGATAGGTATGAACCTGAAAATATGTTTGCAATTTTGTTTAAATTTTTTTGGGAAAAAAAAAATATATATTTAATGTTATAAACAAATGGTGAAATCCAGGTAAATCCCATCAGTCTTTAAAAAGGTTGCCCATGCGGAGGGACAAAAAAAAAAAAAAAAAATCATTGGGCCCTAATTTTTGACGGTGTCAAAATCTGTTGGGGAAAAAATGAGTTAGTCCTGTAAAATTTGTTCATGTTGATGCATAGGTCCCTCATGGTTGCCAAAAGGACATAGATAGGGTAAAAGGAGCACTATGGATACAAAGATGGGGTACATAATGTGAACAGAATCTTAACATTGGGGGAAGAAACTTTGCTAACAAACATACAACAGAAAAAAAAAACAAATACAAAAAAAAAAAAAAAAAAAAAAAACTTGTAATACAAAGGAGAAATTCCTGGTACAAAACATAAAAAGCATCAGCTACAAGGCTGGAAACACAACAGATGAGAAAGACATGTCAAAACTTTCAGATTTATATTCTCAGCTCATAATCCTGACATGACAGAAAATATAATAACTGCAAAGAGCCCAGATATCTCTGACATTTACGATCAAATCCCTCCGGGATTCCATCTGATTGGATGATATACGGCCCAGGCCACAAGAACCAAGCAACATAATGAAGTAAGCAGGTATTGCAGCCCTCGTCTCAGCTCTCCAACCTAAGATCACATCAATTAGATTAGGGTCTGCCAGGAGGAAAGTCTGGGATGTGACCACTTACATAATGTGCCAATTTCTGGCTTCGTATACAGAAGCAGAGAGCTGTCCGGTGGGATCAATACAAGAAAGCTACAAAAATAACCCAAAAAATAATCCAAATCCAAAGTAGTATATAAAAAGCAATAGCCTTGAAAACAAAAAATATATATTTTAATTTAAATATTGAAATTTTTATTTTTTTTATTTTTTTTTAATGTAGATTGTGAGCCCCATATAGGGATCAGAATGTATATATATTTTTTTCCTATTAGTAGGTCTTTATAGAGTGGGAGGAAAACCACGCAAACACGGGGAGAACATACAAACTCCTTGCAGATGTTGTTCCTGGTGGAATTTGAACCCAGAACTCCAGCAGCTGCAAGGCTGTAGTGCTAACCACTGAGCCACCGTGTTGCCCCTATATTTATTAATACTTTTATGTAGAAAATAAGCATATTTTTGTTGGCTTAAAGTTAGAAAAACATGACCTAAGCAGCCTTGGGAGTCACGATACGCAGGATAAAAGAGGTTGGGGGGGATGATGCACTAAAGAGAAAAAAACATTTTTTCACAGTTTTTCTGCTGCATTTTCACCAGTAATATTAACATGCTGTGTTTTTCAAGAATGCAAGGTTTTTTTGTATTGTTTTTAACACAGGTTTTCTGCATTATTGTATTATTTACAATGTGTAGATGAGAGTAAATGAAATCATATCTATAAAACAGTGCAATTTTTTCCACAACAGCCAAAAACATTGAGTTTCCAGAACGCAGAATTGACATTTGACGCGGCAGAATTGGTTGTCACGCCTTAAAACGACTGTATAAAAAGGTAAGTAACTTGACAAATGAGGACAAACCAAGGACTTTTCTAAGTGTTTTTGATTTTCCCAAAAAGGTTTGTCACTTGGGCACAGGAGAGGACATGACTAGAGATGAGCGAACAGTGTTCTATCGAACTCATGTTCGATCGGATATTAGGCTGTTCGGCATGTTCGAATCGAATCGAACACCGCGTGGTAAAGTGCGCCATTACTCGATTCCCCTCCCACCTTCCCTGGCGCCTTTTTTGCTCCAATAACAGCGCAGGGTAGGTGGGACAGGAACTACGACACCGGTGACGTTGAAAAAAGTAGGCAAAACCCATTGGCTGCCGAAAACATGTGACCTCTAATTTAAAAGAACAGCGCCGCCCAGGTTCGCGTCATTCTGAGCTTGCAATTCACCGGGGACGGAGGTTTCCGTCCAGCTAGCTAGGGCTTAGATTCTGGGTAGGCAGGGACAGGCTAGGATAGGAAGGAGAAGACAACCAACAGCTCTTATAAGAGCTAAATTCCAGGGAGAAGCTTGTCAGTGTAACGTGGCACTGACGGGCTCAATCGCCGCAACCCAGCTTTCCCAGGATCCTGAATGGAATACACTGACAGTGTATTCCCGTATACCCGATATATACCCCCGATACCCGTTCCAACGGTGTGCCCCCCCACATTCACCCCAGAAATACCCTGCAAGTCCCCTAGCAATAGAATTGGGGCTATATACACCCACTATTTTTGCTACTGCCATATAGTGCCATTGTCTGACTGGGAATTCAAAGAATATATTGGGGTTACATATAACTTCAATTCCAGGGAGAAGCTTGTCAGTGTAACGTGGCACTGACGGGCTCAATCGCCGCAACCCAGCTTTCCCAGGATCCTGAATGGAACACACTGACAGTGTATTCCCGTATACCCCATATATACACCCCAAATCCCCGTTCCAACGGTGTGCCCCCCCACCTTCACCTCAGAAATACCCTGCAAGTCCCCTAGCAATAGAATTGGGGCTATATACACCCACTATTTTTGCTACTGGTATATAGTGCCATTGTCTCACTCGGAATTCAAAGAATATATTGGGGTTACGTGCACCCACAATTTTTGCTACTGGTATATAGTGCCATTGTCTCACTGGGAATTCAAAGAATATATTGGGGTTACAAATACCCTCATTTCTTGCTACTGGTATATAGTGCCATTGTCTGACTGGGAATTCAAAGAATATATTGGGGTTACGTGCACCCACAATTTTTGCTACTGGTATATAGTGCAATTGTCTCACTGGGAATTCAAAGAATATATTGGGGTTACGTGCACCCACAATTTTTGCTACTGGTATATAGCGCCATTGTCTGACTGGGAATTCAAAGAATATATTGGGGTTACAAATACCCTCATTTCTTGCTACTGCCATATAGTGCCAGTTTCTGACTGGTAATTCAAAGAATATATTGGGGTTACGTGCACCCACAATTTTTGCTACTGGTATATAGTGCCATTGTCTGACTGGGAATTCAAAGAATATATTGGGGTTACAAATACCCTCATTTCTTGCTACTGGTATATAGTGCCATTGTCTGACTGGGAATTCAAAGAATATATTGGGGTTACAAATACCCTCATTTCTTGCTACTGCCATATAGTGCCAGTTTCTGACTGGTAATTCAAAGAATATATTGGGGTTACGTGCACCCACAATTTTTGCTACTGATATATAGTGCCATTGTCTCACTGGGAATTCAAAGAATATATTGGGGTTACGTGCACCCACAATTTTTGCTACTGGTATATAGTGCCATTGTCTGACTGGGAATTCAAAGAATATATTGGGGTTACAAATACCCTCATTTCTTGCTACTGGTATATAGTGCCATTGTCTGACTGGGAATTCAAAGAATATATTGGGGTTACAAATACCCTCATTTCTTGCTACTGGTATATAGTGCCATTGTCTGACTGGGAATTCAAAGAATATATTGGGGTTATAAATACCCTCATTTCTTGCTACTGGTATATAGTGCCATTGTCTGACTGGGAATTCAAAGAATATATTGGGGTTACGTGCACCCACAATTTTTGCTACTGGTATATAGTGCCATTGTCTCACTGGGAATTCAAAGAATATATTGGGGTTACGTGCACCCACAATTTTTGCTACTGGTATATAGTGCCATTGTCTGACTGGGAATTCAAAGAATATATTGGGGTTACAAATACCCTCATTTCTTGCTACTGCCATATAGTGCCAGTTTCTGACTGGTAATTCAAAGAATATATTGGGGTTACGTGCACCCACAATTTTTGCTACTGGTATATAGTGCCATTGTCTCACTGGGAATTCAAATAATATATTGGGGTTACAAATACCCTCATTTCTTGCTACTGGTATATAGTGCCATTGTCTGACTGGGAATTCAAAGAATATATTGGGGTTATAAATACCCTCATTTCTTGCTACTGGTATATAGTGCCATTGTCTGACTGGGAATTCAAAGACTATATTGGGGTTACAAATACCCTCATTTCTTGCTACTGGTATATAGTGCCATTGTCTGACTGGGAATTCAAAGAATATATTGGGGTTATAAATACCCTCATTTCTTGCTACTGGTATATAGTGCCATTGTCTGACTGGGAATTTAAAGAATATATTGGGGTTACGTGCACCCACAATTTTTGCTACTGGTATATAGTGCCAATTTCTAACTGGGAATTCAAAATGCGCAAGGCTCCCGGAAAGGGACGTGGACGAGGCCGTGGGCGAGGTCGGGGGAATGGTTCTGGGGAGCAAGGTAGCAGTGAAGCCACAGGGCGTCCCGTGCCTACTCCTGTGGGGCAGCAAGCATTGCGCCACTCCACAGTGCCAGGGTTGCTTGCCACATTAACTAAACTGCAGGGTACAAACCTTAGTAGGCCCGAGAACCAGGAACAGGTCTTGCAATGGCTGTCAGAGAACGCTTACAGCACATTGTTCAGCAGCCAGTCAGACTCTGCCTCCTCTCCTCCTATTACCCAACAGTCTTGTCCTCCTTCCTCCCAAAATTCCCAAGCTTCACAGAACAATAACCCCAACTGTCCCTGCTCCCCAGAGCTGTTCTCCGCTCCTTTCATTGTCCCTCAACCTGCCTCTCCACGTCACGATTCCACGAACCTAACAGAGGAGCATCTGTGTCCAGATGCTCAAACACTAGAGTCTCCTCCATCTCCGTTCGATTTGGTGGTGGATGACCAGCAACCCACCCTCATCGACGATGATGTGACGCAGTTGCCGTCAGGGCATCCAGTTGACCGGCGCATTGTGCGGGAGGAGGAGATGAGACAGGAGTTGGAAGAGGAAGTGGTGGATGATGAGGACACTGACCCGACCTGGACAGGGGGGATGTCAAGCGGGGAAAGTAGTGTGGATGTTGAGGCAGGTGCAGCACCAAGAAGGGTAGCTAGAGGCAGAGGTCAGCAGCTTAGGCGAAGCCAGGCCACACCCGGAATCTCCCAAGATGTTCCAGTTCGTACCCAGCCCCGAAAAACTCCCACCTTCGAGGGCACGTTTCTCGAAGGTGTGGAGTTTTTTCAAGGAATGCGCCGAGGACAGATATAGTGTTGTCTGCACAATTTGCCTCTCGAAATTGATTAGGGGCTCTGAGAAGAGCAACCTGTCCACCACTTCAATGCGCCGTCATTTGGAATCCAAGCACTGGAATCAGTGGCAGGCAGCAACGGCAGGACAAAGGCCGCCTGCCGTTCACGCCACTGCCACTGCCTCTGCCTCTGCCACTGCCACTGCTGACTGTGCTGGCGATGCACTCCAGAGGACGAGCCAGGACACCACTTCATCTGCCTCCGCCACTTTGTTGACTTCTCCCTCATCCTCCCCTGTTCCTGTCTTATCTCCTTCTCCTGCACCATCAAAGGCACCATCAGGCGCTTCTTTACAACAACCCACCATCTCTCAGACATTGGAGCGGCGGCAGAAATACACTGCTAACCACCCACACGCGCAAGCCTTGAACGCCAACATCGCTAAACTGCTGGCCCAGGAGATGTTGGCGTTCCGGCTTGTTGAAACTCCCGCCTTCCTGGACCTGATGGCAACTGCGGCACCTCGCTATGCCGTCCCTAGCCGTCACTACTTCTCCCGGTGTGCCGTCCCCACCTTGCACCAGCACGTGTCACTCAACATCAGGCGGGCCCTTAGTTCCGCGCATTGCACAAAGGTCCACTTGACCACCGACGCGTGGACAAGTGCATGCGGACAGGGACGCTACATTTCACTGACGGCACACTGGGTGAATGTAGTTGAGGCTGGGACTGCTTCCCAAACTGGCCCGGTGTACCTTGTCTCCCCGCCTAACATTCCTGGCAGGGACACGAGAAGAACACCCCCCTCCTCCTCCTCCTCTACCGCCTCCTCCTCCTCTACCGCCTCCTCCTCCGCTGTTAGATTGACCCCAGCTACGAGTTGGAAACGTTGCAGCACTGGCGTTGGTAGACGTCAGCAGGCTGTGCTGAAGCTGATCAGCTTGGGGGACAGACAGCACACTGCCTCCGAGGTGAGGGATGCCCTCCTCGATGAGACGGCAATATGGTTTGAGCCGCTGCACCTGGGCCCAGGCATGGTCGTTTGTGATAACGGCCGGAACCTGGTAGCAGCTCTGGAGCTTGCCGGACTCCAACATGTTCCATGCCTGGCCCACGTCTTCAACCTAGTGGTGCAACGTTTCCTAAAGAGCTACCCCAATGTTCCAGAGCTACTGGTGAAAGTGCGGCGCATGTGCGCCCACTTTCGCAAGTCGACAGTAGCCGCTGCTAGCTTAAAATCTCTCCAGCAACGCCTGCATGTGCCACAACACCGGCTTTTGTGCGACGTCCCCACACGCTGGAACTCAACGTTTCAGATGTTGAATAGAGTGGTTGAGCAGCAGAGACCTTTGATGGAATACCAGCTACAAAACCCTAGGGTGCCACAAAGTCAGCTGCCTCAGTTTCACATCCATGAGTGGCCATGGATGAGAGACCTTTGTGACATCCTACGGGTCTTTGAGGAGTCCACAAGGAGTGTGAGCTCTGAGGATGCGATGGTGAGCCTTACAATCCCGCTCTTGTGTGTTCTGAGAGAATCCCTGATTGACATCAGGGATAACTCAGATCACACAGAGGAGTTAGGGATAGCATCCGATCCGTCACAGCTGGAGAGTAGGTCCACACATCTGTCCGCTTCACTGCGTTTAATGGAGGAGGAGGAGGAGGAGGATACAGGAGGCTTCCGGGCAACTTCGAATCGTCCCATTGTTGCAGCGCGGATGGGTAGACATGGAGGATGAGGAGGAAATGGAGATTGAACTTTCCGGTGGGGCCAGAGGAGTCATGCCAACTAACACTGTGGCAGACATGGCTGAGTTCATGTTGGGGTGCTTTACAACCGACAAGCGTATTGTCAAAATCATGGAGGACAACCAGTACTGGATCTTTGCTATCCTTGACCCCCGGTATAAAAACAACATCTCGTCTTTTATTCCGGTAGAGGGGAGGGCCAATCGCATCAATGCTTGCCACAGGCAATTGGTGCAGAATATGATGGAGATGTTTCCAGCATGTGACGTTGGCGGCAGGGAGGACAGTTCCTCCAGTAGGCAACCAAGTTCTCACCGGTCCACACAAACGAGGGGCACACTGTCTAAGGTCTGGGACACCTTGATGGCACCCCCTCGCCAAAGTGCCGCCACGGAGGGTCCTAGTGTCACCAGGCGTGAGAAGTATAGGCGCATGTTGCGGGAATACCTTTCCGACCACAGCCCTGTCCTCTCCGACCCCTCTGCGCCCTACACGTATTGGGTGTCAAAGTTGGACCTGTGGCTTGAAGTTGCCCTATATGCCTTGGAGGTGCTGTCCTGTCCTGCCGCCAGCGTCCTATCTGAGAGGGTGTTCAGTGCAGCCGGTGGCATCATCACTGACAAGCGCACCCGTCTGTCAGCTGAGAGTGCCGACCGGCTCACTTTGATAAAAATGAACCACCACTGGATAGAGCCTTCATTTTTGTGCCCACCTGTGTAAAGCACCCCAACATGAAACTCCATGTCTGTACTCAACCTCTCCAATTCCTCCGCATCCTCATACTCATCCACCATAAGCGTTGCACAATTCTGCTAATACTAGGCTCCCTCCACCCTGATTTCCCCCAACTCTGCTGTTTAGAGGCTCCCTCCACCCTGATTTCCACCAACTCTGCTGGTTAGAGGCTCCCTCCACCCTGCTTTCCCACAACTCTGCTGGTTAGAGGCTCCCTCCACCCTGATTTCCACCAACTCTGCTGGTTAGAGGCTCCCTCCACCATGAATTGGCCCAAACTGGGCTGTTTAGAGGCTCCCTCCACCATGAATTGGTCCAAACTGGGGTTTTTAGAGGCTCCCTCCACCATGAATTGGTCTAAACTGGGCTGTTTAGAGGCTCCCTCCACCATGAATTGGTCCAAACTGGGATGGTTAGAGGCTCCCTCCACCATGAATTGGTCCAAACTGGGCTGTTTAGAGGCTCCCTCCACCATGAATTGGTCCAAACTGGGATGGTTAGAGGCTCCCTCCACCATGAATTGGTCCAAACTGGGCTGTTTAGAGGCTCCCTCCACCATGAATTGGTCCAAACTGGGGTTTTTAGAGGCTCCCTCCACCATGAATTGGTCCAAACTGGGGTTTTTAGAGGCTCCCTCCACCATGAATTTGCCCAAACTGGGCTGTTTAGAGGCTCCCTCCACCATGAATTTACCCAAACTGGGCTGTTTAGAGGCTCCCTCCACCATGAATTGGTCCAAACTGGGGTTTTTAGAGGCTCCCTCCACCATGAATTGGTCCAAACTGGGCTGTTTAGAGGCTCCCTCCACCATGAATTGGTCCAAACTGGGCTGTTTAGAGGCTCCCTCCACCATGAATTGGTCCAAACTGGGGTTTTTAGAGGCTCCCTCCACCATGAATTGGTCCAAACTGGGCTGTTTAGAGGCTCCCTCCACCATGAATTTGCCCAAACTGGGGTTTTTAGAGGCTCCCTCCACCATGAATTGGTCCAAACTGGGGTTTTTAGAGGCTCCCTCCACCATGAATTGGTCCAAACTGGGCTGTTTAGAGGCTCCCTCCACCATGAATTGGTCCAAACTGGGGTTTTTAGAGGCTCCCTCCACCATGAATTGGTCCAAACTGGGGTTTTTAGAGGCTCCCTCCACCATGAATTGGTCCAAACTGGGGTTTTTAGAGGCTCCCTCCACCATGAATTTGCCCAAACTCTGCTGGTTAGAGGCTCAATCCACCCTGATTTTCAAAACAAATGTTGGTGCCAACCTCAACTTACTACAAGGGCCAAATTCACTACTGGTGACAAGCTCTCCTCACTCCAAGTGCCAAATACACATGTTTCAAGGTGTTTTCCTACTGTCAGAGAGGTGGTATTGAGTGTGTAAAGTGTGTAGTTGTTAGGCTGTGATGTTGGGGTAATAGAGGGTCTTTGGTGTGTTAGATGCCCCCAGACATGCTTCCCCTGCTGTCCCAGTGTCATTCCAGAGGTGTTGGCATCATTTCCTGGGGTGTCATAGTGGACTTGGTGACCCTCCAGACACGGATTTGGGTTTCCCCCTTAACGAGTATCTGTTCCCCATAGACTATAATGGGGTTCGAAACCCGTTCGAACACACGAACATTGAGCGGCTGTTCGAATCGAATTTCGAACCTCGAACATTTTAGTGTTCGCTCATCTCTAGACATGACGTGTTCTGATCTCTTCATTGTGTCCCTGCATGCAGATGGCTCTGTGGACCCTTGCAGGGTTTGGCACGACCATGGGCAGGGTAGTCTGTCCGAGCAGATTAGTGTGATGTGATCTGGTACAGCGGACATGTAAATGCACTAAATGCAGATTGTGCCTGGAGCGGCTTTATATTGCTCTCTTCCCTAGTGAAGAGCACAGTTACATTTCTTTTCCCATAGCGAAGCTATTTTACTAAATGAATGTTTTACAAAGTCAATGGCGGACTGTAATTTTGCATTATGATTGGCAGCGAATAAACTTGGCATGTTCACCTTTCCCTTAAACGCCCATCTGCCCATCACTCGGGAGTGCCAGCGCCCTCCAGTGCTCAGTGGTGTCTGTTGTCCTCATAACTTGGAATGAACATCTACTTTCATCCGAAAAGGAGTTTGGAGCCAGATCATGTTGTACTCCAGCCATGGTGATGTTACCAATGTGATATAGGATCAGAGGGCCATTCCCTAGTTCATAAACAACTTGTATCCTGCACTGGAACAATTGGCATCTCCGCACATACTGTCGTTATACCATTGCAGCTTCATATCTAATAACGTACTACGTATAACCAATTACTACTGATCTGTGACCTTACCTAGGGTGCTGGTTTATTATGCATCACTACAAACTAGCACCCTCTGCAATCCTCCCTAACCGGGGTGTCGTCTTCTTGTTCTCACAGCCCGGTAAACATCTTATAATTCATAATTTGCAGATTAATGCAAACTTTTCATATGCTCCCTTGCACAAGGGTCACGCCTATAGGTACCCAGACATGTGAGTTTTGGTTGACTACAGGGAAACCTTCTATTCGTGCATCAACCTTTCGTTGTACTTCCTCAGGGCAAATAGGGAACTCCCTGGTGGACGTCCAGTTAAATTACAGGATCACATGATGGACCACCAAAAATATACGTACTGTCATCGTACAACGTGCACAGAAAAAATAAGTGGTCAGATGTTGGCCAGTAGTCAATAGAAGAATATGAAGCTCTAACCCCATAGACCATATTTTCTAGCAAAAGCACATCCATCACGTATGGAATGATAAATCTCCTGCTCCTATATCACTATATTACATGACTTTCCATTAATGGGTCTGAGAATAAGAGACGTCTGAAACAGGAGCAGAAGTGGTGGCCTTGCAAGTCAACGCTAATATTTCCCAGGAGCAGATAGGTTTGACAAATGTCTGAATTTAATTTTTTTTTATTATACTTTTATATTTTAATTTTATTATACTTATTATATTTACTTATAGGCCATGGACGCCATGTTATATAGCATTCACTATAGAATAAAACGCCGCAACTATTCACATCCTACATACTGCATGCATTACAATACATAGCAAGCTGCAGACTGCCGTTCTGTCAGACAAGCTCTATCACTGCTCCGTCTCTGTACTCTCTTGTATACTGGGATTGCTGACATACCTTTTGCTTTAAATCTATTTCATTTGGTGTATTTTTTGATATTATGAGGTTAGACTTCAGACTTTAGGAGAGCTGAAAGAGGAGCTACATGCAAAGTGGTCAGAAGGATCTTCAGATGGGTTTAGCAAAGAGTGGATTTCTGCAGCCTGCTATGTACGGTAACGCATGTAGTCTTAATAAAATCAAATGACAAAAATTGTAGCTCCAAATTACTTGCAATTCAATAAAAATGCTCTATAGGGGTCCACAGCCTTTGACATACATACTTAAAGAGTTAGACAAATGGCAAAAGAGGATCCAGCACACTTTCATCCGAGTAAAAGAATTTTCTTTGCTTTATTTAAATAATCATGATTAAAATGTATATACTCCAAGGAAAAAGATTAAACATGAGACATAGTGGTCAAGGACTGACGCGTTTTGAACTTAACGTTCTTAGTCGTAGTCTAAATCCAAGCAAACATGGGGAGAACATACAAGCTCCTTGCAGATTTTGGTCTTGACGGGATTCAAACCCAGGACTCCAGTGCTGCAAGGCCGCAGTGCTAAATACTGAGCCACCGCGTCAACCCTAGAGATCTCACCTGAGATTTTTATTTTTTTTGTTGTTTATTTTATTTATTTTTTTAACCTTACGCCTAATCGAATGCTACCGAATACGATCCCAAAGTCAAACCAATACCCCAGAAACCAATCCAATCCCAGCTCTTCCTCTGAAACCTTTTCCCATATCTGACCAGTTTGGTTACCATGGGCGGCTACTCCGCTTTATCCTCCAACGTTGATCAATCTCCCCCATAAGCCAACACCCCCAGACTTGACCGATTCAAGGTCTCCTTCATTCCAATCCATTTCCCGTCTAATTTTTGTCTTCACCGGCTCCATTTCGCTTTGTGACAAGTTAATCTGTTGTACACTAATTAATGCGATAGAACGCTTACATGTCTGGCTGCGTTATAGGAGGAGGTTTTTATCGCCATTCTCTGCGTCTCACATTTCACAGATTCCAAGAGGAAAACAGTGGAAAAGAAATTAAGGGAGATATCAAAGAAAGGATCTTTAATTATTAAACCCCGAGAAGCAGTGCGTGTGGGAATAAGGCAATGTCACTGATTCCTGAATGAAGGCTAATTACGTTTGATGTCTGCGCTTTCTTTGAAGAGCGGATAAAACGGCGATGAACTCTAATCACAAGGTTTCATATTCTCCGAGGCTCTAATGCTCTGTAAATATTGATTTGACTCTGAATGGAAGATAGGTTTGGAATAAACCCCATAGCAATGTTAATTAGGATTAGTGAAAGTTGTGTGTTTTTGTTTATTCAGTCAAAACTTCCCATCATCAACGGCTGTCTCCTTAAAATTCATGGAAATTGGACTGACGGCTGTACCTGACTTGTCAGCGCTTCCGAGTTCAGCGAGAGCTATGCAGTTCAGTATTTGCTTATTAAAGGGGTTGTGTAGCCTTTTAATATTGATGATCACTGTAGTCTTTGTATGGGCCAACAACACCAGTTCAGCTGGTGTCCAAATCCTGGCACCCTCACTGATCAGCTGGTGCTGCTAAACTACACAGTAGACAGAGCTGGAAGCAGATAAACTTTGTCCACCACTTAGTGGCCATGCCAGGTTACTGCATTCAAATGAATGGGAGAGAACGTCACACAAAGGGAACACACCCAGAAGACGTCAACTAAATGGAGTTTTTTCAAAGGTGTTTTCTAAGATAAAAATACTGTAACCTATCCTAAGGATGGGTTATCGATATCTCAGATAGTTGGGGGTGAAACACCTGCCAAAAAGAGATTTACAGAGAATAAAGCAGGATGCAGACAGCTCCTTTCTGTGTAGTGGTCAGGACAAGTTACTGCAGATCAGATCTCATTCACATGAATACCAGCTAAGTTGTAGTGACTCAGTTCAGCCACTGTATAGAGAATGGAGCTGCCTGATTTCTGCTCCATTCTCTGTGAATGAGCTGCTGTATCAATTAGATCAAAATCAATTCGAGAGAGTAGTGGGTGACGAAACCTCAGGGATCTAATACGATGACCCATCCTCAGGTTACATTGATATTTTTAGCTGGAAAACGCCTTTCAAGAGGACCTTTCAGCACCGCCTACAAATCCTGGTCTTTACATGAATGAATAGGTGTTGCTCCACAGATTCTAGCACAGTTTTTCTGTAGCCTCCACCATTCCTGAGCCATCCAATGCAGCTAGTTTCTGATATGCTATTTAGGCTCTGTACTGTGAGGAGGGCGATGCCAGGCAGGAGCAGAAAAGGGGTGTGACTGAGCTCTGACAAGTCTGCCTCTGATTGGAGCTCTGAATCACACCCTATGCCTGACACCGCCCACCTAACATGGCAGAGCTTAAATAACACATCAGGCACCAAATGCAAGTGCACTTGTTGCTCAGGAATGGTGGGTACTAGATAGAAAATTCCAAATGCCCTGGAATCAATGGATCAGTGCCTATTAACATGCTAATAAACTGAAACGGTGCAGGTGAAAGGTTCTCTTTAATAATAGCTATTTGCTAAATGAAGACTAAAGGTCTGTAACCTGTGACATTCCAGTTGCTTTGAAACTACAAACAAGACAATCTTGAAGTTGTAATAAATCCACATTGACTGAAAGGCAACATATAGCCTGCTACTGATGTAAAGTATCTCAGCTTCAACAAATCTTATATTTCTCGATAGAGCAGAAGTATATACATCTAGATCAAAATATATACCTTAACTAGATCTTATGTAATTTCCGCAATGTACCCATTACTTTAGTTTTTGCAGAAATAAGCCATTCATGTGACTATATGAAACTTTATAATATATAACATTATAGACTGACATTTTCTTTACCTTTTAGTATCCTATATCCTGTGTTTTTTTCCTTATCGGTCTCTGTAAAAGTGCAGAAAACTTCACCATCACTTAAAAGTTCAGTATCTTAGTAACTTAAAGTATTACTGTCATTTCAGGTGACTTTTAAGAATAGGCCACGGAGTGTGTATGTGAAGAATAACACTGAAGCTGGGAGTTGCGTGACTTGTAGCTGACATTTTCTGCCTCGAGCTCAGCTTCAGAATAGGTGAAGACTAGCTACTATAATGTCTTCCACATACAGCGCACAATTCTCCCTCCTAATAACCTATAGAAGTCACTGTAGCTGTATGGAGCAGCTGTAATGAGTATTGTTGTTGATCCAGCACTGGTGAGAGATACAACACTTACTAGACACTGCAGCAGTATCTATTTCTTTAGCTGCTGCCCATACTCCTCCCTATCCCTCTCCTTAGACTTCTATGGGCAACAGTTGAAACCTGTCTTCTCAGTGAGTTACTAACTTTCTTCACACAAAAGTGATTTTAGTAGTGACCTCAGGAGCGCAGGAGGTAGAAGTCTGACGTGGAGAGATATTTTATTGCAAGATATATTATAAAGTTATTGTTTTTCGCTTGTACTAACGTGGGATGAAAAAAGAAAAAAAGTTCCTCTTTAAAGAGGGTGTTGCAAAATTATAATTTAACTTTTCATAGAATAGGCAATAAGTGGGGTCCCTGAAGTTTGGTGAAAACGTATCACAAGAAGAGGGGTCCTTGTCTCCCCCATTTAATTTTGGTGGTAGTTCAGCGTGCACCCCGCAGCTATAGTCAGCTCTATGGAACCGCTTAAGAGAAGGAAAGTACAGTAATCTCATCTCTGGCAGTCTCATGGCATTGAATGTCAAGATGGGGGGATAAGGGACAACCATCTTGGTGATCAGAGGGATGGAATTGCTCAGACACCACCAAATTCTTATTGTTATTGTTAATAAGTGACGACAAGGAATCTTGGGGCAACCTTTTTAAGACACAGAGAAGAGATGGAGGGAGGGGAAGTGGCAGGAAGGGGGAAGTGGCAGGAAGGGGGAAAGGGGAGGAAGGGGGAGGAAGGGGGAAGTGGCAGGAAGTGGCAGGAAGGGGGAAGTGGCAGGAAGGGGGAAAGGGGAGGAAGGGGGAAGTGGCAGGAAGTGGCAGGAAGGGGGAAGTGGCAGGAAGGGGGAAGTGGCAGGAAGGGGGAAGTGGCAGGAAGGGGGAAAGGGGAGGAAGGGGGAAGTGGCAGGAAGTGGCAGGAAGGGGGAAGTGGCAGGAAGGGGGAAAGGGGAGGAAGGGGGAAAGGGGAGGAAGGGGGAGGAAGGGGGAAGTGGCAGGAAGGGGGAAGTGGCAGGAAGGGGGAAGTGGCAGGAAGGGGGAAGTGGCAGGAAGGGGGAAGTGGCAGGAAGGGGGAAGTGGCAGGAAGGGGGAAGTGGCAGGAAGGGGGAAGTGGCAGGAAGGGGGAAGGGGGAAGTGGCAGGAAGGGGGAAAGGGGAGGAAGGGAGAGGAAGGGGGAAGTGGCAGGAAGTGGCAGGAAGGGGGAAGTGGCAGGAAGGGGGAAGTGGCAGGAAGGGGAAACTGACAACACTGACAGACATCTGATTGGTCACAGCAAATAGCACCACATCATGAAAAGTCTGTATACCCAGCACAGTTATACAAAAAAATATGTAGAGGTGATCCACATTTGTAAAAATTATGCAGAAGAAAATAAAAAATAGAAAAATATCTAATATCTAACACACATGTACACAAATGCCTAAAGAGTGGGTCATATTTTTGGAACATTAGGCACTATTTAAATACACTGGAGTCATTGCAAGTAGCTCCACATCAAATAGTCTATCTATCCTATACAGATTGCCAGTCATGGGCACGGGTTTATAGGAAGTGCATCTGGACATGCAAAAAATAATGTCCAACTACACAGGGGTGTCCCTGGCTACGAACATAAAGCAGTCGAGGATAGGAGTCGATCCAAAATTATATAGGACAGATTGAAACGCATGTATCTTCCATTATACTGCAAAAACGAAGTTGTGCGCTCTATCCAAACGCAACAAAGGATGATTTTATTATATAAAATACAGTATATCTTACATATAGGTTACATATTGAACAGTCCGACATTACAGAATATACAATATATGTTATGTAAATGATTGTTTTAAAGAGGTTTCATACAGATTTACAACTTACATACAAACTACAAACCCTTAGATTTTTTCGATACGTTCCGAGCATGCGCCTGGTACACTGGTACAATCTATAGTCGTTTCCATAAAAAAAAAAAAATTTTAGGTTATGTAAACCATCTTGTATTGTTCATATCGGTCTAGATCTACCCAAGAGATGCAAAACAAATCTATAATAATTTTGGAGAAACTAAATTTAGAGAGGCCCAGCAGGTGGTCGGCCGTTAGAATTGGGATGAGAAATTGTTTGTGACATGCAAATGTCTATAATAACACGCCATTCCTCATGCTCATTTACTTTATAATGAAAACCTACAAAATCTTCATTAAACACGGACTTGCTTCCATAGAAATGAACTAAATAAGTTCTGGAACATTTGTGTAAAATCAAGTGGAACAAATCGCTCTCCATATTTGGGAAACGTATTCTAAGCAGTCAATTACTGTAAATGAGATTAATAAAAGTGATTGTCAACTTCAGCGTTACCCAGGCACTGCACATATAGACGTGAATTCACATCTACAAAAATGTTATATCGTTTTTAAAGAGAATATTCAGAGAGGAAAAAAGTCTAAACCAATGTAATATCAAAGTTTTCGAGCATGACTTTTTCCCAAGTGTATGCATTCAAAGATTTTGGTTCCAAAAGCCATGAAGTATTTGCGTATGCAGTGATGTATCATCTTGCTTTCTCATGTGTGTCAACAAGTCACCAAACGTACCGAATATACTCGAGTATAAGCCAAATTTTTCAGCACAGTTTTTGAGCTGAAAAAGCCCCCCCTCGACTTATACTCGAGTCAATAATTTTATGTTTTCCCAGTTTTTTGCGGTAAAATTGGGGGGGGGGGGGGGTCGGCTTATACTCGAGTATATATGGTATGTCAACACAAGGGGTCGGTACTTTGACTCAGACCTTTAAGGACTCTGCAACGTGACCAGTGACTATGGACGAATGAGCGAGATGGATGGACAGTGGCTCCATATCAACATCCATCGTCAACAAACATATCTGCTGATTGGTACAAGAAAGTCCTTCACTTATACAGGACTTAGCTGAAAAGTTTCATTGCCCTGGTTGGGTTAAGTGATAGAACAATGATGTAGACAAACGAGGCCAAGGGTGGGCAAGGAAAGAAGAGCAGAGGAGAAGATGATGATGATGATAAGATTTTTTTTCATATTTTAGCATGTGCTGAAATATGCAATATGATGGCTCTGTGGTTGGGTTCATATCTGACCAAGGGAAATTTCCATTTTCTTCCCCTTGTTTGTGTGGGTTTCCTCCCACATGCCAAAAATATACCAATAGGTAAATTAGCTCCCCCCGTACAAACAACCGACCCTTGGTGTTGGGGATGAGCACCTGCAACTCCCCTTCCCCACTATGCCCCCTGTGCATGTTTATCATTCTCATATGCAGTCCTTCCATATACTAGGAGTAAAGCCAATGTGTCAACAGTAAGATCAAGGTTTATAAAACGAGAAAAATAAGTTTTTGAATTAATAAACGCTAGCATTGAATTGAAAAGACCTTTACAGGAATTGTTGACAATGTGTATTTTCTGCTGTCAGAGCATCTACAGTATTGGAAAGGTTCAGTCTGTTATTAGTTGTAATGGCCAGTGTGAAAATTGCAGGATATTGTACTTGGTGACATTGAAAATTTCAAAAATTTTAATCAAAAAGTATTTATATATAAAAAAACATTTTGTTCAAAAAAATAAGACATCTTAGGTGACACAGACACACACAGTTAATGCCAGGGCTCGTAGGGAAAGCCTGTAGTTCCTGCTCCTCTGGTCAAGCAGAAGATTGACAGATGTCCATGTACCAGCTTCTACAATCAGCTGAATCATCTTTTGCATAAATCTACTGAATCCAATAATGGACAATAATAATAAAGAATATAGAGAACAGTAAAACACTATCAAGAATTTGGAATATCCCCTCTATGTTATCCTATGGTAGAACAGGAGACCTGACAGATTATACCCGAGGGTGCACACAACATAGAAATGTATTCCCTGGAGGAGCAGCGAATTATCAAATGGATGTAACATTACATGGCTAAGAAAATGTCAGACTAAAAAAGTGCCAATGATTTAACGCAACTTATCGAGATATAGCACAAAGACCATGAGCACAGTAAGTAAATAGCCAATGCACTGATAGACACCAATTCTATTGGGGTAGCAGCAATTGTGGGCTCAGATCTAGGTCTTGGGGCATTGTATTCTTGGTTAGGCTTTACTAGGGACAGTCAAAGGTCCCATTCAACCCCCCTTTTATGGTTATTTGGACCATCCCTAGGCTTTATATCTGCTGTGTATCCACCTTGACTTTGGAACCTAGTACACATTGACTAGTACGTCTGAGTCATTGGGGTTTGCAGGGCACTGGCTGTTCAGTTACTTGTTGATAGAAGTTTCGGGCATCAGGAGGGTCTACTCGTTGACTTTGTATGATAGTAATGTATTGAAAAAGCATGTTCAGGAGGTCATTGACACTTTTTTAGTCTGACCTTTTTAATGATACAGTTTAAGGGCATTATCTTTTAAGAGAGTTGCATTATACCTAGTGGTGATACATACGGTTCTAAGAAAATGTGCAACACAGGAATATGTCTATTATATATGAGGAATGTGCCATGAATTAGACAACTTAAAATATTACTCTCCAATCCTTGGAGTGGCTTCGGGCATTGTGCATTTGCCAATTCAACTAGATTTGTTACGGTCAACTGCATATTTTGGAGGGAGATTAGGCTTAAAGGCAGTCTTAAACAGGAAGATAGGTTAGGGTCACTTACATTAAACAGTCTCCCCAACCCCCTCTTGTGAATCTGTGTAAACCATTGCAGACATGTTACTCTTTTAGTTAGCTCTTTGGAGCAACGAGGGTGTTGGCGTTGCTCCAAAGCAGCAACGCCCTCATTGCTGCAAATTTCATTTGCATTTTGTCAAATAAAGGTGATACTTAAAGGGGTATTCCCATAACTCTGGTTCTGCAGCCTGCAGGGCTCTCTGCTCTCTTCACTTCCTGGATTTCTCGGCACATTGGTGGGCGGGGTTTCACTTGCTCTGCTATCTGCTATGTTTGCAGTCAGTAATGAGGGATTGGTTGTAAATGCATTACCAAAGTATAGCTGATGTAGAAGCTGATCTAGCAGAGCTGGATTTGAGTCAGCTTGCATTACATGCAGAGGTACCAGACTCCCTATCTCAGTCCTTATCAGCCAAATTCAATTAAACCGGCTGATAAGTGGAAAAGCTGAAGATAGACAGCACAGTAACCCCGGAGCTCTCACGTCCCCCCTCGCCTATCTGAGGAGCTTGGTTGCTTGTCAGCCCCTCCCTCCCCCTGAGAGCAGGCAGCTACCTCACTTGGGAAATGAGCAGATAAGCCCAGTGGCCATAGAAACGCAGTGTCAACAATGAAGTGAATAAATTAAGATAGTGGCCAAACAAAGCAGTTTTGATAAAGCAATGTATTTAAGAAAAGTCTTAAATCCACATAAAGTAGCAGTATAGATAAGATGCTTTTCATGGGACAACCCCCTTAAGCAAGAGAGGCTCCAATTCACAAGCGAAAAAACACTGATTCAGGTGACCCCATCGCTATGTATCTGTCAAGGTGTGTTGACGTGTTGGGTCCTCGTAAAGGACTACTTTTAACACATCTTGATAGTGTCGCTCTAAATAGGTCTATATACACAATATAAGACTTGTTGGGAACTGTGTAAGTGTTTTGGTTTTTTATTTTAGGATAACATGACTTCCTTTGCATGCCCCAGGTACATTATGACTTTTCTTCCCCCATCAAAAATCTCATAAGAGTGCCATTATATTTTTTGCAACTCCCTATACGTATCATTACGAGTCGAGGTCATTAACTCCACCAGACTCCTTAACCATTGAAGAGAGAAGAAATTATTTCAAGTAATCAAAGGAATAGCTCACTTTCTAAAACATCCTACCTGCAAAATTCATAAAATCTACCAACTCAACAAGAATTAAGTATAATTACAGACTACTCCGAGGGAAAAATGATCCAAAGACATATCCTCCGAGCACAAAATGAATCCTCCCATTGTCCTACTTTTAATAATACAAGATGCTTTGTGAAAAGGCCTAGACTTACAATCATAGCGGGGCCCGTAATAAGGTGGACTTGTCATTACTGCCTTATTCACACACAAGAACCAAGACTCAAAAAATTCTATTAAGATAACATTATGGGCTCCACTCGTGGGTCAGAAAATGTTGAACTTCCAACTTTTCACTCAATGTCTTCTCAAGTCTTTTTACTTTCTTACAAGTACAAGTCTGTAAAGATAATTTCTTCATTTGTGTCCAGTCTCCTGACAAAGACAATTCTCTCACACAGAGAATAACTAAAATTTACAGGTCAAATCGGAAGTAACAAAGACGTCTTTACAAAGTCCTTTCCGAGAGGTCAAAGAGTCAGGTAAACACCAAATGGACTAGAAAGTTGGAAGCAAGTGAAGGTCATGAACAACACTTAGAAAAGTAAAGTAGGATGGTGGCGTCCAATGGATATTCCTTTGTCGTAAGAAGGTCCATGAGTCACGAAGAGTCGAAACTCAACATCCTGATACATAGATTGTACGTTACAAGGCAATACTGTGGTAGTAAACATGTACACCCTCGCCAAGTCTAGATGAGAGAACTGCTGACAATTCGCCAATTGCTTTTTCTAATTAACCATTTTTCACTAAAAGACTTGGCCCAAGCACAAGTCCCCAAAGACAACAGTTTTGAGGTTCCTTGAGGAGCTTCTAATGGTGGCACTTATTTGACATCGCTACGTGTCTGTCTCAGGAGAACACTTTGCCAATGTCAACTGCCAGAAGCCCAATCTACCCCTTACTCAAGAAACCTGCTTTGTGTCTAGAAAATTGACACCGGAATTTATAGCCACCATAAAGCTTCCAGTGAAGCTAGTAACATCCTCATCTGGATGATCATCTAACTAGGTGGCCATATTGGTTAGAATGAAAGAAAAGAACTAACAGTCGTCCCGTAAGTCTCTGCTTCCTGGATACAAAACAAATGACTACTCCGGAAATCACTGGGCCACATTGGTGGCCCTCTTCACTTGGTTACTAGCCGAGAAGTGATTTACTGTATATTGAGGGGTACCAGGAATTAGAGACCTGCCAGAAAAAAAGAAGCATATATATATATATCTCAACTAGACAACCCCCTTAAAATGCAAGAGTTAAAAAAATGCCCATTTTCATGGGCACCCTTCTTGTTCAGGGGCTCATTTTTTTCCTATCAGTATGTCTTTGGCGTATGGGAGGAAATCCACACAAACACGGGGAGAACATACAAACTCCTGGTTGATATAGTCCTTAGCAGGATTCGAATCGAGGACTCCAGCACTGCAAGGCTACTGTGCTAGCCAATGAGCCACCGTGTTGCGCCTAATAAAACTTGCTTAACACACATAAATGTGTAAATTCTCTAACCCATTTATGTAAGCTTTCTGATGTGGCGCCCATTTCACGCAAGGTCCTTTCTATGCGCCACATTCCCCTGTTCTGCGCCTCACTTGACACTTTCCACAAAAGTTGGCGAAGCGAGACAGAAGGTGATGGGGACGCGTCAGTCCAACATATACTTATTATAAATCACATCAGTGTTCTGACCGGCGCAGATTTCTATTCTGACGCTCAGGTGTGCATTTGATTTCTTAAGAGGCCGGAAAATCTTGATCAATCAGGAGCTCCCTCTGCTTGTTGGAGCAGTCTTAATAATTATGGCCCAAAAAATGTAAAAAATAAAATAAAATAAAATAAAAAATTTTAAAAAAAAATTAATAAAATTTTTTAAAAAAATTAAATTAAATTGAAAATTTGTTTACAAATTTCAAGTAAATGTTTACTTATCCTACCTCCTTGTACAAGTCCAGGCAAGTGATTTAGGAAGCTCGAGGCAACAAAAGGACAAAAAGCTTTGGCAATGGCATAATAAAAAGACCTGCAACGTGACATGTTCATCAGGCAGCCGCACTCCTTTCCATGAACAGACTTGACATTTAAAATAAAATAAAAAAAATCATCATCTGTAGTCAGTTTTTTTTTTTTCATCTTCATTCCGACTTCTTTTATAAGAATGATAAGATTTTTGCGATGAAAGGTTATCTTTGTGACAGAGAGAGAACGGCTTTTCATAGACAAATATGCAGCGGCATTGTTTCCCATCAGATTTGGACAAGGTTATCTGTATGTAAGGGCCCCGATGCAATTGAAGTCTCATTTCCTGGAAAGGAATTTTCAGGCGAACATTTATTCGCTGCTTTAAAAAATAATGCATGTAATTATATCAGGTTTGCCAAACCCGAAGGAAGCGAGCGACTTCCATAATAAAGCCGCCAGCCTGTAAGTGCCACTCGCTCTAGCCCCGCGCCCAGGCAATGATGTTCAAACTGCCCGTCCTGTGCAATAATAACGCAAGAGGCCGCCTGTCAGTCGCGTCGCTTATTTTCTGAATTACTTTGTCCTAATAAAAGGAACCGGGTCATAACTGCAAAAAAAGAGGAAGATGAATACCAAAAGAGGAATCGGAGCCAAGCTAAACGTGTAACAAGGGACAGGCTAGAATTGGAGTCATTGATCACTTTCTGACACTTCTTTTTCGGCAGTAAGTGGAGCTAATGTGCAAGACGTTCCAAAGATATGCGCAGAAAGTTGAAGCGAAACTTTGAAGTTAATTACGACGCCGGTTACCAGCTACTACTTCAAAGCGATAAGTGCTTCAGAGGAGACACAGATAACAGGCAAATGAAAGTGAGGACTTCATCGCGGAACATTAGTGCTGGCTCCAAATTGTAACAATATGGCACAAGAAAGCTTCCGGGCTGTGTACGGCACACGTGTGGCATGCAGAAGATCGGCTCGTGTAGCCTCGATTTACTATAAGAAACATACTGTGCAGAAGTGTTAGTCAGGTACGGGGGGAAACGCTTCAAAGTAGGAATGCTTCTAAAATGGAAGGAGAGAAAAGTGCTGTATGAAGGACTTTTCTCTCGGCATGTTCCATGCGGAAACCAGGCGGACTCCATTATAGTCTATGCAGCCCATGGGTTTCGTTAGGTAACCATTTCTTTATGCGTATAGGTTTCCGTTCCCTAAGTGGACTCCTTGAATGGAAACCCGAATGCATTTGTGACCCTAAGGCCTCGTTCTCACATGGCACGGGACCACGTATTTTGGTCCTGATTCGGATGTGGGAAGCCGCGTCAGAATAGGACCAAAATGCAATTGTCGCAGCTTCCGACAGTTGTGGCTTCCTGCTCCGGAGTAGGCCCAAATGAATGGGCCTAGTCCGGAGGGTGCCGTTGTTTGTTTTTTCCATGAGCCAGAACATACCGCTCACGGTAAAAAGGAAGCTAGTGGTCTACATAGACCACTATTGTGAGGGGGCAGATTCGTCATCAGAATCCGCCCCCTCTTGCCCCGTGTGAACGAGCCCTAAGAAAACTAAATCCCATTAATATTTGGTGTGATCTTTGCCCTCTGGAGGAGGAGTCCTGAATGTGTTGATACGGCCCCCACAGATATAGTCCTGATCTCATCATTGTCCAGTCTGTCTGGGGTGACATGAAGAGACAGAAGGATTGGAGTACGCTCCTCCTCACAGGGCTTTTCCCTTTGCTGATTTTAATAGGATTCTGCGGCAGAATCTCCTACGGAGACTTCAACGCAAATGAGAATCCAGCCTTCATTCTCGAGGATGACAGGAACACCGTCCCTGCTGAGATCCTTCAAAATCCGTCTGCAAGTGTATCTAGAAGAATTGATAGAAGGCAAATGCAACACTAAATAATGATGGGATTTAGATTTCTCTTCATTCTAGATTTTTTTTCATTCATTGCATTCTGTTAATTGACAAAAATAAACTATTAACGCATCTATGCCCGAGAGCATTCTTACTTCACAGCTGCCTAAAACATTTGCACAATACTGTACGACATTATGTGGAACCAGAACAGATCATCTGCTGGAAGCTGCTAGTGGACGGGGAGCGCGTGCAGACCCATTCACTACCTAGTGGTGGTTCTAGGGTATTACAGCACCGCTCCTGCTGCATAGGGGGAGTGCTGCACATGCTCACTATCCACTAGCAGCTTTCAGCACCTGGAGGCTTCTAGAACAGCTGATCTGTGCGGGTTTAGGTATTGGGTCATATGTCATCAGCATGAAAAATCAGTTTTAAGGCCACACATTGCAGAAAAGCTGCTGTTTTTGTCACAGATTTTTCTAAATTTTGAGCTAAAGCCAGGCGTGGATTTTACATAAGTAAATAAAAAACATATAAGAGACTCCTTTATATTTCCCAATTCTTTTGGGCCACTTCTCACTTTGTCGGAAAAAAAAAATGCAAGGCAGTTTTTCCACAACATGTGCCCTCATTGTATGGGTATGTCCCGCGTGTGAACATTATGCCGCGGCTAGCCGCAACGGGAGCCGCAACAGTGCGCCGGCATCCCATCGGGGCATTCCACTCCGGGAGGGAGTCTCGGGAGTCTAACTTTTTCGTTCCAAGTGTTTGGATAAATATCCCCTAATGTATCTTGTAATGGTGACCATATTATGTGTCACCCAGCTTTCCCAAAACCAGATAAAGCTCAAAAAAATGAACCTGAAATTCCCTTTGCATTAACAGGGGCTTTTGCAATGTCTTTTCATGTAGGTTCATTACTCGGAGCTCCATCCTGGAAGGGACTATTAGCAGACCATGAATGCGAGGCCAAGCAATGAAACACACAAAGCTATTCTGGCGCCAGCAAAAGCGACTAAACCCCTTCTGGAGATCTCAGCAGTTAACAAGATTTTTATCAACTGGTTGTGGCCGACACCAGCGAACGCTGTGGAAAGCCAATATTATTTTCTGCCAAAGCTCAGCATAATACAGCATGGCTGCCTGTAGAAAGACGCACCAGGACTGATAAAGGCTGTAATGCAGGGGGATTAACATATAATCTGACTAAAAATAGGAAATGAGGATACGGCGCAGGCAGGCGTAATCAGAATTTTACTTTACACATCATGGACAATCGAGAAGAATCGCAGAGCTCGTGATGTAGGACTATACAGCGGACGTTAACCTTCCCTATACATGGTCGTGCTCTTTACTGGATAGGTGTTGGTTGTAAGGATTGGGAATGATTGCTTACCATAAAAACGCAATGAATAGGGTACTATGGGGTAACCAGAAGGGGTTAAAGTTGGTACCGCCAACAAATATATTAGGGGGCATAGTAAGGTCTCATACACACTGCCGAATTATGGTTATATAGATGCTCAGAGCTGTACAAAGACGTACAATAGAACCAATAGAAGTCTATGGAGAATTGAATATGCTTATACATATGCATGTCTATGGGCTAATTGTATATATGTATATAAAGATACACACAGGGGCCCCTCTATATACTGTATTAAGGAGTGCCCAGTAGTTCTGTAATACACGACTTTTGGGAATACTTGTCAGGGGTTGCCGGGTGTTTAACTATGCCTGCCACCCGGTGAGTTGGGCGGCCGCCATAGCCGCCTGGTGTCTGCTGGTGTCAGCAGACATCCAGCGCTAAAGCCTCCGGTCGGTGCCCACACACGCTCCCATAGAAATGAATGAAAGCGCCCGGCACGCCGATTAACCCCCCGCTTGCCGGCTACTTCCATTCATTTCTATTCACTACGTCTTATTTTCGGGGGAGCACCTTATATTAGGCAGGGCAGCAAAATGTCTGCCATGCCTTACTTTCAGGGTACATCCTATTTTCAGGGAAACACGGTAGTACTTTCCTAACAAACCTATATCAATCTGCTCAGCTCCGCCTGCCCTGATTTTCGTGTCATGGGTTCCCTTTAAGGGTATGTACACATATGTATACACAATATATAATGCATTAATGCAATACGGTCACTTTGTTACCATAGACATCTTCAGCGTATACGTTATATGCTTTATTGTTTTCCGCCCGGCTTTATGGCTCCTTACTGGCTTCTAATACCACATATAGGACATAAAGAGGAATATCACCAGATACACTCGGCAAATATACCGGCTTACAATGTACCATCAAAACCTTCCCCATTTTCTCCGAACTCTTTAGAAAGATAAAATAAGGCTTTCACCGCAACCCTGCTGTACGTGATAAGAGCGGCAGCAATTTTGTATTTGCATTATGCTCTGTGAATCCGGGGGAAGGTTTTCATTCAGTTTGTGCCGTCTGAAAAGATTGTGTTTCATCGCTACTCTCTCTTTGTAAATGCATGCAATGTGTTTCTAAACAGATTTTATCCCCAAAGACTCAATCTGAATAAATAACGGCGATATAATGCGGTTGCAGCGAGCGCAGTCTACATGGCCGTGCGGCAGAAAAGCCGCTCTTGCCCTTATTTTTTTTGTTTCGAGGCCTCGGATTCGCTACAGGGAGACAGACGCTTGCTCGAGCAGACTGCGGACTCCTCTCTGCCTGACATCCCGTTTGATCTGCCAAATTGCTCATTAGGATTGCCAATTTTCACCTGCGCCTTGTGCTCCGATTCCAGCAGGGAATAAACATCAGTTTGCTTTAACAATCATCAGCTGCGAACTCCCCACCTACACCCGGGGAAAACAGAAAAACACATCAACATCAAGTCACAGGCAGGCGCTCTACAGGGAACGGCCACCAGAAATACTTGCAAATTTCTATAGACAAAGATTTATAATTGACAAGAGACTAGTCTGTATTGGGTCATAGCAGCGTGTCCCATTCATCACGCTTCACAATCCTAAGTTCTCTCGATGGAGGGGGGTGGGTGGAAGCCATATGCAAACAGGGAGAGGAGAATCATTTCGGATTTACTTCAACTAAATTCATTGCAAGGTAAAAGACAAGTGCCTCCTTCCATGGCAACAAGACGGGGTAGGACATCATGTGCCAATCCCACAGGCCCCGTATATACGTAGGGGTGTATTTATGAAGACTGGGGTTACTCACACCAGTCTTCATGGCCCCGGAATTGACAGAGTGTGCACCTCATTTATGACAATGAATTCCACCTTGCAAAACCCATAGAAATGCATTTCAAAAATTAGCTTTTTTTTTTTTGTGTCTCCCAATGGAATTGCATCAAAAATCTGCTTGCAAAAGAACTGTGTGTGAACGCATCCTGATCTGTAATGCTAGGAGTCCCAGCTTTTCCAATAACTAATAATATGTAGAGGAGAGGACTTCTAGTACTATAGAGCACTAGAAGGGTAAGTTCATACAGGGTTTTTTGGTCCGGAACCGGAGATGGAGGCCGCCTCAGGGTCCGGACCAAAATACGGGTAACTGTGACTGGATGCTGGTGCACTATACCGACATCCAGTCACATACTCCCTCCCGACTAGGCCCATTTGTTTGGGCCTAATCCGGAGCGGAGTGTCTTTAGGCGGATGTTGCGAGGCGAATCCACCTGTAAGAATGAGCATTTTGCTTCTTTTTTCCAGGAGCCGGAACAAATGGCTCCCAGAAAAAAAAAAAAAAAACTGACCTTTCTCAGGATACAGCCTTAAAATCCTGACCAAAAAACCCTGTGTGAACTTACCCTTAGTCTGTCTCGCTGCATAGTGTTCATTCTGGGAAGTCCAGCACACGCACAAACCCTGAAAATTCGTCAGATTTCTCACAATGGTTGCTGCTGGATGATAAATCTGTCCAACTTTAGACTGTATAAGCTATCCATAGGCGGATATAATAAAGTTCTATAGGAGGATACAAATACGAACGTAATAGACCAAAAGACATAAAAAACGATCTGGCAATATCAGCTAGTTGACAGTTTCCAGGACGAAACAGATCGTCTTCTGCAAAAACGTCTGGATAAACAGGCAACAATGTACAGAAGAAAGCAATGTATAGAAAAATAGTTTATTCTTCAGATGTATAAGATAAGAGACAGCCATTCCTGCTGACAATTGTGCGCAGTCTCCAGCTGCTCCATAAAAGTGTATAGCGCCCTTGTGCTCCAGTCATAGGGTGAAGGCAGGACAACTTTCAGGCCCGTCCTCCTGATCGGTGGGGGATCAGGAGGTAAATATAAGTAATAGCACAACACTTTAAGACCTCAACGTAACCTTACATTATAGATCACTAAACAAACTCCTATTTTCCTAGTTCCTTCTGAATGCCGAACCTTGTAAGCTCCAGAAGCCTGATCTGACCAATTTCTTCAGTACATTGAGACCAGCTGGATGTCCAGATGGAAAACTTTCCAGTCACCCAATTACAGGTTTCAGAGGGGCCCCAACTGGAAACCCCTTAAAAGTTATAAGCACAATGGGCGCCGTCTTATACACTACGCCACCTAAGTGGGCCTTATAATTTACAGCAGGATGTATTTACGCAATTCAGACGCATCCGACATCTTCATCTCCCGGCTCTAATAAACTAAATGATGTTAGTTACATAAACGGCTTCCTAATGCCGACCATATTACTAGGCCTTTGTGTCATGCTAAATTAGCCGGGGATTCTTAAAATAAAAAGCACAGACATAGTATTAGAAATCAAAGGAGAATGTCTGACCCAAAAGAATATGCTATTTATTTCACTTGCGTAGGACTGAATCTACATTTTCTTTGAACGGCCGCTCTTCAGTCGGTGTGACCTCTGCTACTAGCTCTCAGCATTATGCACGCGGGTCAGCGAGGCCGGTTTATACAAACCCTCAATCATCTCCAAAGTCCATTAACTATTAATTCTACATACATTTACTCATTCCTGCATAGTTTATTACCTCGAGTGGAAAACCTAGAGGAACGTGTGAAGTCATGGGAAAAGCTAGCAGAGAACTAGAAATCAGAGCTGTGCTCGGCTCCGGAGCAGAGGGCCCCTGTAATAAGCTGGTTAGCGGCGCTGCCGAGAGAGCCAGACCCCCAACTAATCTGCTATTCCAAGTATAGCACAATCCATAAGAGTCAGACGGAGGCTCTAATAAACCTGCAATTTGAGTTTGACCTCCTGCTCAAACAGAAAACAGAGAGGAGTAAGGAGGAGATCATTGCTCCAGGAGGGAAGCACATAACTTTGCAATAAAGCTGTCTACGTTATTCAACAAAGTTACACTAAACACAGGGAAAAATATGCAAACCAAGGTACCGTATTTTCCGGACTATAAGGCGCACATAAAATCCTACGATTTCCTCAGAAATCGTAAGTGCGCCTTATAGTCCGGTGCGCCTTATATATGGAAGCGGCGGCACACGAGGAGTTAAGCGGCGGCCGCCGGCAAAGTCTGCCTGCCGCTTCCATACATTGCAATGGGAGCGCGCTATTCAAATAGTATTCGCGCATTTGGTGCGCCTTATAGTTCAGTGCGCCTTATATATGAACCTAGGCAGGACTATAAGGCGCTCATGGGCAACGCGCCTTATAGTCCGGTGCGCCTTATAGTCTGCAAAATACGGTAGCTCCCTTGAACATCATGTCCGACTTTCCAACAAGCCTTTACTGGTATGACGCGGGATTTAGCCAAGTCAGTATCCGAGCTGTGGACAGCACTGTTTCCATCTGGTTGGATCTCCTCAGCACAGAGTAGGGAAAGCTGACTTTGCTAAACCCTGCGTCATAGCAATAAACGCTTGTTGGAAAGTTGAGCATGATGTTCAAGGGAGCTACGCCTAGTGGGCAGCAAACAGAGGCAGTGATTTCCATCTTGGGAAACAGATTTGCATATATTTCCCATAATTCCTCCAGTGGAGCAAAAACGGCTTTTTGTAAATCTCCATATGCCTGTGAAGATCATCTCTCCTTAAGGAGTGATTATACCCCCAGAACTAAACATAGGCTGATTTATAAAGGACTGAGGATAGGGGAGTGTTTTGGAGTGTAGAGTGGAGACTGACTGTTTTTGGTTTATTTATTTTTTTTGTTTTTATTGTAATGAAGAGAATCCATCAGGTAGATTTGAGACACCAAACCATCACAGACCCTTAAGGATCCATTAGAATTGACATGTGCTCGTAACCAGTGATTTCCATTATTATAAAAAACAGACATTATGTCCATGAGACCTAACAGGGCACTCATACCAAAATCCAAGTTGGTTCTTTCTCCACATTTGTCAGCCTTTATCAGATTCCCTTCCGCAAGAAATATATATATATATATATATATATATATATATATATTTAAAAATAAAAATAAAATAAAATAGACATTTGATCAGTAAAATGGGTTATTTCTTCACGTGAAATCATTAAATTCTACCTACTTGTTCGCAGAACCGAAGGGGTGACCTCAATTTCACTTGTTGCTTGGTAAGGCTGGAAAGCTGACATGCTGTTCGTTCCAAGTTCACTGCCAAAGATTTCTGGGCTTTGAGTGCCAGTAGAACTTGCGCTTGTGCCATCTCCCCCATGATGTGGATCTTGTTCTTCATATATAGCTACAAGCTGTTGATGGAAGAAAAGAAAAACTTGTCAGATTCAAAGCACGGCGAGCAGAACGCTGGCACGATACGTACTACTAGCAAAACAATAACACAGAAGGCGAGAGAGCCTGCCACCAAGGCAAACATACTATTAGAAAGCTACAAGTAAATGCACGTGAAACCTATTATATAGACACATATATGAAAAACTTCACTGCAGTAACTACAGAGTAATAAGATTACCAGAAAACGGCTCCAGAGGCAAATATCAGACATGTTGCGCAATTTTATTAATTTTGGTAAAATACTTTCGCAAGGAAAAAAAAAAGTTATTGCATCTAAAATCTAATTCTTGCATTGCAGCCATCTAAAATTATAAATCAGCCATTGTAAAAACAAAAAGTGGGCACCGATATTACTGTATCGATAAAATCTCGTTGACCACGGAATCTAAAACCCACCGTCCTATAGTAAACATGGTGCAGACTGAGAGGCCTAACATGATCATGACCCTAATGCGGAAAGGAGGGCTCAGAATTGGCGCACAGGGCACTTTTAAGACGACATAAAACAGGGGTCTGGGGCAGAAGCAAAATACCGAAAATGTGCGCACACACAAAAAAAAAAAAAAAAAAACAGTCTTCCGTCTCTGTGTAAGACAACTGGTTCTAGCAGGAAACTTCTTCCAGTGCACTTCCTGCAGCAGGACCAAAAAAAGACCACTGATTTTTTGGCTAAGCCCCATCTTTCGATCTGGTGTTTCCAATCTTAATAAAGACCCAACTGGCAAGAGGTGCATCTGAATTATTAGGAGGTTCTGGGCTTTTAATAAATTAACCCATTAACTTCCATGATCCTCACAAATGGGGATCTTTAACCCGCCTACGAACACCATCTGTCATCGAGGAATAGAAACCGAACATTCACGTCGCCCGCAATAGGAAACCTAAACTGATCATGTGCATGCATTGCCTTGCACACACGAGGTCACTTTCATGGTGCAGCTCCCGTATTATTGGGGAAAAAAAAATAAAAATTAGCAGTTAATGGGTTAAGAACATTGGAACTTGCACAGGTGTCTTATGTAACACACACTAGTTTTTGAGTCAACAAATTTATTATAAAAACTTGAACCAACTATTGCAAATGTGTTGGGCCGAGGCACCCCTGATTCCATCCCCATTTTCATAAAAAAGTGCAGAGAGGTGCAGAACAAGAGATGTGGCACATCTTTGGTGCAATGAAGGGCTGTACCCCAAAGATACGCCATATTACCACTCATCTATGCCAGAAAATAGGGTATCTGCAGTGCTCCTGTTCCGTTGGGAGGGGTTAATAGGAGCACTGCAGATCCCCTATATTCAGCCAGACTCAATTCCAAATGGGGGAACAAAAAACCCAGTCCTCAAGCTCAGGGAAGGGACAGACAGACAACCAAAACACCCCCTCCCCTACCCCAGCATTTACTGCAGCCAAAAACTACGACCATTTTAATTTTTGAAATTTTCCAGTAGCTGCTGCATTTCCCCCCCTCAGCTTATACTCGAGTCAATATGTTTTCCCAGTTTTTTGTTGTAAAATTAGGGGTCTCGGCTTATATTCGGGTCGGCTTATACTCGAGTATATACGGTAATTTTTGCAGACTGAAGCTTATGCTTGTCCGTCCATATTTTTCATGGCCAAATGTTGGTAAAAATGGCCAAAAATGGCCATTTCGGTCAATGAAAACCTAATGTGTATGGCCAGACCACTAAGATGCCTCTAATGTATGCTCCTAAAACATACTGTATAACGTACATATGTAATATAAAGTCAATATATTGGCATCAACTTATAGAATGCAATTAAGTATAAAGCGGATAGCCATTAGGTATGTATATACACAGACACACCAATATAAAAAGCCAAGCAATAATCCGCTTACATGCCCTGAAATGTTACCATCCATTACTCCTCGTCTAGTCATTTGCAGAAATAATCAACTTCTACAAGTATCCCAGCAGTCTGCTTCACTAAAATAATTGCAATGTCACATATACTACATCCGAGCGGGAGAATAAGCAGCTGGACAGTAAAACTAGTCAAAATTGCTTTAATGTGATCATTTTTTCTTGTAAGAACAAAATTATGGAAAGACAGAGACCAGGCCAGAAAAGGAGCAAGCGAAATTTGTCATGTACGGTAATAGGTTTCGATGGACAGCATTCCAGGACATGCCGAAAATTGACAACTAGAGACTTACCGGACTATAACTGCGCAGCTATACGTATAAAAGAAAAGGCAACGATTTAACGGGGAAAGGCTACAAGATTACAATAGAGATTTTTATTATATTAATAAAAATAGGTCTAGTCTATCTGTCCCCAAAATATTGGATCATTCCTGCGCACACTTAAAATTTCCTGATGTGAACAAGAATCATTTGGTCGGAAAAAGCGGAGTAATTCCTGACAGGACTCCTAAGAGACACAGTAAGAGTCCTACCTACACAGTGATTGAGTCCTGCACACACTCATATAGGAGAGCTGTCAATCACTGTGTAGGTGGGGCAAGCAGACCCCATATCACCAGCATATGGCCCTGTTTTCCTGTGACTCTACTGTCCAGCACTATCTATAGTACAGGACAGTAGAGTCGCAGGGACTCCTTGCACAACAGAATCACTATAATGTAAGGAGTCCCAGTCTCTGGACCAGGTTTGGTCCATGAAAAGGAGTCTGGATCTTCCAGACTGAATTTGCCCTCGGGTAGGAGGCCTCCCTATCTCTCCTCGATCTGAGCCCTTATCCACCCGCCATGTTGATTTTTAAGATTTTCCCACTAAACACAATGGAAAGAGCCATGGTGGTTTTAGATGTGGGAGAAAGTGATTTAAAACCTGGAGCTATGTAATACAAGCAGTCACATTCTGACCATTAAAATGTATTTATTAATTATTTTCAATTCATTTAATTAAATTTATTAATTATTTTATTATTAATTTAAGAAATTTTAATATTATATGCAAAGATGGAAATTTTGACACCAGGTTCGTGATGTGTTGGGGGGGGGACAAAAACTTTCATGACTACACACGAGCTGCCCAATAGTCTCCATTTCCTACTCCATTTCTCTACACACATGAAGTAGAGACTGGTGGATTGCACATACAGGATCAGAGAGGGGAGTATTTTATTTACTTATTTTTTAACCAATCATGAACCTGTTAAGTTTTTCCACTCTGGGGGCAACATGTTGGCTCAGTGGTTAGCACTGCAGCCTTGCAGCACTGGAGTCCTGGGTATGAATCCTGCCAGGAACAACATCTGCAAGGAGTTTGTATGTTCTCCCCGTATTTGCGTGGATTTCCTCCAATTCTAGACAAACTGGTAGGGAAAAAAATGTACATTGTAATCCCTATATGGGCTCACAATCTACAAAGAAAAAAAAAGTTCCCCTCTGGACATCCACTTTAAGGCTGGCGGAGTTGAGAGTTGGAATCTAAGACTGGAGACACTTATAGTAAAGTTATTCTGCCTACATCTGGGGAAAAGCATGGCAAACACATTGAATTATTCATGACTCGAAGAATTAGTAGTGACTTTGAGTGTGAAATGATGTTTGACAACCACAGGAGGCAGCAAGCGCTGGGAGTCAGAGTGATTGGCCTGACAGATGAACATGTCCTCCATTCCCAGTACAGTCCTGCTTTTCTGCTATTAGAACATGGCCCGAGCATTGGGCGTCATCCTTCATTCCTTCACGAGACCGATACAGAATGAAGAACAGGGCAAAAGAAAACAGACAAGCTCCTGAAACTATAACCACATGCTTTCTTCATCTGCTCCATCTGAGCTGAATTGCCAATGAGACACGTTTTATGTGTAACAGCCAAAAAGAACACAGCCATAAGACAGAAGAAAGAAATCAAAGAAAACAGCGTGACAGATGTGACATCTTAGAGCAATTGTCAATATACAGAGCAGATCCAAAAAGACACAAAGAAAAGGGGCCATGACTACAATGTAGCCAACGCTGTTTATTTGGCTTCTCCGAGTCATAACAAGGTAGCGACATTGTATATACCTGTATACAGAACGGGACCCCGTGTGTAAGTTGTAACGAAAAGAAAGAGGCGGCGATGCTGTCTAGTATCGGATCATGGCGCACAGTGTGCAGAGATGGCACTACAGGGGCAGGCTCACATCGGACACCGGATGAAAGGCCTTACTTGTTTTTAGATTTTGCTTTGATCTTATCCCCGATGAAATCTGGATTGTAAGTGTAACGAAGGAAATGTTCTCTGTGTATTCCAGTTTCTCCCTCACTGGGAGCATTTCCTTCACGGGCTTCTGCCAAGACATTGTCAGCTTATCCTTGTCAAACGCTAAAGCTGAAGCACTAATAGTGGTGGTCCGGCTTTCACAGCCCCTGTAATGTATACAAATCCAGCTTGTGATTAAGCAGGACATATATTTATTAATTCCCTGCATATAACTATAAGGTATATGCTGGTTATTATGGGATGGAGCCTATTCATATGATCTCCTTAAAGGGATTCTACCATTAAAATCACATTTTTTTCCTCATTCACACATAGGAATAGCCTTAAGAAAGGTTATTCTTCTCCCATCTTTACATGTCTTCTCCGCGCCGCCATTCGGTAGAAATCCCGGCTTTCGTCTGTATGCAAATGAGTTCTCTTGCAGCACTGGGGGCGTCCCCAATGCTGCGAGAGAATGGCCGCTTAGTTACTGTGTAAGCGGCCATTTTTCTTGTGGCCGCAGGCATGTGTAATCTGCTCTGTCCGAGGCCCGAGGCATAGAAGTTTAAACCCAGCTCCGGAAGAAGACGTGCGGAGAGGCCGTTCCTAAAGAAGATGCAGGCGTCGCTGGAGATTTCTCTCGCAGCATTGGTGACGCCCCAAGAGAACTCATTCAGACGAAAACTGGGATTTCTACCGATGCGGATAAGACATCTAAAGGTAGGAGAAGAATAGCCTTTCTTAAGGATATTCCTATGTGTGAACGAGAAAAAAATGTGAATTTATAGGGCATCCACCTGTCAGGAAGACCTGGCATATCCATACATTACATAAGCACCCAACTGATTTATATGGGCATCACGTACGCCGCCTTCTACCTCCGGCGGAACTGGAAGCATAAAGAGGAATTAAGAAATTGGGCCATGCCGACCAATAGGTTCCCAACAAATTTCATCTGATGGCTTGGAATCCCAATAGCAGAACACCTTGTCTTATTTCCATATTAACGAAAAGTAGAGCACTCCTTTACTCATTGGGTGGACGGGAGCCTTGTCTACGGGGTCGGGTGTTTTTGAAATGATACTTTGTATCCGAGTGAATAATAAATCAATTTACGTTTTGGACAACGTTTTAGGGTGACTATTAAACATATACACCATACATAATATAGCTTTATCTTCAAGACACCAGAGTGTTTTTCTGGTTACAGCTTTGGCAGCGAACGGGAACCATCTGTGGCACCAAGATCGGAGCATCTTACAACATCTTCAGTCCAGCAGATGGCATAAAACAGCTTTGTTCCACTGACAGTAGAAGCCGAGGGACGGGGCAAACTCTTCATAGCTTTCCAAAAAGAGCATGAAAGCATTTTGCTGTGTAAGGGGGGTCAGGGGCATTTCAAAGGATTCACATTTGGCCCCTTCTGTCGGAAAAAAAAAAATAAAAAATCTGCCTAGCAGTAATTAACCTCATGCGGTATGGGAAGACCTGGCACGTGCAAGTATACGAGACCGAAATCTGTACTTATTTACATAAAAATATAAACTATGTATCCTATATTAATAAAAGTAAATACATATAAAAACATTCTACAACGTACACACAGAAATTCCTGAACGGTTTCCGAATTTTTTTATATATATATATATTTACATTTTGTGGCAAGAAAAAGCTTAAGGTTTGTCAAAACGATTAAAATATACCCATCTTATACCGCGCCATGACATCATGTATGATCTGGAGATTACAGGCAGGTATAAGCCGTGATTCGGCAGAATTTTGTTTAGTTGCCAAGGAGATAAATAGGAACTTTTTACATTCATACACTATCTTGGTAGAAGGTGATTAGGTTTTCTTCCAGTTTGCAGAGATAAGGGCATTTAACAGTGGAGAAGACATGAGTATAAATTTGGTAGAATGACAGAAAAGGAGATAGGGGACAGGTCTGCTAAGGGAGATAAACCAAGAATCATTAGGGATTGTGCTGTCTTCCTGTTGAGTTATTAATGACATCATATAAAGCAATAATCTTTGGACATGCTACTAGATATGAGAATTATTGCCCTCTCTTTAGTACCTTAGGCCATGCCAGCCATATATTATTTCACAAAAACGCGACAGCCAACTGCATGTATAAAAAAAACAGATGCTACGTAAATTGTATTATATATATATATATATATATATATATATATATATATATATATATCAATAGATAGCATATATCCTGTATATATCAGTAACTTCACGTACAGTGAATGTTTTTCGGCATCAATAAATAGGAAATAACATATCTAGTACAGGAATGATATGCCTGACTACCTACATGGCTGCTATAACCAGTCACTAGCTTCAGGGGGCACTGCTGAGGTCAACTGATTGTCCACAGTGGTCATATAGGTGTAGAGAGCAATGGTCAGGTATATAAAGTCAGTCAAAGCAATAATAACCTATTACATCTCCACAAGCCACCCGGGTATGATGTTTAGTGATCTTAGAAAACCACTTTACAGCAAAGCTTAACTAGTGGACACGTCTGAATAAGTAAACTGCACCCTGTACTGCAAAAGCTATGGACTAGAGAAGGAAGCCAGGGAAGTGATAGAAATGGCACAAAGCCCGGTATAACACAATTCTCTTTTACAATGAGGAGTTCTAGGTCACGTGGGTCATGTTTTAGCTCTGGTAAGGGCCCACGTCACAACGCAATAGAGTAAGAGGTCATACAATAGCGGAATCATAAGGACAGGTCCTATAGCACAGGGGATGGAGACAGAACGTGAGAGCTAGAAAATGAATAAGAATAATCTAAAGAAAGCAAATGATAAAAAGATCTACAGAGAAAGTGAGGAAAAAGAGCTAGAGAGAAAGCAAGCAAAACGGAGAAAGAGCTGGAGACAGACAGGTGAGCTAGAGAGGGCATGTTAGCTAGCCAGAGAGAGCTAGGGAAAAAGAAAAAATGCAGCTAGAGAGCAAGAACAAGAGAGAATGCCAGCTAGTGAGTGAGAACAAGAGAGAATGCCAGCTAGTGAGTGAGAGCGAGAGAGAATGCCAGCTAGAGAGCGAGAGAGAATGCCAGCTAGAGAGCGAGAGAGAATGCCAGCTAGAGAGCGAGAGAGAATGCCAGCTAGAGAGCGAGAGAGAATGCCAGCTAGAGAGCGAGAACGAATGACAGCTAGAGAGCGAGAGAGAATGACAGCTAGAGAGCGAGAGAGAATGACAGCTAGAGAGCGAGAACGAGGGAGAATGCCAGCTAAAGAGCGAGAACAAGAGAGTGTCAGCTAGAGAGCAAATGCCAGCTAGAGAGTGTAAGATAGAGAGCGAGAAAGAATGCCAGCTAGAGAGCGTGAGATAGAGAGCGAGAGAGAGAGAATGCCAGCTAGAGAGCGAGAACGAGAGAGAATGCCAGCTAGAGAGCGAGAACGAGAGAGAATGCCAGCTAGAGAGCGAGAACAAGAGAGAATGCCAGCTAGAGAGCGAGAACAAGAGAGAATGCCAGCTAGAGAGCGAGAGAGAATGCCAGCTAGAGAGCGAGAGAGAATGCCAGCTAGAGAGCGAGAGAGAATGCCAGCTAGAGAGCGAGAGAGAATGCCAGCTAGAGAGCGAGAGAGAATGCCAGCTAGAGAGCGAGAGAGAATGCCAGCTAGAGAGCGAGAACGAATGACAGCTAGAGAGCGAGAGAGAATGACAGAGAGCGAGAACGAGGGAGAATGCCAGCTAAAGAGCGAGAACAAGAGAGTGCCAGCTAGAGAGCAAATGCCAGCTAGAGAGTGTAAGATAGAGAGCGAGAAAGAATGCCAGCTAGAGAGCGTGAGATAGAGAGCGAGAGAGAGAATGCCAGCTAGAGAGCGAGAACAAGAGAGAATGCCAGCTAGAGAGCAAATGCCAGCTAGAGAGCGTAAGAGCGAGAGAGAGAATGCCAGCTAGAAAGTGAGAACAAGAGAGAATGCCAGCTAGAGAGCAAATGCCAGCTAGAGAGTGTGTGAGAGAGAGAGAATGCCAGCTAGAGAGCGTGAGATAAAGAGTGAGAACAAGACAGAATGCCAGCTAAAGAGCGAGAACAAGAGAGAATGCCAGCTAGAGAGCGAGAGAGAGAATGCCAGCTAGAGAGATATAAAATGCAAGCTAAAGAGCGATAGAGAGAGAATGCTAGAGATCTAGAGAGAGTACACTAGCTAGAGAGCGAGCGAACGCCAGCTAGTGAGAAAGAGACAGAGAGAGAGAACACCAGCTAGCGAGAGAGAAAACACCAGCTAGCGAGAGAGAGAGAAAACACCAGCTAGCGAGAGAGAGAGAAAACGCCAGCTAGCGAGAGGGAGAGGGAGAGTGAGATACAGGTTAATGTACAGAATAAAGTCCTTATCTGCTGGGTCAAGCAAGCCATTTCCCATCCAGTAATGTTCCTAGTATGCCCCCGCACCATCAGTAACAACCCCACACTCTCTACAAAGTCAAGTACAGTTTGCAACAATGCATTTAACGCCTCAACAGCGCTCTCTCATTTTCACAGCTTAAGGGAAACAGCAGTGAAAACATTATGATAGAATATAAAACAAATGAGCAAACCAAACTGCTAATGTGCAGTCTCCAGGCTCCAGCACAGGCACAGTAATGGCTTACAGTTGCTCTATCAACATAACACACAGGGAAAAAAATTGGTAAAGTCTTTAATTCGGACGCTAATGATTCGGAAAACCTGCTAATCCGACAACTGCAAGAGCAGCGGGAAACCGACCCCTGGTCAGGAATTCAGAAAGTGTCACATCATCAAACCAACAATGGGGAGCATCAAGAACGTGACTGCACAGACGGGCGAAACCTGAGAGACAATTGGTGAAGACCAGAGAGACCAACGTAGCACTCAGCGGTCCAAACAATATATTCTCCACCCATTCACTTTTATTGGATTTTGGACCATGTTTTGCAATAGGATAAAATTGTAAAATATTTTATTCCAATCAGATTAGTATAATTTACATACAGACTGAGGTGAGGGTGACTTGCAAGGAAAAGGCTTATGGAAGATGCAATGGTAGGAGTTCCAGAGTGTGTAGAGTTATACAATGGTCTGGTGCCACGACCTTCCGTGAGTAGCCATGTTGGAACTGAAGTTCAAGAAACAAAAGTGGATTTCACTAGAACAAAGAAGTGGGCAGCACGGGACATTGGCACAACCCAACATCAACCAAAAACCAAGAGAGGCCTGTGAAGAGAGGCACATGAAGTAATGGTGGCATTTATATGGCAGCTTGTATATAAGGGCCACAGAGTAGTGTGGGGGGACTCTCCTTAGGACCTCACTATTACTCAGAAGGAGAGACAACCGGAAGCAACAGCTCCCATTCTGGAGGACTTAGTCTGCCCAGATATTACACTTCGATGTGAATGGTGGCCATGTAATAACACGCTCCTTGTGCAGTGCTGGAATCTCATCAAATAATGGATTTAAAGGTGCATTCACATTGTGCAGTTAGGAGCAATTAAAACTACTAGCTACTAGTTTTTGGTGCAGTGTCTTAATTTTTTGGGTGAAACAAATTACGTAAATGTGTTAAGTTGAGTTCCAGGTTCGTGGACCCCTAACATAGGTCCATGATAATACAAAGGGTCGTTTACATGAAGCCTAAGCCATTCACATGTAGGAATTTGATGCTGATTTGGGGGGTCGGATTCCACTCCCACACAGATTCTGCCTCCCAAGTGTCCTACTCAGTCTTGCTGTGGATGCCATGTGTAATGCAGATGTCCAGCACCGCCATCCTACTGTGGGCAGCCAATAGTTGGAAAACAGCTGAAGAAAATACAGAGAAATTCCTCTTCATTTTCCGCTGTGTGAACAGCCCCTTAAAGGAATTTATCAGAAGCTTGGTCACATGCATGATACCTAAGGTTGGGTTTCCATGTTTAGGTCCTTTGTCGCAGTTTATGAATCCAGAACTAGGTGGGGCAGTAGTAGCTGTCCCTATATGGTTTCGCACCTTTTACGATCCACACCTGATTTTGGCTACAAAACCCAACAAAAAAACCTGAAGGTGGATACCCAGCCTTACCTTTAGACGCCATTAGGGTAAGTTCACACGGGGTTTTTTGGTCAGGCCATATTCGCCTCAAAATGCTGACCAAAAAGACGGCTCCCATTTAAATCAATCGGAGTCGTTCAGGCATTTTTTTTCCAGGTGCTGGCTTGTTCTGGCTCCCGGAAAAAAGAAAAGAAGCGACATGCTCATTCTTCAGGTCGTTTCACCTCCCTCCTCCCGACTAGGTCCATTCATTGGGCCTAATCCAGAGCAGAGTGCGTGCAGTACACCGGCATTCAGTCGCAGCTACCTAAATTTTGGATTGGAATCTAAAGCAGCCTCCACCTCAGGTTCCGGTCCAAAAAACCCCATCTGAGCTTACCCTTAGACAAAACAGATTTTTTTTTCCCCTATTGCCAACTGTCACGGAGCAAAGGTATACGTCTTCCTCCGGATGGTCTTTTGAATCAACACGGACGCAAGAGGTCGGGAGACAACAGCAATTTATTGTAATCCACAAAGTTAGTAGCCGGCGGCGGTCACATCAACCGTAATAACAATAAGTCCACAGAAGTCACAATCCAATGATAGCTTTGGTTCCTTGGTCCTGTAACTATATCCTGGCTCTCTGCAGAGCTGTGCACAGGCCGGCTAACACATACTAACTCCAGCTACAACTATATACTAAGACTGTTACACCTATATCTGTGGGTGGGGAGGGCTGAGTCACAGATCCTTCCCCCCTCACCTATACCAAGGAGAGCAGACTCCCTGTCTACTATGGACAATGCACCATCCAACATCTTCTTGGAGACACTGATCAGATTATCTCCACCCATTGTCCTCACTGGTCCTCACTAGTTAGAGGTATTTGCATACAATGTGCTAACACACTAGACCCGAATCAGCCAACTACACACTGATGTTTACAACAGGTTAGAGAATACATTCCACATGAAATATATATTACACATTGCCTATTGCCGGACTCTAACCATCCCGTGACACCAACTATGGCCAATTTTTAAGGTATGGCCAGGATCCCATGAGGAGGGGGTTACAGCGGGCCATAAATCTGAAAAACCTATCAAGAAAACCATTCACTCAAACAATGTTTGGGGGGGGGGGGGGGGAGTAACTGAAACGCCTAAAAAGGTCAAAATTGTCAGCAGCCTTACATGCAAGTAGAAATAAACTAGACACATCAATTAGATGGTGATGAAGAACGCGAGTGCCTACACAATGTCTACTGCAATGTATTATTCCCAAAAGATACTCTTCCGAAAAGCATGCAAATGTAAACAAGGCTTGTCCGTACAAAAGAAAACCGCATTAACGCTTTATTATACGTGCAATATGTGGACTCTTAATTACACCGAAGAGAACGCACGACTAACAAACCCTTTGTTCCTTATTTCCCGAGTTCTCATTCAGCGAGAGGAAGAAAAAGCGTCTGTGGCATCCGTAAGAAATAACAATATAAACTGCCCGACAAATTAAATGTTTTATGTCTCCTCAAGAACATGCCCTGCTATTAGGAGACGCGTCGCCCCACCTTCTCCGAGCCCTGACTGTCAGCTTCAAAGTTCAACAGGAAGGATATTCTGAATGTAATGTCTAATTTCAGGGTGTGCAGCTACGCCGACTCATTTACATACCAAAGCAAGGGGAATGTGATTTGGGGGGGGGGGGGGGGGGGGGAATCCATCTAGAGACAGACATGAAAAACTTCAAACATTCGCCGATTCCCCAACGCGCCGCTCATCATTTCAAACCTTCACTACAACAAAGGCGCAGATAACACTTGTCCTTGACATCCGCCTAACTTCACTTGTTTTTTTTTATCCTTTCTTACATTCTTGCACAAACTTGTAAGAAAATATATATTAATCTGAATGTATGTATAAACAACATCAATTGTGATATAGAAAAGCATAGAGGTAATACTAAAAACTAAGGGATGACTATAACCGATCATGGCCACCTATGGCTATAACTGGGGTTGTGCAATCGGGATCGGAAAAGATCAGATTCCGATCGGTGATCGAGTAAATTTCACAATCGCGATCAGAATTCCGATCCCGATCTTTTCCAGTTGGAGGTTATCTCAAGATCGGCTCAACCCTATTTATGTATATATCGTGAATAGGGTTGAGCCATCAGGATCGGAAAAGATCGGATCCCAAACCGCGATCGAGCAAATTTCACGATCGGGATCGGCTGAAAATGATCAGAAATCGGATTTTAAAATCGATTCTGAAATCTCAAGATCGGCTCAAACCTAACTAGAACCTACCATGACCACCTTTGGCGTGTGGCTCGGTTTGATCCGGTTGCACTCGTCATAGAGGGGGTGGGGGTTCCTTTTCTCGAGACCCATCTTGTTGGGGAAAACTACTACAGGGACCGTCCTTACCGCAATGAGAAGTCTGAATGGAATGGTGGTCATATATCCGGACTGCCCCTTTATTTAAGGTCCATGAGTCTGGGACAAGCAGAGCGCTGTACTTCGGGATCTTGGGGTGTCCCATAGACTTGGAAGCAGAACACAAATTCAACCACTATAGAAGCTCCTCCTTACCTTGGTCATAAAATGGGACCACAAGAACCCCTTTCTTGTGACTGTGGGAACCCAAATGATCAGACATTTATGAACTATACATGATAAATGCCATCAACGGATTTTTTTGCTTCTTACAGCAAACACAACGTTAATCAAATCAATTAATGAAACGAGAAGGGGGGGAGGGAACCACAAGGAATATTTACAGCACGGGTGGACAACCAATATGGACGGGGTCAAAGCGTTAACAGAAGTCTACTCCGACCATAATGACAACAAACCAGACTGCTGATACGTAATATTTATCATCATTAAAGCGTGACCTGAAAAATGGCGGAGAAGAGAGATATGCGAAGTGTAAGGGTCACGTAAGAATGCATCGCCTCTTAATTAATGTGCGCAAAGGGTAAGGGTCTCTACAGTACGCGGTTCCCAGAAAACGTGCTAATGGTTTTACTGTTATGAGTAATCTCAGGAGGTGCGGAGGGAGAAAGTTGAAAGGGGAAAACCAGAATTAATCACTAAATCCATTTCCAGTATAAATGAATTAACTACTAATAAAGCGTAGAGCGAGTATAAAGGGGCTCTCCACCTCGGGGTGACTCCAACGTATTCGCTTACTCATGGGGTTATGGGACTTTTGCCAAGGTGAATGCTTTATCTTTCGTTCGGGTTGTTTAGCAGGTCACTAAACAGGATTTTTATCAGAAGACTTGTTCAGCGCAATGCATGAGTAACGGATAAACAGTACTGCAGGCCATTGTACATGGCCCTATTATCGGAAACCATCAGTCGTCAATGGTCAACCCCAGAAACTGGCCTGTGTATATGTGAACCCAACAAGATCACATCTATAGTGCAACATAAGACTAAGGCCACGCACGTCGGGTCTACTGCAGAATGTTTGTCACAGATATTCCTTGGCTGGTTCATAACCCAGGACTCCATCGCTGCAAGGCAAAAGTGCTAACCAATGAACCCCTGGGATGCCCTCAGTCAGTCACAAATATGAGACATAAGGGGCGTTCACACTTGCGCCCTTGTCCAGTGTTTTCCATTCTGCTGGGTTTCCGTCCTCAGCCCGTTTTTTTTTTTGTTTTTTTTTAGCCAGACACAAAGTCGGACATGCAGGACTTTGTGTCCCCCGCAGACAGGCCGTGGGTGGTCACCTTTACAAACCCATTCAAGTGAGTTTCCGTCCCCTGTCCAGTTTCGCCGGGGCTGAGCACAGAAACCCGGCAGAATGGCAAGTACTGGACAGGGGCACAAGTGTGAACGAAGCATTAGCTGATTCACACTTAACCCGAGGGGGTAACTCTGGAACATATAGTGCAAGTTGTTATTTAATAAGCTCCGCTCCACTGATTCCAAAACAGTTGGTATTTTTTCTCTAGCCCCCACCATTCCTGAGTAATCAGTGCATTAGTTTTGTGTTCTGTATTGTAAAGTGGGCAGCATCAAATAGGAAAGAGGGCGTGATTTTAAGCCCTGGCATTGTCCAATCAGAGGTGGCCACTCCCCCTTACCTCCTCCTACCTGACCCCACCCACTTACACAGCCAAAATGGCATATCAGGCACCAAAATTAACAGAAATGATTGCTTGAGAATGGAGGGGGCTAAAGTAAAAATTCCAACTGTGCTGGAATCTGTGGAACGGCACCTATAAAAGGACACAAAGAACTGGAGTTGGTGACAGAAATGCTTTAAGTAGCCAGTAGGGGATGCCCTTTAAGTAGCCAAGAGGTCTCAAATATCAAATTCATGATAAAGATATGGTATTTATTGACTTCGATACTGAAGGCGTTACTGGAATATTATCCACAACATAACCTAAAACATATTCTCTATTCATAGAGCCAAAATTTTCCGCGAGAGAAATGAATGGAGAAGAAAATGTGCAGACAGTACAGTTCTATTTTATACTCTGCATGGGGGCAAGTACAAGCTTCTCCCGGGCACAGAGATAAGCAAATATTCGGAGAAACATTGCAGATTAAGAGCGTGCCACCCGGTGAACAGGTCTTTATATAACAACAACAACAATAGAAAAGCAAACAGTACACAATCATCAATGGCCATCTAAAGCAGCAGCCACCACCTAATCCTACTGGGAGCAGATAGATTGCTTTTTCACCTCCAGTGGAATCAATTGAGCCGGCGTCCACGTATTATATTTTTATTTTTGACATCAGACAGCTCTTGTACTTTCTGATCGGGAACACTAAATGAATGCAATACGTTTCTGAGTGTCTGGAGGTCCCCTGCGGTGCAATAAAACACAGTTATTATTAGGACGAAGGATAAATATTCACAACACGACCGGCCCCGCCGTCCTCATTGTAAGCAGATAGAAGATGAACTTTCTTGATGAGAACAGACGCTAGCTATGAAAATAACATGAAGTGAGTGTGCGGGCTCCTACAGGGACTGAAAACTAAGATGTACCAGATAACAGAGAATACTACATGACTGCACAGGAGTGTTAGACCCGCAGAAGGGACTGCTGGAGCCCTGTTTTCAGGACAGTATCAGGATTGGATTAAAGGTGGATTATCATAAACAGATATAGGTGGGCCAAATTCCCTGAAGTCAATAGAAGGAAGCGTTGGGCATGCTGGATTTCAACATGCCTGAGCTTTACGTTCATGAAGAGGTAAGCTAGTCGAATGGGTCTAACAATGGCTGAATACAAGAGCGAGCTTGTAAATGGGGTACTGGGAGACACATATATCTGGTCCATAGGTATCATCTGTATGGCCAGCCTCATACCATGAACCGTATGGCAAGGGTACCATGTCTTACAGAAGTGTAATGTGCTATGTCCATAATAGATGTCACACATATAGCTCAGACACATGGACAATGTATAGGCATCCACTCGCTTCTATTGATATATGCCATATACTGTACATCTTAATGAAAGTCTCTGCATTATCTACTACACTATCCAGTACAGCTAAGACAAGGCAGACCAGTGAGATGGAGATCAGAAGGACGTATGGAAGTGGTGAACACAGTGCTCAAACGCAATGTGAACAGAGCCTAAGGCCATTGACTGGGCATGAAACTTTTTTTTTCTATGATTGCATTTATGATCTGATAGTGTTTGCTATACAAACATAGAGAAGAAATGAATATCATTAATGCATGGATCACTGACTGTCAAATGCAGAACACAATGGCGGTATAGAGAGGGGGGGGAGGCAAATGTGGATGACATTAAATGAGCTGTTGGGTTAAGGTAGTGGTCAGAATCAGTCTCCTACCCCCTCTGGGAGCATACAATATAGTTCCTTCTCATGCCCCCTGGAGGAGTCGCCTTCTACCCTATTCTGTCATGCTACTCTGGAGGTTCTGTGCCAGGACAAAAAGTAGTTTCTATTATCTGCTCGGCAGTGAACAGAGGATCACATATACGGAGACGTGGCTGTGAGAAGAGTGACTGAGCATGTGTATCCAGCAGCATTCAATGTATTAGGTGGACAAACACATCGATATACACTATGAACACCAGGTGCTACAATACTAAGTAAACCAAATATTGTCAATAGCATGTAAAAATGGTTACATTTTAGGATCTCTACAGTGAACTCCTTTAGGGCTCATTCACAAGGGACCAGTGGGGCAGAATTTGTAAGCGGAATCCACCTCCAAATCCACCTCCATACAATACTGGTCTATGTAGAGCGCTACTGTTCGTTTTTTCCACTAGCGTTTTTTTTTTTTTTTTTTTGCCAAAAACAGTGACGCGTTTTTTGGCGCCTCCAAAAACCGCCAGGCATTTTATCAAGGTCCTGCTTGATAAAGGGAGGGAAAAACCTCCCTCCGTGAACTGCTGGAGGGAAAAACCGCCTGCTGGTTTGTTTGTTTTTAGGTGGTTTTTGGCAAAAACTGCTTCAAAAACCGCCTCATGTACAAAAACAGCTTCCTAATTCCTGAAGCATTGTTTTTCAGGACCAAATTCCGCCACCCCTATTCAAGTGTGAACTAGCCCATAAATGGGATCTGTCAACACCTATAACCAACTCTGCACCCTTCAGTGGGTCCAGCTCCAATGATGGAATTTCTTCTCTACCTCCCGTCATTCAGTGCTGTTTGCTTTAGCACCCAATATGCTAATTAGGCTCTGTACTTTCAGGTGAGTAGTCCTGGACTGGAGCAGATAGTCATGGACCCGCCCACCTGACAGTAGAGAGAGTAATTAGAATACTGGGTGACTAAACTAACAAACAATGGAGTGTAGAGATGAAATTCCAATCGCATCAGAATCAGTGGAAGTGAAGGATACAAGAATATAACCATCTATATATACTATATCTACCTTGTGACAGTCGCTGCACTAGTTGCCGTTCTATTTTATACACAGAATAGGATATAAAATTATCAGTCGCCCAAAAAATCCCTCCCCACATCTCCTTCCTTGACACTGTCTACAACCATAACTGTCCTCTCTGTTCTGTCAATGACCTTAGACTTGTAACCTCTGTTATCTGAACATCCCATTCCCATCTCCAAGACTTTTCTCAAGCCGCAACAATGCTCTAGAATGCTCTATCCTGGATTTCACCCAGCTACAACAGCCTCAAACATGCCGTAATATCCCTAATTGGTCAGGCTTATCACATTGTCCTACACCTCCGCACACTACACTAACATTTCTTATCCTAAGCTATCCTTCCTACTCTACTCCTTCGAACCTGACCCCTCCATTCTGAAGTTACTCTGCACTCCATGTTCCAGGTTAATTTTTTATTTTTTTTTGTCACTTTGTAATGTCAAACACTGTTCATGTAGCCACGGATTTGTGAAGTGCTCCAGAACTACTACTAACCACCACGTGACCCAATCATTGAGGAAGAGGCTAAATCTCATATAAGGAATAACCTGCATGCGCGAATCTGCGTCTCTCGATTTCGTAACCTGAAATAACCTATTTATCACATGTCAGCAGGTTAGAACACAACTTCCCATAAATCATCATAATGACTCCGCACAAATGAGAAGACAAAACTTGGTTATCGTGGCAGAGAAGAGTACAGATGCAGTGTTGTGTGCGCGGGGAGGAGGGTGTGTCGCTGCATGTAGAAAATATACACAGCCAACATCCCTGGAGTGTGACAAGATGGAGATATATTACCTGTCTATCTCCAGAGCTCATCCTCATTATTACTAATTTGTTACGTTCCTGGTGCCTGCTTGGCTGCAGCTGAATTTACTTCTCTACCTTTTCTTCCCTGGTAATTTTGTCTCTTAACTTCCCAGCTGTTCTGGTCTCATGTGTGAATGGAGGAAGCGCTCATCGAAATTCAGGGCACATATGGGTTAATAATGTGGATGTTGCCAATGTCACGTGCAGGCAATATGGCTAAAGCGGGAAGTCGAGTTTGCTTTCATCACTAGTCAGTTGCCAGCAGCCCAGATGACCATCTCGACCCAGCGGCTACTATACTCTGACCTGTTGTTCAAATGCACTACGGCAAGAAAAATAAAACATATGACATCAACAAACAGCACCATTTTTTCCCACTATGTCCACAACGGCAAATACCTATATGTGTTGTCCGTCTATACAGAATTGGTCAGCAGGAATTGAGTTGCCGCAACAAAAAATAGTGACAGAAATCCTGGTTACAAGAGTGTGCCGCTTGGCTATCTCACAGTAGTTTCCATAAAACCACACTTTATTAGGTGAAGAGCAGAGTCCTCCACTGGCAGCTGATAGACTGTCTTCTCTCTATGCACAGTAATAGGGAGAAGGCTGTCTATCAGCGGTGCTTGGAGACTACAGTTCATCACTATAGAGGACCTCAGAGCACGTGTATGTCACTGAGAACACTTTATACAAAGCACCCCTGATAAAGTTTGATTTTATGGATACTACTGCAAGATATGGGCAGCACAGTCACTCAGTGGTAAGGACTGTAGCCTTGCAATGCTAAAGCCCTGGGTTCGAATCCAACCAAGGACAACATCTGCAAGGAGTTTGCATGTTCTCCCCGTGTTTGTGTGTGGGTTCCCTATGGGTATTTCTGTATTACAAAGACAGACTGATAGGGAAAAATAGGGAACTTCCATTGTCAATAGTATATATACACAGATAGATAGATAGATAGATAGATAGATAGATAGATAGATAGATAGATCTATATATATATATATATATATATGCACATACACACACATTCAGGATGGAAAGTCAACCAGCCTGGTTTAGCTCTACCAAGAAAAACTAAACAAAAATAAAAGTAAACTTTAAATTTAAGAAAAAAAAAAAATATTAGACCCCATTTGTCAGTAAATGCTGCCCTCTGCTGACAAAACCCCAGAAATGGATCTGTTAATTCCCTTTAACTCCACAACCCCTCTGTTGACAAAAAGCTTCCTCTCCCTCTATTGTGTGTGTACACGATCATAGACGTGAAGGCGCAGCAGTCGCCCAGTTTACAATCACATGAGCTAAAGGTAGCAGACCATGAGCTAAAAGTAACCAGGAGGGACCGCCATAAAGGACACCAATGTGCCCTGCACATAACCGAGCAGAAAAAGGCTGCACAAATATAGAACACATACAAATAGGGTAAGAGCGGCCATTAGTCTGATGATAGAAGCCTCTCTAGGACAAGTCATTTGTTTGCTATGGCAGAGGATTTTATTACATAGAAGAGCTCGGGAAATGGAAAGTACTTCCCGAGTCTGTTAAGGCAATGAGAAGGCATTAACATTAGCAATTAATAGAGTCGTTACAGAGCTCTGCACAATCCACTACTGGAGAAAGTGTCTGAGGAAGGCAAGAGGGACCTAAAGAAACACACGTATAAGCGGAGACCTGCCTTAAAGCATGTATATGGGAGTAATATATAAACAGATAGATAGATAGATAGATAGATAGATAGATAGATAGATAGATAGATGGATGTTCATGTAAAGTCCAATTTGACAGCCAGGAAGCCCCTTAAAGGGGTGCGGCCCACAAATATTCACTTTCCGAAATCAAATAAAAAAATGTCACTATTTTTCATCAGCATTTAAAAACAACGCTACTGTGTCTAAATACTATTACCTACTTGTTTTGGTGCCCTCTTGTTTAGTTTAATATCACAGAATATCCAGACTAATGTGTCCAGCGCCATGGTCGCACATGCTCAGTAGCTCAGCCCTACCTCCTAAACACATGGAGGAGCCATTCTGGTAACTGTCAATGAAAATCCCAACACTAGAGACGGCTTGTTCACACCTTTAATGAACACGCTAGGTAGACATTATGAGGGTATTAAAGGACCACTAGAGGACGCTATAACAAGTGTGTTACAGTAATATCTAGAAAAATAAAATCCAGACAAAATATTATAATTTTGCCAGATCTAAAGATTAATTTTGCATGAACCCATTTAAGGTAAACTTACATGGTGGAAAGTGAAGAGGAATGGGGGTGTTGGGGGGGGGGGGGGCCTTCCCATTAAATTCTGCTACACCAGTTCAGATGAATGGGCCTCACCAGCCAAGTGTCTCCTCCCTCAGTTTTTACGGTTGAATTAGCAGCCGATGGCTTTAGCCTCTGCCTTTCATTGAATATAAAGGCACTTTCAGGGCAGAATTTGGCAAAGATCTAGAATCCACCTGAAAATCAGTCCTAAATTCCTGTGTGTGAACATACCCATAAATGTCCTGGTTAGGTCCACATTAGTAGACTGTGTATATTGCACCTCTGGGCCGTCACCGTGATCTGCAGGAGTCACTAAAGAATCAGGATCCTGAGACTACTTGTTGCACGTCAGATTACAAGGGAATTGCCAAGTGTCAACTTAAGCTTTATAGTTTCGGGTCGGCATTCAGCCAACACATCTAAGTATATTGTGACTGACTACCGAATTACTGAACATAGACCGTATATCCACAGCGACTTCTGGAAGGAAGGGTCAGCACGACAATCGGACTCGTACACTCCCGACCCCTCAGCCAGTCACTGCCTGAACCCAATTACTGCCGGGCCTAGTGATTGGTTGAGGAGTCATTTCCTGTGTCGAAAAACAGACCGGGAAATAAGAGACCATCAAAGTGCCAGGGAAGTGTGAAACCGGTGTAGCACGGGCGATTAGCAAGTATGGTTTCCTTTTTACATTATTCAGACCCCTTCCCAAATAATGGTTTGGATATCCTCTAAGACCTCGGTCCCACATTATGAAAATGCAGCATTTTACAGTACCTGCAAAGTGGAAGGAATTCTGGCAAACCCCATGCACTTATTACCAAAAAAAATAGGGCCATGGTCTATTCCACAGTATTTTTTTGGCTGCAGCTCACTACGTGGGGCCTTGGCCTAAAGGGGTTATCCAAGGTTAGAAAACATGGCTGCTTTCTCTTCACAGGAAGTGACATCACGTTAAAATAAATGAATGGAACAGAGTTGCGCCCTGGTCATGTGACCAATGGATGTGATGTCACCCCCTGGAAAGGAAAAAAAAAAAAAAAGCCATGTTTTCTGATCTTGGATTATCCCATTAACTTTCTTGCAGGGGTTTCAGCTGCAAGAAAGATGATAATATGGGAAATGGGACCTCCAAAACTAAACGGATCAATCTGGAATTTCGCCCATGTGAAACGATCCTAAAGTAAGGTTTGCAAGAAAAAAATAAAAGCCCCAACCTAGCAGACCACTACGTAGGAAACATCATTTCTGCATCCTAATATCGGCACTATCTGCATAAATTTCCATCTTTGGGAGGTGTAAGGTTAATGTCAACATTATCCGTTTACTGGAATGATGTATTGTTAATGAGATTCCACAACAAGAATACCAAACACCAGAAACCCCGTCCTGTATACGCGGCGAAGGGCGCTCGCCATTTATTATCCCAATTATTTTAATTATACCATATATACTGCCTGCACTTATTGTGCCCAATTATTTCTGCAACCTTTCCAATGGCCTATCTAAGCGAGCAGAGGAGGGAATAAAAGTGTGCCCTCTAGTTAAGCTTGCATTTTATTGCCAGCCATCGAGACAAGGAGCGGAGTATAAAAACCGATGGTGGATGTGCTTTAGGTTCATTTGCTTTACAGTTCCCTGCTGCTGATCACAAGCGCCGGCGCCAATTAGCACCTTAAGAATTGTGTAAATATTACAAAAACATGTTAGCAATTAAACTGAAGAAATACGCCACATTAAACATGGCTGACGTTAAGTTATTACGGCAGGAGGAGACACGGCGACAGTCACAACAGAGCAGGTACGGAGCAAAATACCATGCGGCAAAAATTACAGGGGACTGCTTGGCACCTAAATTGTGCAGGGACAAAAAAAATATAAAAATTATTTTATTTTTACAATTGTTTTTTTTCCTTTTATAAAAAGGATAAAATGCTCCAAGAAACCACAAAACAGATCCTTGGTATTAACCATCTGTATAATGTATTGCTAAAATATTACAGGAATTATTCAGTGTTTGAAAAAAAAGAGAAAATTGTCCAAAAGCAGGGAATAGGGTAAAACCCTTCCGGTCTTTGCTTACTTCTGGCATCACCAGAGACCAATATTTGTTAGGTTTGGCCTTCTGGTACTTTCGGTTCGAACTTATTTGGCACAAAGCTGAAGAGCTATTAAAGGGATTCTATCATTAAAATTCTCTTTTTTGTCCCTAACACGTAGGAATAGCCTTAAGAAAAGTGATTCTTCTCCTACCTTTAGAAGACTTTTCCGCACCGCTGGTCGGTAGAAATCCGGGTTTTCTTCAGTATGTAAATAAGTTCTCTCGCAGCACTGGGGGCGTCCCCAATGCTGCGATAGAGGCGGTGCTGAAGAGTTCTATCTTTGCCTGGAACGGTCTCTCTCTGCGTCTTCTTCCAGCAGTGGCTTCAAACTTCTAGGCGACTGCGCACCCGGTGTCAATTTTCCTGTTGCCGCTTACACATTAAACTGGTGTATGTGGCAATTTTCTTGTGGATGCTTACACAGTAAGCTGGGGTAAGCGGCCACAGGAAAATGGCCACGGGCATGCGCAGTTGGCTCTGCTTGAGGCCCAACGGAAGAGCCGACTGTGTATGCCTAGAAGTTTGAAGCCAGCACCGGAAAACAACACAGGGAGAGGCTGTTCCAGGCGAAGACAGAGGCGGCGATGGAGATTTCTCTCGCAGCATTGGAGACACCCCCAGTGATGTTTGAGCATTGGGGACCGCCCCCAGTGCTGCAAGAGAACTCATTTGCATACAGAAGAAAAATGGGATTTCTACCGAACGGCGCGCGGAGAAGACATCTAAAGGTAGGAGAAGAACTTACGGCTATTACTACTGTTAGGGAGAAAAAAATAGCATTTTAATGATAGAATCCCTTTAAACTTTGACACGCCCTGGACATCATAAAGACGTTAAGAAGAGGTAGGGCAAGATGAGCACCGTTTGTTATGTTGTCGCATCTCCCGAGGCTCCCCCTATTGCACTCCACCCCAGAGAATAATAGTGCTCCATGGGTGATGAATCCCAAACATTTGAAGTTTAGGTAGAGCCCAAAACTTTCAGAAAATCTGGGTCGAATCCAGGCCAGTTCGCTCATCTCCAATTCCGATTGGCTTCCCTGACTCTGTGTGTACACAGATACTGTCAATCCTCAGGAAGTCTAGCCAGTGGCTGCCAATATCTCTCATTTAGACACAGCTGTGAGTCGTGGGGACCGCCCACTGGACTCCTAAACTCATAACAAGGAGAGATTTTGACATGTATCTGCACTGCATGTCTAAGGGCCCTGCTCTGTCACTGCTTATAGTTACTACCAACGCCATAATATTTCTTAGCAATTGCTGTGTTTCGTGCAATGAAAATATGTTACTGGAATTCCAATTGTTGCAAAATGTCCTTAAATGTACAACACGTAACATAAAATAAAATCCCGACCTAAGAATGTTCACTTGATTATGCCTAAAAATAAAAAACACACAAAAAAAAAAAAAAAAAATTATAACTTTCATCAGAGCAATTTTCGGGTTGGCACACAACAGCTTGCGTAAACATTCCCCTGTAAAACAAATCCTATTCTGGCCTTCTCCCCTGACAGGCTAATATCTGCTTATTTCCTGTCTCATTGAACATGTCTGCTAAACAATCTCATCATCACATTAAACCACAGGCAAATAACGCAAGATTAAGGGGAGGGGGGACACAAAGAACGTAAGCCGAAAATTAAAATGTAAATAGTGTTTCTCCCGAAAATTCCCTAATCTGCGCAGAAACTAAATCTGCCTGACTACAGCATATTCAGCCTCATCTTGCTGAGTATGGAAAGATAATGAGATTAAGTATTTAATATGCATTATGTAAAACACTTTATTAAATGTGTTTAATAAATGTTATTAGGAACAAGCCACAATAGCGGTGATGGAAACGCAGGAGCGCACACTGAGCTCGCCAGACTAGCGCGCACCAAGAGCTTTGTCTTTCTTGCAAGCGGAAATTAGAATTAGTCTCAAATCTATGGAGAAAAGTTATAGAAGTCCAACTTGGGTTTGAGGTCTGCGAAATCTGGGGGCAGCATGTTATAGAGCAGGAGGAGCAGAACTTGGAACGTAATACTTAAAGGGATTCTATCATGAGAATACGTTTTTTGACTAAGCCCACGTCAGAATAGCCTTAAGAAAGGCTATTCTTCCCCTACCTTTAGAATGCTTCTCCGCGCTGCCATTCGGTAAATATTCAGTTTTTTGTTGTTATGCTAATGAGTCTTAAGACAACATAGGGGGCGTCCCCTGCGCTAAATGAAAACTGTCCAGCGCCGCCTCTTCTCCCATGTCACCGTCGCATCTTCATCCAAAAGCTGAGTGTGGATGTTTGTCGGCCATCTTCCTGTGGTCTCTCCTGTTCAGCCACAGGAAAATGGCTGAATGTGCATGTCCGTCAGCCATTTTCCTGTGGCCTCTTACATTCGGCTTTTGGATGAAGACGGGACTGTGATGCAGGAGAAGAGTTGGAGAAGAAGTTGGGGGCAGCACTGCAGAGTTTTCAAGCAGCATAGGGGATGCCCTTGGGGCTGTTTGATTTAGGGGGAACGCCCCCTGTGCTGTCGGGAGACTCATTAGCATAACAAAGAAAACTGGGATATCTACCGAACGGCGGAGCGGAGAAGACATCTAAAGGTAGGAGAAGAATAGCCCTTCTTAAGGCTATTCCTATGAGGGATTATGGTAGTTAAAAACGGGATTCTAATGATAGAATCCCTTTAAAGGGGTTGACCATAGCCTAAAAAGATAACCAATACTGATGCACTGTCATCAGTATCAAATCAGTTGGGGTCTGACATCCACAGCCCCACACCGATCAGCAGGTTCAGCCACCAGAAGCCATATATAAAGTATACGACCGGAGGCTTCACTAATGGATTTCCTTTATATCTCCATTAAGTCGGGCTGAGTAGAGATGAGCGAACACTATTCGGATCCGCCGATCCAAACAGCACGCACCCATAGAAATGAATGGAAGCACCTGAGACGCTGACTTTGCCGGCGGCCGGCCAGCGTCACAGGTGCTTCCATTCATTTCTATGGGTGCGTGCTGTTCGGATCGGCGGATCCGAACAGTGTTCGCTCATCTCTAGTGCTGAGGCATCCCCACCCTGGCACAACATGGCGAGTGAGGTGCAGAACAGGGATTAGGGGGTTGTGGCACAAATTTCGTGATGGAAAACTGGTGCGTAGGGATGGATAGATTTCCCCCCAATGTGTCCAGATGGAGGGAAATGGCTTCCATGGCTGCTGACATGCGGCCAATCACTACTGGTGGATGGCAGAATAAGACATCATCAATACAGCCAGGATATTTTACACCGTTCTCTCTCGCCAAATGTTCTAAGATCTCAGACAACCCCTTTAAGCTACAGGAGGAGTCGGCCTAGGACAACCATGCGTTTAGCCCAAAAAAAAAAAAAAAAAAACGCCACACAAGTAAAACGCAACAAAAAAGGACCATCTAATTCCAAAGGTGACACATGGCAACCAACGGCAAATTAACAGCAACAATAATCCGCACCAGCCGAATGGGAAACGCAGCCAGATGGAAATCTCCGAAATAATGATGCACAAGCAGCTGCAAAAGAACAGATATGGCTTGTTTTTCATGTTTAATTAGTATTTTATCTTGTGGCTGCCAATTCAATCATTCCACAAATTTCACACGCCATGAAAAACAAAACACTTCTGTTGGCGAGACACGAGCAGGTACAACCACCGCACTGAACCGGTGGCAGGAAGACAACGCGGTGTGCGACTATTCACCGTGGCTCATTGCCAAGCCAGGCAAGTGCTCCGATTCCACAATTCACTCACAAAACAAGCGATTAGACAGCCCATTGACTGATTTAGTGACCTTTACGAGGGAAAAAAAGAAAATAAATAACAGCGTGAATTGTCTAATGGAGAGAAAGACGTGAATAAAACCTAAAGATGCTGAAGGAACTGGAGGACTTCATGGAACAAAGGTATTTCCTTGTAAAGAGGAGGGTTTTATCACCGTGTTACCTATACGCGGCTGAAGATTGGCGCTGGCAGTGGGGTTGTCATGGACTCATTCACTTCCCATTCGTCACAGTTAGGATCACGGAAGCAAAAGGTAACAGGTGTCTACTGACAATGGAGGAAAGAGAGTATTGTTGGAAGGTCCAAGGATTCCAAAAATTTACAAGCCACGAGAGCAGGAAAGGAGCCAGAGGGCCAGCAAGCCTATAAACGTCCTGCTCATGCCTACCCTTACCCTGAGACTGTCAGAGATAGCCGAGAACTGTACTATGGGACTGTTGTATGTAAATAGTCCAACACAAAAATACGTTTACAATGTGAACAATACTGATATTCTTTGAGGAACCATCTCCTAGAAGCCCAACTATGGCCATAGGTATTATGTCTTAACCCTGTAGTAGAGGGCATAGTGCTCTTGCCCACCCGATGCACGGTCCTCCGGGCTGGTCATGGGATTGCCAAACTGAGCTACAGATTCCCACATCAGCAGCAAGCCGCAGATTTCTACATAAGTCAATGTAACACCCAGGCTCTCGTATATAGAAAGGGTGACTACCAGTTGGCGTGGGAATCAGTTTGACGTCCACAAGAGCAACCAAGGAACTGATCAGAGGTTGAGGAAAATGGACAACGCACCCCGTGAGTATGTACTACTGTTCTAAGGCATAGCAAATATGGCTAGGAGTGGGGTTTTAACGGGGTTATCCATAAGATAGGCCGTAAATATTACATCTGTGGGGTTTGACACCCGAGACCCAAAACAGATCACCAGTATCAAGGCAGTGCGGGAGAGTCTTCAATGGGACAATGCTGTGGTTTCCACACTTGCTCTCTTTAGGGAGGTGCCGATAAACTATCTGGGGGCTTCTGATTGAAAGGGATTATACAGGACTATGATATTGATTGCTGTGCCCTCTTTATTACCAAACACAGTGTCCTAAAATACATAGTGGCTGTGCCTGGTGTTGCATCACAGCCCCATTCATTACAATGGGACTGAGCTGTATCATGGCCATGCGACCAATGAACGTGATGCCATTGAAAAAATAAAAGAAGAGCTCAATATCCCAATCCTGGATAACCCCTTTAATAGGAGAGGCTAGAGTTTAGGATCTTCATCTTCTAGCCAGAGCAGATCTCGGCTACAATGAGCATCTCCGGCATTTGCACCCTAATATTGGCCAGTGGAAATCCATGGAAATGTAAGGGATGAAATGTGCAAGAACATAGCTAAAAACAAAATAAAAAAGTAGGAGTCGCATAAGCCGGCAGGCGTGAGCGACACAAGACGAGAAGCCAAATTCATTTACTCTTTAGTGAAGATAAATGGCTTTGCTGTATGGCAGTGGCTCCGAAAAGAAATACTCGCCGTGGAACTCCCAAGCTTTTACTCTTGACTAAAAATGAGACGTATCACTCATTTGATTTCCCTCACTTCATCTTGATAGATGGGATTTCATTTCTAAGAAGAACTTGCAGAGGCTCTTACTGTGAAAGGAGCAGAGATCTGAGCGGATGACAGGCGGAGGCTACATAGCACATTATACAAGGCATCCAAAACCTTCACAATCTGCGATAGAATATGCTTTATATACAACGGAGATGGCGAGACACGGCTTTCACGCATCGCAAATGGCGAATGTTTATGATGAGGACACGAAAATAACATTAACCTAATATATAAGACTGTTTAACCATTTATTTACATGGGCTTTGGAGTTGGTAGCCCAAATGACAAACTCCTATGTTTTTACAGTCCGACTCTGACTCCTTCATAAGTGGCTGATAGTCATAGTCTTGGACAACAGTGGGGACCCAAGTCCCGTACCAGAGGATCTGCGCTCAATGGCCGTATGGGTGTAGGAGGATCCAAATGTTGGTAGAAGAACCTTTTATTGAAAAATACAGTAGGCACAACGCGTTTCGGGCTCCAAGATAGCCCTTTAAGTGCAAATTAACCAGGGCACATTGGGCCAGATGAGTCTTAGTCATAGTCTTATCCAGCGTCCATTAGTTTAACACTGAAACCAGTTCAGGACTTTTTCCTCCACCGATTTTCAGAATACACCAACAGATTATCTAGCGCAGATGTGAACGTAGCCTTATAGAGCAAGTCCAGCTGAGCACGTGGATATATGGTTTTGTATGAAGAACTTCTCATTCTGGGCTTAGCAGTCCAATGGACTAGACTCTGAAACATCAAGTGGCAAGTGGGTGGTCTCAGGGAGGAGCAGGTAAGGGTGTGCGATTCGCAGCATGCAGGACTTTTCAGATACGGAAAGTGGCGGAAACCCATAAAGTAACCCCTGTTTTTGCAGTCCATTGTTTGGGTCACCCAGTGGAGCCAAATGTCAGAGAGCCCAGCACAGACGTGAACCTAGTGTTAGAGAGCACCAAACCAGATCTGCTTGCTCGCTCCTGCCCAACACCACTCACCTGTAAATAGAAACCATAGTAGCCTACAATACTAACAGCACTTACTGCTCAGGAAGGGTGGGGGCTAGAGAGAAATTTCTAACTGTGCCAGAATCGGTGGAACGGAGCCTATTAAGATGCAAAAAGTTGGTGAAATTGGTGAAAAGTCCTCTTTAAAAGGACAAAAGTAGTGAAAATTAAAAAAAAAAAAAATGGGAAGCCAGAATCGGCAAGTTAACTATGGCCTAGAATTCCTTAATATGCTCCCCACAGCATACATCATAAATCCCTATACCCTAGAGCAAAATCTACATTTGAGATACATCCAGACAGACAGATCCTCAGACTGAAAACCCTTCTGTTCTCATCAGTCTTGTTATAGAGCACGACGGTGAAACTAAGGGGAATACTGTAAGACCGGCGTCGCCCTACCCAAATCACCCCAATATTAACCAGTTACATCAATCTACGTCTCCGCTACCTGAGATAAAACACATGCCAGGATTCAACTTTGCATGACTCTTAAAACAGTAGCAAAGTAATTGGCATATTAAAGGGTTCATGTCTGACAGAAGTGCAGCATTACGGGGGGGTATTATAGAGAGGTGGCAGCTCATTTTAAAATTCATCTGCCTGGCTCAAAGGGGCTTACTCGCCTCCTCTGACACTTTTGGGATAAGATTCTGAAAGGCGGCTTCAATTAAGGCCTCAGTGCCCAAGGCACAAGAAAAGTGAGAGCTCAGTAATAACTTGTCAACAGCCGGTTTGTCCTTTAATCTGTGCAAGTGGGAAATGAAGAGGGGAAAGAAAAAAATATATATCATATACCGAATATATACAGGATAGAGCTCGGCATTACAGAGGGCACACTCATTATATATAACATGTGCTCACTACATAGATGCATATATGGAGGAACCTTCTCCGAGACCACCAGACACAATTCTAATAAAAAGTGGTCTTTAAAAGGGGGAAGGTGGTTAATATGGAAAACTGAAAATCTGTCATTGATAATAAGGGAGGTCTTCTCAAAGAAGGGGTCTATTGGAGAGGTTTCACAGTGTGTGTGTGGATAGATAGATAGATAGATAGATAGATAGATAGATAGATAGATAGATAGATAGATAGATAGATAGATCCATGGTCATGTGATGGACACACGTGTATAGCTTGTTATATCGGACTAAAGCTCACGCAACCTCACGCTGATTTTTATCCACCGGTAGAAAGCAGAATGAATGACAACAAGCAGAGATCTAGAAAACCATGAAGGATTGATACAGTAAGTTTGGAAAATTGTACAACTTTTCATTCTACCAACAATAACATTGGTCTGCAAGTGGACAATCCCTTTAGGATTTCCAACTGATATAAAGAGTCTTCTGAGAAAAAGCATCCATATTAGGATTCCAAAAGGAGACAATCAACTTTCTAGTGTCACCTATAGGTCCATAGAAACTTAAAGGGATTCTACTAATAAAACCTCTTTTTTTGTGGATAAGACGTCGGAATAGCCTTTAGACAGGCTAATCGTCTCTTACCTTTAGATGTGATCTCCGCCGCGCCGTTCCTTAGAAATACCGGTTTGTAACGGTATGCAAATTAGTTCTCTGGCAGTGATGGGGGCGGGCCCCAGCGCTGAAAATGCGATGGGGGCGTCCCCACTGCAACTCGAGAACACGATCCTGAGACTCCTATCTTCGGCTGGATCCTCCCCTTCTCTGTCGTCTTCCTCCTGCGTCACCTCCGACGCCTGCGCAGTTGGCTCTGCCAGTGAGACACCAGCAGAGATGAGTGCGCATGTCGGCCGGCGGCCATTTTTGGGAGGCTGCTCCTGCATTGAACTACAAAAGCAAGAGCGGCCTCCCAAAAATGGCCGCCGGCTGGCATGCGCAGTCGACTCTACTAGTGTCTCACGGGCAGAACGAACTGTGCAGGCGTCGGAGGTGACGCAGGAGGAAGACGACAGAGAAGGGGAGGATCCATCCAAAGATAGAGGCGGCGCAGGATTGTGTTCTCGGGCAGCAGTGGGGACGACCCCATCGCCGCCAGAGAACTAATTTACATACCGGTAAAAAAAACGGTATTTCTAAGGAACGGCGTGGTTGAGATCACATCTAAAGGTAAGAGATAGAGATGAGCGAGTACTGTTCAGATCAGCCGATCCGAACAGCACGCTCCATAGAAATGAATGGAAACACCTGGTACTTCCGCTTTGAAGGCGGCCGGCCGCTTAACCCCCCGCGTGCCGGCTACGTCCATTCATTTCTATGCGAGCGTGCTGTTCGGATCGGCTGATCCGAACAGTACTCGCTCATCTCTAGTAAGAGATGAATAGCCTATCTAAAGGCTATTCCGACATCTCAACCACAAAAAAAAAAAAAAGAGGTTTTAATGGTAGAATCCCTTTAAGGGAAGGAAGGAAGGAAGGAAGGAAGGAAGGAAGGAAGGAAGGAAGGAAGGAAGGAAGGAAGGAAGGAAGGAAGGAAGGAAGGAAGGAAGGAAGCAAAAACTGAAAAAGATGAAGTTTGTAGCCAGTGCCAAGGGGGCATAAGTAATAACAGAAGGGAAGATAGTGACGGAGAAGGTGGAGGAAAGGGATGGAAAGTGGGGAGAAAAAGCTGAGGAGCATTCAGATAATTTCTCGATTGCTTCTCTCCAAAGCTTTTAACAAAGATGTCAAAAAAAAAAAAAAAAAAAAAAAAAAACAGACAATGCCGTCAATGCTTCTAATATTAGTAATCCACGCAAATACTACGGTCGTGTGTATGGGCCCATGAAAATAAATGGGTCCATACGTTTAACCAAAATTGTGGATAAAAACTGCGGTCGTGTACACGAGGCCTAAGCATCAACCCAGATCAGGAAACTGTAAGAGTCACTTAATCTGCAAATCTTTACTATCTATCTATATGATTTTTTTTATTTATTTTTTTTATTTTTTTTTAAAAGGCTGAGACATGGCGATAATTCATTATTAACCCCGTATACTGCCTAACAATCGTTGGCGATCAATCATACCGTGTCCTATAACAGCGCCTTGTAAAAACATATTGTGACAGCTTCATAAATCCCATTATACGGGATATATGCTGTAGCTGGAACATTTCTCAGTCAGCAGGCTGTAAAGAGGATTGTAAACTGTGGTGTGCGCCACCTAAATGCAATCAGGTCACAGCTGTCCAGAGCGCCGCGCCGTACGCCAGCCGAATGTAAGTGGCTCCTAACACTCAGGATTTAGGAAATAATTACTTTTAAGCGTAAGCCAAATAAGAAAACTGACAGTCAGGATGAGTTTGGCAAAATACACATTTGTACAATCTACTCCTGGACCCATCTATTAAACGCCGCAGCCGCGACTTACCCCGGGAGCCGCTGTATTGTTTCATTCCGAGCAGGCAAAACTAGTATCCAGCTTTAGTGTCTATTCACATGTACCAAGGTTTGTTGCAGAAATTCATCTTACAGAAATCCATGTGCTGGTCTGCCACGTGTGAACATAACTCTAGGCAGCTGTTATAGGGCTCGGTGCAGGATCTGTCTATAGGGGGACAACTTGTATAAGGGGTATTCCATATACAATGTAGGGCAGGAGGTTTTATTATTACGGTGCGTATATCTAAACTAAACCTAGATCACAGATCCATTATAAAGTGTAAACAATTTTCACAATGGACAGTGCCTGCCCCCGCGTAACCATAGGGGGCTCCACTGAGTACTAAGCTGCTGGGACTTGCCTTGCTGCATTGCTATAGATCAATAAGAAGTGGTAGAATAAGGAACGTACACATGAGAGGACGGCAAGGAATTGACCACACACTTCCATTTCACCTTTACTACTATACAATGTGGTTGGAATCCATCAGGGTCGTACTAAATCTTTCGTCGCCTAAGAACCAGTCAATAAATTGTTGATCTCCACCAGAAACAAATCACTAGTGTGGATGGTCTTGTTAGATTTCGCTCAAGAGCTCAGACATTTACCAAATGAAGTGCGGAATAAAAGGCGTTCGAGGCCTCTCATAACACAACAAATTAAAGGAGATGACAGGAGGACAGAAGAGAGGAGACGTGAAGAGATGCAGGAGGGGTGTACGCTACTATCTTTATGTCATTACTCCATGGGTTGGAGTATAACCAACATTACTCTACAAGAGGAGACAAAGTGGGGTCTCCGGAGAGCTCGGCACTGTATAGACCACCTGCAAACCTGCATTATAATTTTTACATGCATGGCCTTTTTACAGACGTGTGACCTGGATCCTTAATATGGTACCCATTATGTTCTCAATGCCGTAATGGCACCTAGACAGTATAGAGACCAAACTGCTCCGTGCACTGTATAGTACACAGACCGGACGCGCCTCCGAACTGCTGACTTGGACTAGGCCGGCTGTCAAACACGTATCAGATATTTAGGTCATAACTAAAAATGATTTTAAAAAAAATTAAAGGACAATCCCTTTAAATAGCCTGCCGCTGTTAAATTAAAAGGGGAGGGGAAGTATATTACAAAGCAGAATAACTTATAAGCACCAGAGTGTTTGTCTGCTTTGCTGGTGCCACAACACAATCGGACAGCCATTTTGAATTAGGGCAAGTGGATGACATTTTGGGGGACGGTGGGTATCCCTGTTCTTCTAGTCAGTTCTGGCAGACCCTACCCGCCCACGTACATGCCAGCCGTGAGCATGACTGACATGTAAAACTATATTATCTGAAGGCCAGAAAAGCAATGTATGGCTGACTTCCTCTTACCCATGTGTGGCGTATTGCTGGACCTGCACTGATCAGCTGGTTTTAGGAGCAGGTTCATATTAAGCGCCGTCTTCATGAGAATTTAGAGTTTTGGTTAAATAAAACTAAATTGCTTCCAAATGTCTTTATACGATTCATACACTTTAGGATCTCAAAGCAAAGGAGGCATCCGGTCACCGAACATCATAATAATACATCTCGTTTATATAGGGCCAACATAGAATCGTAAATGGAGGACCATCTTTTCTTTTAACCACATGTTTTGGGTTTATTGCAAACTGTACAATCCTTCCCACCTGACCCCTACTAGTCCCCAGTAAACACTTATTTGGTATAGTTTTGTTCCTCGCCTGTTCTGACAGCAGGCTGTGTAAAGATGGCGCCTCTGCAGACTACATTGAATGCCGAATCCTCTGGCAGCACAGCACTATTTGTGCAAATTCACAAGTCTCTCAACTCATCCATTGACCAATTGACAAAGACGCATACTCTGGCCTTATTGTCCATGGCGACTGATAGAGAGCGCAACGGGCAGAGAAGGAAGCCATTACACATAACCAATCACAATAGGTCGTAACGGACATCAATCACGAGACTGGGGATGGAATAAAGTTATTTTTAACAGTGAAAGAACTTACTCTTAAAATGCGCAATGGCCGCATATCAACTACAGTGCAACCTCCAAAAAGACCACCTCTCTATGAAGATACAACCCACATGTCCATTGACGTTTTCCATTTTAAACATCTCCCCGAGAAGACCACTTTTAATGCAATTTCAGGTGCTCATCTCAGAGAGGTTTCACTGTATATGAAGTTAACTTTTTGTCACCAGATGACTCTTTACGGCCACCATACCCATTAGACCAAAGTCAAGGATTTGGGTCTCACTAAGATCAGTTTGCATATGGGAGGTCTCCAGACCCTTACCCAACAAACGAGGTCAGGGAAACTAAATGGATCAGGCATGAAAACTTCAACACCAATCTTTCCTTCTTGGGGGGAAAAACTCAGTGCCACGAGTCTCTAGTATTGGCTCATCCTGAACCCATACACGCTCAGGCGACAGTGTACAGGTATGAAGAAGGCAGGTTGTAATAATTCCAAGCCATTTTTTTCGGCGGAGTGGAATATTTTTAGCCATCGGTAAAAACCACTTGCCACTTACGGAAAGTTTACAACAGTTTGAGTTCCGCAACTACCAGAGAACTCCAAAACTTTCACACAAGCAGCAACAATTGGCAAGTGAAAATTACATTTTGGAGGGTTACAAAAGCGTAGACTTGGGAATGATTGAACATGAGGAAGACTGGCAGAAGCTCGAAAATGTAATCAATAAAAATCACACTTTTCGTCCTACGGTGAAAACCACCTCCCAGAAAATCCCCCCACAAGGCCGGCGATTACAGGAAATAATGTTTGAGATGCCATGGGCCTGCAAAGACAACTCGCAATCAATTAAAGTTGTCAGCGGTGAAACTCAATTTTCTCCGCTCCATGTGGAGGTGAATATACAGAACAGATTGATAATTCCTGTCGCGAGTGAGCCTGAGTGTTTCTAGGCAACATCCCTTCATCATCTTCTGTGACAAATACAAGTAGAAGAGCTTAAACTGCAGGCTGATGGAGTCGTGAATACTAATGACTACCGCGAGAAGGGCATCATGGAGACGACTTCTAAAGTCTTACTGACACACGCTCGCAAAGTCCGAGCCCTTTATTCCAGGGTATAAACAGCGCCGGACCGTAAACACATCACTCCGGGAGACGTCACACCGGGGCCCACCAAAGTGACAAGTGCCACGTCTGAAGGACAACAGAAAAGTCAGCCAAAAAAACAGCGGAAAAATGTAACGTTACACTGCAAAAACTAAGAGGAAAGCAACATAAATCACCTCCAAATGGCGACACCAAGACGCATCTGTAAAATGGATTACAAAGAAAGCCATTGATATCATTTATATACGTTAACTTAAAGGGATCCTATCATTCAAACGTCTTTTTTTCTCAGTAACATGTCGGAATAGCCTTAAGAAAGGCTATTCTTCTCCTACCTTTCGTTGTCTTCTCTGCGCCACCATTCGCTTGAAATCCCGGTTTTTGTCAGTATGCAAATGAGATCTCTTGCAGCACGGGGGGCGGGCCCCAGGGCTTAAACAGCTTTGGGGTGTCCCCAATGCTGCGAGAGAACTCTCTCCAATGCTGCCTCCATCTTCATCAGTAATTACCTCTTCACGAGTCTTCTTCCAGCATGTGGGGAGGGTCAAAATTCAACGCATGCACAAGTCGGCTCTGCCAGCGGGCCTCGGGCAGAGCCAACGTCACATGTGAGCAGCCATTTTTTTTTTCGTGACCGCTTACACGAGCATGCGCAGTACGCTCCTGTAGTTCTATGGAGTTCATACTGAGCCTGCTCGCGTAAGCAGCCACAAAAAAATGGCCGCCCGCATGAGAAGTCGGCTCTGCCTAAGGCCCACTGGCAGAGCTGACTTGCGCACGCATTGAATTTTGACCCCCGGCGCCCCAGAAGAAGATGCATGAAGAGGCCGTTGCTGACTAAGATGGAGGCGGCGCTGGAGAGAGTTCTCTCGCAGCATTGGGGACGCCCCCAGTGCTGTTTGAGTGCTGGAGCCCGCCCCCAATGCTACGAGAGAACTCATTTGCATACCGACAAAAAAACGGGATTTCAAGCGAACAGCAGCGTGGAGAAAACAACGAAAGGTAGGAGAAGAATAGCCTTTCTTAAGGCTATTCCGACTTGTTACTGAGAGAAAAAAAAAGGTGTTTGAATGATAGGATCCCTTTAAAGAGGATGTGCAGGATTAGAAAACATGGCTGCTTTTTATGACCTCACTTCCATTGGTCACTTGGACATGTAGCAGTTGAGTCTAAATCATTTTAAAGGGATTGATTTAGCAGCCTGACCTGTTTAACAAGCCTGTAACTTGGGCAACCAGTTTTGAGGAGAGATATTTAGTCGTACCTGGCAAACAGAGGAAGATGGACAAAGCAATGTACTTGGTAAAACACTTCATTTAGCCTCAGCTACAAGTCTGAGTACAATCTCTGATTCGGGAATACCCCTTTAAGTGGCTTGTCACTTACCAAGACATGAGAGCAGCAGTGGCCCGGGCACTGGGAGCGGCTATAGCCACATCCATAACACCTTGTGACACTACCCTTAGAATCATAGTAATTATTGGTATCTCTCTTATACATGATGTACGTAATTCCCAAAATATTTTATATCTGTCCATTAAAATTTAAGCAAAACCAATTAGACTTGGCAAGAAAGGATTCTAAAACCAAGAAAGTGAAGGGAGAATGTGCAGCAGATCCGTGGGATTGGGATGTTGTGTTGGGGATTACAGATAATCATTACTCTTAGTTGTAGAAAGCGTGTTTATCTATAATTATAACGCCGCTCCGCGCCAAGCGAAGCTAATTGCTTAATTTTACCACTGTAATTATAACAGTGTGTAGTCAACAAACAGGTCATGTGGTCAGAGTAATACCGTCACCTCGCCTGCGCAAAACGTCAAGGGAGTAAAAGAAGCGTTCACTTTTACAAATAACTGGAGCAGGAAAATACCATTTATTAAATTGTGGGTTTACCGTACAACGTGTCACTGAAGAACGTGGAGCTGAAAATATTACTCAGTGCAAGCTAAATATGGCATGAAGGAAAGCGCTTAGCGGCAAGAAGCCGAGAGATAAGAAGTACTGGAGCTTATGGCACCGACTTCACAAGGCCGTGGGCACCTGCTATGTTAACGCCTGCGCAGGAGTCTTCGCTGCAGGGACCGCCTGAAAATCCTGCACGGAGGACATGGTTTTAAAATGAGGCATACCGGACGGACCCCATTGTAGTCAAAGGGGTCTGTCGGAACTCTGCGTGTCACTGCTTTTTCTGGGGTCCACCTGTCCATTGTTCTGGTCCCCCGACAGACCAGGACAACGGCCAGGCGACACTAGTGTGAGCCTAGCAGAAATCGTTTCTACATTAATTTACAATTCCACTGGTCTCATGGCTACTAGTCAGCAACATACACTACATTAAGGGGGAAGCAAAAACGTCAAGTCAACTGCAAATCATTCAGTAGTCGAATTTCACTCTTTTGTGCCATCATTTTATCCAATCTGTTCATCCTTTAAAAGGGAATTTGTCTGCTTTTTCCCTCCTGAAAACCAATATTGGCCCTTGCTACAAGTTATAATGGACTTGGCTCTGACCTGCGTGGAGTCAGGCTTCTCAGTATTGTGCTGGACGAGACTCTTTGAGGTCTCCATGAATGGGAAAATCAGATAATACGGGGCGGAGCGGCTCATCTGTAGATGGTAATTATTTGCTAATCACCGAATGCCGCTTCAGACAAATCTAATTCCAGACTATTGTATAGCAAAGGTGGACACGGAGAAGAAGAATGATTAGAAAACGCAATTTAATACAGACGCGGACCCTCAGACTTTACGCATAAAGCTCTTGAAAAATCAGCGGCCTCTCAGCTCTATACAAGGACAGATGTAGAAATTGATGGGAGCGCCGGGGTCTACACAGCGGATTCATTTACAGGCTCAATAGGCCACGAAAAACAATACAATGACTTGGGCTTATTAATAAAAAGCCATGATAGTCAGAAAAGGGCTAACAGCGCCTCGGCCCTCAATTTCATCCTCAAAGCGATCTATTTTTCTTGCCTTTTATGTGCTCAAATTATATATACACATTCATCTAGCAATAACTGCGGGTGCGGTTAAATATGGTCAGACTAGGATAGCGTAAACCAGTCTGTGGCTAGTCACGTGGCAAGGAAAGAGATTTATAGGTCACTGAAGGGAAAGGGACTGCGCTCCTTTAACGTGGACTCTCTAAGGAGAGGGGTGGGGCCTGCTAGACTGAGTAGTCGCTAGGGGTCAAGGCCTGATCCTAATTCTTTACCAACAGGGGGGAGATGGGACCAGTTTTGGAATGGAAAAAAGTTGCTCACTTCAAAATAATAAATGATTTTAAAATGAAATATAGAATTATAGGTAATTATAGGTATTACAGAATTAGATACATTGCTTATAGTATATTACTTTCATAGGAATCAATTAGAGGATCCTTACCATGGCTGTCAGCCATTTATGAAGCAACCGGAGTCCGGCTATGGAAAATAAGAGTAAGTTCACATGGAGTTTTTTTGGTCAGGATTTTGAGGGCGTATCCACCTCAAAATCCTGACCAAAAACACGGCTCCCATTGAAATCAATGGGAACCACTCAGTTCTTTTTTCCGAGAGCCGGCTCGTTCCGGCTCCTGGAAAAAGCAGCGAGATGCTCATTCTTCAGGCAGTTTTGCCTCACGATTTGGCCTGAAGACACTCTCTCCTCCCGACTAGGCCCAGTCATTGGGCGTAATCCGGAGCACAGTGCGCAACTGGATGGCTGGGCACCGGCATTCAGTCACGGCTATCTGTTTTTTGGACTGGAACATGAAGAGTCTTCCGCCTCAAGTTCCGATCAAAAAAAAACAAAAACCTGTGAACTTACCCTAAAAGTCGTTGATCGTTTGGCCTACCAACTCCACTGCCTAGCTAAAATACGTCCATGTACTGTCTAAGGGAGCCTTCACACGAAGTAACGCTCCACTCATTTTGTTCCAAATACACGTGTAAAAATACAGGTGTAAAATCTATCTAACATGCGTAATTTTGCAAAATTATGCGTTATATGAAAAAAAAAAAAAAAACACACTAACTCAATGGCTTACTAGATTTTACACGTGTATTTGGGACAAAATGAGCGGACGTTACTCCGTTTAAAGGCTCCCCAATTGAAGTTTTAGGACTATTAGACAATACCTTAAACTTCTGTTCGTTCAAATTCATAATGATGGATGTTGTGTTGTTATCTATGAAAGTGTTATCTTCTATTGTAAAACAGTCTGTGACTTAAATGAAGTGGTGGCTGCAAAGAAAACTGTAGAATTGGCAAATGTCAGGCTATTATTAGGCTTAGTGGCCAGAGTGAAAACTGCAGGATATAGTATACACACACACTCACTTAATATGCACAGGGAAAGTTATTCTACTTCAAGGTTTTTTTTAGAGAAATGTTATTCAGTCCCTGATCACTGCCATTTTCTCAGGTTTTCTGTGATAGAATAGCGCTCCTAATAACTACCAATGTGTTATTGTGACCCAATAAAAATAAATTCATTTTCTGGTGACATTCCCTTAAAGCTCACACAACACGCGGCTGACACAGTCGCCGCATACGGATATTGGCGAAGCAACTAGTGCTCAACCAATCGCATAAAATCAAGTAAGGCAACTCTGTCAATAAATTATACATAAGTAAATATCATTACCAACATTAACTCTATTTCCAGTGCCAAATGACATTTTGCAATCTGCGGCATTGTATTTGAATGGGGGAAAAAAGAGATGATAAATCCATTATCAGATAGTGAATAGGCAGCGAGCCGAAGAATAATGCTGGCACGGAGCAAGTAAACAATACGCAGGAAGAAAAGGACTGGGAATAAAAAACAAAGACGATAAAAGTCTACAGATAAATGATGGATGGTTGAAAAAAAACCGATGACCATAAGAGAAATAATCCGGGTCACCTGTGGAGTCTGCTAGGTCTGAAGAAACTGGGAACAAAAATGGAATCTTTGTCAAAACCATGGGAGCAAGGGCAAAGATCTGGCAGCCATATAAATATTACATGGCTTATAGACCTCGTCTACAAATACTGCAGCCTAAAGGTGCTGTAAAATTGGACATGTCCTCTATATGAATAGTGCAATACTCAAGACTGTGGAGTCCAGGGTCAATTTTGGGTGGAGTTGGGGGGAGTACTAGGTTTTAAAAAGGATTTGGGGTCAGTGTTTGGGCCTACCGACTTCTCAGCCCTAGCAACAGTTTTGGCCTACCGATAGAGATGAGCGAATAGTATTCGAAACTGCAGTTTCGAATACCTTGCCCCATAAGAATGAATGGGAGCGGCCGCGGCTGGCGCTTAACTCCTTGCAGTTCACCCACTCCCATTCATTCCTATGGGAGCGAGGTATTCGAAACTAGAGTTTCGAATAGTGTTCGCTCATCTCTACCTACCGAATTCACAGCCCTGGCAACACAAATGCCAATAACATGGGTAGCGTGAGAACCTAAAAAAAAAAATTTTAAATTTATTTCAATTAAACTCCATGTATGAGCATGAAAGCAATTTAAATGCAAATATATATATATATATATATATATATATATATATATATATATATATATATATATATATATATATATGAATTTCGTTTTATATTTTTTTATTTCTATGTTAGACCACGGAATTTAGTTCAGTGAAGTTTTCTAAGAATAATTTAACAAAATAAGGTTAGAATATCTCTGATACTTAAAATATAATTTTTTTTTATTTTATTTCTATAAAAAAAATTAAAAATAACAAAAAAAAGAAGCAAACAATCTTCTACTAGACGTGATAAGATCACCAATATATCCATAATCTCAGTTTACTAAAGGAGAAAAAGCGGAACGGACGGGATCCATGTGAAATTTTCTGATAAAACTATTAGCGCGGAGTAATCAGACCAGATACGTTCGGACTTCCTGGTCACAAAAGGTAATAATAGTGTTTACGGGAGCGCTATCCATCTGAGAAATGTATTACAAGCACAATTCTACCGTCATTACGTTCTTATTTAATTACCGCCCACTTTGCAAAGGAGTTCATGGAGCTCGACTTACAATTAATCATAATTAGCGCTACTCGCCGTCTAATACCGCATTACATAATCAAGACGGCTGCGACATCAGAACCGGTTGTTTACAGGTTATTTTTTGCGTTGCTCTAGATACAGGGAGCAGGACAAAGCAGGATTGACATAATACTAATAATTTGTAAGAACTACAAACATGGGACCGCTCAATCTTCCAGAGGAGACCTAATTACGGTATATTTAACCTTGCAGGAAAACATGGCGGGCGCTCCATTGTTATATTTCATAGATTTCCTTCTTCTTTCTACTTTAGAACAATCAGGGAGGATACAATGGACGCGGTGTGAAGCCTCACTAATAACGCTCATTTCCTGCTATAGGAATAATTACATTAGGTTAAGAGATCATTAGGAAGTGTCTAGACAAATGTAATAGCCGCCGCGATCCTGCCGTCTATGTAAATGACAGAAAGAAATACATACGAGTACAGTTTACATCACACAAGGCTGTCCGACTCCATATAGAATGCTTTCAGCAAACACATATGAAAATCGTGCTGTGATCGGCCATCATGGGAAACAGGGTGGCCACCTTATGCCCGGTTCACATCTGCGTTCAGGGAGTCCGTTCCCCTCTCCACATGAAAAATGCAGAGAGAAAAAGCACTGCACTTTTCTTTCCATATTTTTTGCACGGAAACCACACAGACCCCATTATAGCCTATGGGGTCCACGGGTTTCCTAAGGTAACCGCTTTCTTATGCAGATTAGGTCGCCTCACTCACTAGGCCCATTCATCTCGGTCTAGCCACCGGTAGAAAGCCAGGATCAAGAAAGATGTCCGCCTTTAACGCCTCTTCATTTTCGGCTGTGTGACTCCTTAATCTGCTCTTTTCTTTAAAGGGGTATTCCCTCAAAACAAGTAATTTCCTATCCATAGGATATCCTGCAGGACAATGGGGGTCCAACCGCTCAGACCCCAACCAACCATGAACCAACGACTTTCGTGTTTGCGATTGGAAATGTGTTTGGGCGCATTCATTTCAAATGAAAAGCTCAAACTCAAATGTAAATCCATGTGTGGGAACGAGGGGGATTACGTAATTAAATAACCCAATTTAAAAAAAAATTCAAAGCAACATATATGGGGGAAATAAGGCCCCTTGCGAACTACCGTCCGAGGCCAAATGGCACGATGATAACTGAACGACACGGCCAGGGAACAGATGGCACAGAGATGTCGTCTGTGTGCCATTCAAGTTTCTGCTACCATATTTATTCAAAGAATTGGGGCCACAGAAACGCAGTCGCAAAATCGGACAGGAATAGGACCTGTCCTGAGCCAAGTGCATGGGCCAACAGAAACGAATAGATCAGTGTGCGATCCGGGACTAACAGTCGTCTGCAAGGGGCCCAAGGATAAATCATGAATTAAAATTCCAATTTATTTATGTGTTACGTCATTACACGGCTTGAATATAACCTGTATAAAGTGACATCCCCCCCCCTCCATCCAAAAAAAAAACAAAAAAAAACTGTTCAATGCCACAAATTATCAACGAATAATAATAAGAGTCATAAAAACTCATTAAAAACTTGGAATGTTTGATGGAGATGGGGAAGGGGAAAAAAAGTGTCTGCTAAACACAAGGAATGGAAGTTGGAGATGATTGCAGCGCGGCCATAAAAAAGTAATTTGGAAAAGTAAAAGAATGAAGTGAATGTGAAATTAAAAACCCTGCGAGACGCAATAATGATCCTCTCAAACGCCTAAAATAGAAAACCGATAGCTAAAAGCATTTCCCAACCTTATCAGCTGATCGGAGCCAGTCACACATCCCCCATACAACTTTCTCCCTTACCGATAGGCAACAGGAAAATGATCCCCTTACTGCAACTTTAGCGAACTAAAGAGGTGTATATAAAAGGGACGTAAATGTACCCGGACAGAACGAGAGCGCTAACGAAAATTATACACCCCTGTGGTATACTGGAGCTCAGAGCACAACTCCATCTCATGTTCACGCTTACCGTAAAACTACAGGTATGCCAGGTAAACATTGTGCGCAAAAATCTGCAGTGGACTCCCTGCCATAAAAGGTGTGAACTTAACGGAAATGTTACCAAAAACCATTAAAACAAACATGTTTTCAAAATTTTGGATTATTTTATTTTTAACTTTCCTTGTTTATAAAAAAAAAAAAATAATATATATATATATATATATATATATATATATATATATATATATATATATATATATATATATATATATACACACCCCGTATTTTTCGGACTATAAGACGCACTTTTTTTCCCCAAAATTTTGGGGGAAAAGAAGGGTGCGTCTTATAGTCTGAAGGTGGTGCCTGGCATCCGCTGTAATAGAGAGGCGGAAGCCGGCAAGTGATAGACGCCGGGGCCTGAGACATCGCTGCGCTCCTCTGCCCTGCATGAAGCCAGCAGCGGGAGGAGTGATGCTATTCCCCCGCCGCTGGCTTCATGCAGGGCAGAGGATCGTAGCGATGTCTCAGGCCCCGGCGTCTATCCCTCCCCGGCATCCGCCTCTCTAGTACAGCGGATGCCGGGTCAGTATCCGTGGCCCCTTCTCCCCCGGGGCCGGTCCCCACCGGCCCCGTACCTGTAAAGTTGCAGGCCGGCTCCTGCGCGGCGATATCGCAGGAGCCGACCTGTTCGGGTGACAGCCGGGAGCCTAATGAGGCTCCCAGGCCTGTCACTGCTGTATTAGTATTGCGGCTGGTCTCTATGACCAGCCGTAATACTAATAGACAGAATGGCCCATAGACGGCAATACAGTTGTATTGCCGTCTATGGGACTTGCGATCAAGTGACCGCAGGTTCAAGCCCCCAGGGGAGGGGGATAAAATAGTAAAAAAAGAAAAAAAAAAAAAAAAAAAAAAAAAAAGCTTTAAAAATATGAAATAAATAAAAGTTCTAAATCACCTCCTGTTTTTTTTTTTTTCAATACAAGGTGATCTAAGCAATAGATATCCCCCAAAATGGTATAACTAAAAAGTACTTCTGGCCCCGCAAAAAAAAAACGCTCTATGCATCCCCGTACAGCTGCAGGGTCACCTGTCAATGTGGCCTTGCAGCTGTTGCAAAACTACAACTCCCATATATTAAATATTTTACCAGTTTTTGCTTCAAAATTTTTTTTTCCCTATTTTCCTCCTCTAAAACCTAATGCGTCTTATAGTCCAGTGCGTCTTATGGTCCAAAAAATACGGTGTATATGTGTGTATATATATTGCAATTTTCACTCTGGCCACTAAGCCTAATCCTATATTTACCAATTCTGTAGGAGGTTTCATTGCATTGCAGCAGTCAATTCAGGTACGTCGCAGACATGACAAAGGATCACAATAGAAAATAACCCCAATATTGACCGATCACTGCATTCAATACTAAACAATAGATGAGGTCACAGTTCACCTACTACCCTTCCCCGTACAGAGCATGTCTAGAAAACTTTCCCAAGGCGACCTGAGGTGTGAACGGTTACATTTCTTCCATGTTGAATTGCAGTGTACTGGGACATGCTGGAAGCAAATTTGAAGAAAATCCAGCACTGCAGTCAGGTATCCGTATAAAATAAAACTTAACTTTTATTGACTTGTAGTTGCTACATTAAAAATTCTGTGTGCAGCAATAGGAGTAGCAGAAGCCTACGCGTTTCGGGATAGACCCTTACTCATGGCATACAGAGCTGTAATATGCTGCAATCTTATATAAAAATAAAAGAGACACACATAAAATCCAGGCCCCTCCCATCTGCACATAGACAGGAAGTTAATTAATTAAGCAACATCTGTGATACATGCGATAAGATGCAAGTGAAACAGGAACAAAAGCAGACAAAGTTGGCTGATTGTAGTCAAAATAGTTCAAACAGGTTAAGGTAAATAAGTAAATAAATCATAATTTTTAGTGACATAGATAAAACGTGACATGACCAAGAGATGTAACATCTTCATTACATAGTTGTGGCACCATACTGAAGAAACATAATGACAACATCCCTTTCTATGGTGCATAATGCACCAGGAGGATAGAGTACGTATTATACTGAGAAAAAAAAACAAAAAAAAAAAAAAAAAAAACACTGAGCTGAACACCGTACTGGAACATGAAAGTGTGATTTGTGTATGATGCTCCAGGAGGATAAGATAAGTATAACTACATTAAGAATTGCATGTGTATCATACTGGAAAGAAAAAGGAGAGAAAAAAAAAAAAAAAAATTGGAAAAAATGAATAAAAAAAAAAAAAAAAAAAAAGGAATTTTTTTATTTTATTTTTTTTTCTTTTCTTGAATAAAATTTTTTTTTTTTTTTTGAAAAAAATAAATAAAATTTATAGAAAAATAATAAATATTTGAAATGTATAATTGATGCATAAAGACTATAGGAATATAGGATGAATTGTTGCAGTTAGTACAATTAATAAATAAAAGCTAAGTCAGTACGGAAGTTCATTCCGTGGGGGAATCTAGTTTTGAGCATGAAAATCCAATAGGCTTCTCTACGTAAAAGTTTTTTCTGCCAATTTCCCCCTCTGACTGGTTTGTTAACCCTCTCTATCCCGTATGCTTTGAAGGTGGTAGTGTCCCCTCCGTGTATTTCCCGAAAATGCTTAGATGCCCCTGAGCAATGTATAATATCCAAATTGCTACTGTGGTATAGATGTTCTGCTAATCTCACTTTCAGTTTTCTAGTGGTACATCCCACATAGTATTTCCTACATTCTTCACAACTTACAATGTATACGATGTGGTCTGTATTGCAATTAATGAAGGATCCAATCCTAAAAGTTTTATTACCCTCCGTGTTGGAAAAGGTTTTTGTTTTTTTCATGAATCTGCAGATGTTACATCTAGTTTGTCCACAGTGGTATGAACCCGTGATGCTTGATCTACTGGGACATGCTACATGCCAACCAGGGGGGATTTAAAAGGCAATGTATTGCCAGTAATGACAAAAAAAGTTATGTTTTAAAGAATTTTTTGCAAGGTTTTTTTAAATGTTTCCATGTTATTATTTAGCTTTTAAAAAATCGTAAAAATATATAGGAAACAATAAGTTTAGTGGCAGAAATTGGAATTACAATATTTTTAGGATTTTTTTATTTAATTTTTTTAAAATATTGATAATATTTTGAAAAATAAAAATATTGTGATTTAAAAAATGGATCATTTCCCAGCGACACGTTCCCTTTAAGCTACTGGGTTAAAGTCAATACATGTCATGTTTCCTGTGTAAACGCGGCCATACATGAGGTTGGTCAAGGAGATTAATGGCTTTACTAATTGTAAGCTCCGTGACATCGCAGATGAAAGTTGATCTTCCTTTCCAGCCGAGCGAGATGCATGTTTTTATACAGTGATCTCTTCCGTTGCCCTGGTCCCTTATGATCCAGTTACTGTGGGGTCTAAACATGGTAAAAACCACATCCCCAGCTACAGCGCTCTGCGGAGGTATCAAACTCCAAAAATAGAATTTCAATTGTTATTCTTAAGACAAAGTACTAAAACAGTCGTGAGGCTTCCCACCGACAAATGTGAAATTCTGAAATATGACGTGTTAAGTATCAAGGGGGTGGAAGGAATTGGCAAAACAGGCTCCGAACTGTTCACAACACATGTAAGATATACAGCCAAAAGCAGCAAACAGGACAGTGCTGGCTGCTAAACTGTATGTACATATATACTAGGGGAGCGATGCCAAAACTGCCCCCGCGTGCAAGCTGTAAGACTATATATCTGCTCCAACACATGAGAGATCTATACGCACATTATCTTGTGTATGTGTACGGTATGCTTATTACACTAACAATTCACTGCACTCTGGGTGGTGTCGCACAATTCAGGCTACAGGGTATACATATGGTTAAAAAGGGAATTCTTTAATTTACTCATTTTCCTTGAAAACCCAAATTTCTGGAGTGGTCACTTTCTTGCTGTGACATTGTGGACATGGGTCATGAGCAGATAAGTAAAGCAACCCCCCAACTCCCATGACTTCCGACACTGGTGGTACTAGGGCTTGGTCACATGGGGACAAGGAGGCGGATTTTGACAGCGGATTTCGCCTCAAAATCCGCCTCCATAGAATGGTGGTCTATGTGGAGGGCTAGCTTTTTTTTGCTAGGGTTTTATTTCAGGACCAAAATGAGCCACACGTAATTTACGTGTGAACAAGCCCTTATATTCCGCTAGACAGATCAAAGTGTCCTTGAATCCTTTAAAGGGAGCCTGAGTTTTCAAGAGAAGATGCAATAGTAGCAGAGCCTTACTGGGCTGTCTGTCCTATGAGTGAATAAGCCCTTTAGTACAGAATCACACACTGCAGTAACTAAGGGGGCACACACACAGAGTAAAGTGAGGCTGATTCTGCCATGATAACTCGCGGCAGAATCAGCGCTGATAAAAAAAAGCTCCCCATTGTGTTCCGCGTGGAAAATGGAACCCATTGAAGTCAATGAGAGTCTTTTTATCAGCTCTGATTCTGCCATGACTTATCATGGCAGAATCAGCGCCACGTTACTTTTTCATTTCATAGAGCATGCGATTCTAGACCAAAATGTTACACCGGTAGGCATCCCCCTTCTATCTAATTTGCAATTCACTCCTTTGTTACCAGGGAACTCTGTCCATAGATACAAGACAGAAGACGTCTGGACTGGGAGGTTATGTTCAGTCTTCACACACTAAATACAGATAGAAGGGGCTGTATCTTCTCACAGTCTGCACAGACATGTCCACAAACTGTTGCTCTTTGGCAAGGACTGATAATACTTACAGCTTATAATGTAAGTATTCAATGTACTTGTATCTACGACTGGCTGCTTGCGTGGTTATAGATGGGATATTATTCACAAACAGTAGCAGCTTTCTTAACCGGGATCATAGATTTTTTTTATTTTTTTATTATTTTTTTTTGGGGGGGGGGATTTTTGTGCTTTAGCTGTTTGCTTATGTGTATTTGTCCTGTGTTTCTGGGTCTCTTATATTATTGTCACCTGACCTTTTCTTAGCTATTTGTTTTGTATTGTACAGTTACTCCTGGCAGAACATTAATCAGTAATAAATAGAGGAGGGGTAGACTGCTCTTTATTATACACACACACACAGACTAAGAGACAAATATAAAATGTGTTTCAGCCATAAAGTGATTATTAGCAGCACAAAAATGTACAGGACATCATGTATGTATGAATCCTATCCTATCCTACTAATCCTATCCTTCCTATCCAACTTATAAATGTTAAAGTTTGGATGTTTGTTCCTCAATAATGCAAAGACGGCTGAACGGATTTGCCTGAAATTTGGCACATAGATAGATTGTACCCTTGATGATTTCATCAAAGGTCCTTGAGCCGTTCTCTGAAAGGATCACGCTATTGTGTGGGTGGAGCTATATAGGATTGAATGGACAGTGTGGAAGCTGCTGAAAATGGAGTCTAATGGAAGGTCAGGAGAGTAGAGAACATGCAGGCTGTGTGTGGGCAAGAGGAATATATGGGGTGCAGAGTTTGTATAAGACAGGGGAATGTGGTGTTCAGGCTCTGATGGGGGGGGGGGGGGGAGTGGGGGAGAACTGTGGCAAAAATCCATCCAGCCTTTTCTAACAGGGAAGCTGCTCAGACACTGACATAAGAAAACCCCTGTAATCCAAATTGCCAGATGTAGCAGAGCTTAGGCAGAGCTGTAGCACAGATGGGTATGCTGTCCATATGCAGAGATGTAGATACAGCTGTGTATGCTGTGCATATGCAGAGATGTAGCAGAGCCGAAACGCGGGAGCAGGCGGATCATTGCCAACAACAACTGACTAAATATAAGCGGCTCAGCGCCAACACCAAGCTGCAGACGAAGTCACGGGCAGAGGCTAGTGTATATATAAAGGCTTCTTCTGTCATAGCCAAGACCCTGCACATATTTGAACATTTCATGAAAACTCAGAAGAAGTTGCCTAAAAACCCGTTGACCATTTAAGGAGTGTGAATGCTTGTACGCAACATTTTATTTACTGCAATAGTGTGCACTATTACGATGTGCTACACAGACAGAACCGTCTGGCCAAGGGAGTAGACCCAGCGACTTGAGCCAAGGTGTTGAGAAAGCATCTAACAATGGTTGGACAGCAGAAACCTGCCTAATCCCACAGTCTGGGAACACCAACCGTAGCCCAGAGCTCCTCCATCGCAGTCACTTAATGGCCGCAGTTAAAACGGCTCGCTCGTATAAAAGTTTCAGCATGTTAAGGTTCTTGAATAAAAAGTGTTATCAGGAGAATTGCATCTTAAAAAGAGCCAAATCCTTTTATGAGAACTTGTCTTGGCTCGATGATTTATACAGCCTGGCAGTTTGATAAAAGGAGAAGTAAAAGTTTCATGTAAGAAAGTTTGGGTTCGAAACAACTGGACTCCGGGGGTCAATTTTCCCAGGATGAAAATCCAAGGTGGTCTCCGCCGATGAGACAATATATTTAGTGTTAGACAATACGTTGCGCTCCTGTATACAGAGAGGAAATGACAGCCATAATAAGTTCCCCGCTTCCATAGGTTAAACAATACGTTAGCGGAATAATAAACTATAACAATGTATAATAACATATTCCGTACCAGTCGCTTGCCTACATATTCCTGCGGTGATAACAGGAAAAAAGGAAAAAAAACATCGCCTCCTGAAATTGTTTACATTGATTTCTTTGGCGTTTTATTATTCTTGTTCATAAAACTACAAGACAATGTGATATTTCCGCCCACAAAAGCCTCAAGTCCAATTTCAAGGTATCTGCCTACAAATCTCTTCTTCCTCTACTGAAATCCTAACTGCCTTGCCGAGTGAAACTGCTGCAATACACGAGAGACGCAACTTTTCTTTAGTATCCGAACTAGCATGTAAAATAGGCATTTTGTAAAATTTAAGGATAAATAATTTTACAGCTGGTTGTGGACAGTTTTGAACTCCATTCACTGCGTTGGATGGAGAATTTACTGGAAATTTCTGATGTGCCATTCATCTCAACCAAGAGATTGCAATCCCGTGAGTTAACATGACCACTGAGTTGTCATAGTATGTTGAAAATTAATATGTCCATATGTTTCTCCACCTTAGTTGGCTGGTCCGGCTGAAATCATTACATTCATTCAATCTTAATCTTAGTCTACAGTGTATGGTCACCTGCAGGCTTGAGTACATGTGACAGGATAGATAGATTAGATAGATAGATTAGATAGATAGATTAGATAGATAGATTAGATAGATAGATTAGATAGATAGATTAGATTAGATAGATAGATAGATTAGATTAGATTAGATAGATAGATTAGATAGATAGATAGATAGATAGATAGATTAGATAGATAGATTAGATAGATAGATTAGATAGATAGATTAGATAGATAGATTAGATAGATAGATTAGATAGATAGATTAGATAGATAGATAGATTAGATAGATAGATTAGATAGATAGATTAGATAGATAGATTAGATAGATAGATTAGATAGATAGATTAGATAGATAGATTAGATAGATAGATTAGATAGATAGATTAGATAGATAGATTAGATAGATAGATTAGATAGATAGATTAGATAGATAGATAGATTAGATAGATAGATTAGATAGATAGATTAGATAGATAGATTAGATAGATAGATTAGATAGATAGATAGATTAGTTAGATAGATTAGATAGATTAGATAGATTATCTAGATTAGATAGATTATCTAGATTAGATAGATTAGATAGATTAGATAGATTAGATAGATAGATAGATTAGATAGATTATCTAGATTAGATAGATTATCTAGATTAGATAGATTATCTAGATTAGATAGATTATCTAGATTAGATAGATTATCTAGATTATCTAGATTAGATAGATTAGATAGATTAGATAGATTAGATAGATTAGATAGATAGATAGATTAGATAGATTAGATAGATTAGATAGATTAGATAGATTAGATAGATTAGATAGATTAGCTAGATAGATTAGATAGATAGATTAGATAGATAGATTATATAGATTATCTAGATTAGATAGATAGATTAGATTATCTAGATTAGATAGATAGATTAGATAGATAGATTAGATAGATAGATTAGATAGATAGATTAGATAGATAGATTAGATAGATAGATTAGATAGATAGATTAGATAGATAGATTAGATAGATAGATAGTCAATCATTCACCTTCAAGGAGGACCATGTGCAAAAAGCCCAATGACCTAGATCATCTGATTGGCGCCGTCACCCTGAGCGTTTTGGTGTTTTGTTTATCTAAAACCAGCCATTCCAAAGATATAAGCCTTGTTAGAATCTATTAGTCAAGTGGGTGGTGACATTGCCTGACATACAACACATACAGACCCCATCCCCAGAGAAACATCAGTGTTACCGCCCACTTGGCTAGTATACCCTAATTTGCATCAACTCTAAGGGAGCTTATATCTTCGGAATGGCTGATCAGATTTAGATAAAACACCAAACTGTTCAGGGAGACAGCGCCAATCAAATAATCTAAGTCATTGGGTGTTTCAGACCATTGACCAGGTCTTCAACATCTGGGACCCTCACCAATCATTAGAACGAGGATACCCTACACTGTGTAGGTACAGTGTAGGGTACAGTGTAGGGTATCCTCGTTCTAATGATTGGTGAGGGTCCCAGATGTTGAAGACCTGGTCAATGGTCTGAAACACGCAATGACTTAGATTAGGGCCTACACCATGCTTTGTGCAGTGTACTTGGCTACACTGTAGGTACGGAATTCTATAGAATTTTTAGGTTTCCGTGTCGTGCTTTACATTGAAGTATAAGGCTGATGTACTAACATTACAGTACTAGTGTCATTACATTAGCGTGTCCTAGGACTATTAATACACAAGCACATGACAGTAGGAACCACTAGCACCAATAACAAATAGGATTAATAGACCGTATGTCTCTCATAACAAAAAACATGGCTGGGGACACAAGTACACATTAACCTTGGTACTCACTCATTAGGAAAAATGTCAATAGCGGACTCAAGGTTTTCTCATGAAGCAAGTAAACAACATTTATTAAACATTCAGCTACGAAAATAATCCGGAGGTGCCGAGCTCTCCCTCCGAACATTAATAGTCACCGCACAGACCCCACAAGTACAACAAACAAGAGAGAAACTCTACAAGGATGTAGAATGGAAAGATCAGCTTACGCCAGGTTCACACTATCGTTCGAGTCCTGAACAACAGAGACCTTGTTTGCTTAAAAAGTGCTTACCTGGGGAAACCTGAGAGCCCCATAGACTATGAGGAGGTCCGCCGGGTGTCTGCCAGTTTTATAATGAGACCAGCGGAGAGAAAAGTCCTCTTTGCAGGACTTCTCTCTGCCGATTTTAGGTGGAATCTGCGGACACAGATGTGAATCCAGCCTTAAAATGTTATAAGAACAAGGGAGAGAGCCTTACTCAACTTAGGCTGTGTTCACATTTGCATCACAGTCAATGTTCGGAGACACAATGTGCTTGGTAAATAGCCGAATGAAAAAGTGCTGCATGTCCAACCTTTGCTTGGCTTTATTTTACTTGCTACCTCTAGTATCACTTTTATTTACATGCACGGTAACTGTGGACGGACTACATTTCCCAGGATTCATCTCTCACTTTCTGCGTACCCCTCTCTTCTCTACTCTGCCTTACGATGAAATCACAGGAAATCAAATCACTTCCACATTCAAGGTTACGTGCTGCTGTGACATTTCACTTGCTGGCTGCCCTGCTTACAGGGAGGGGTAGTGAACGTGAGAAAGAAATGTCACAGCTGAGGCCAATGACCGGAAAATAAATCAATGGATAAATAAACGGGGCTGAATTTAAACAGGGTCTATATAAGGAAGTGTTTCGTATTGTTGCATCCTGATATTTGTGCCATATTATATATAATTGTTGTGCCTGTACAACGTGACACGGTCCCTTTAAGGAACCAGAATATGAACTATTTGACAATAATCCATTTGGAGGATTAAACACAATGTGGGAAATTGTCCAAAGAGACAGAAGAAATCCAAAGTACAGAAAATAGAAAGCGATAGCGTTCCTGTAACCACAAGATCTCCAGCTCCACCCTCCCTCCCAGACCATTCGATGTCTACAGAACAAGACTCCCTGGAAGTTTCCTTGGCCCAACAGGAATTGTATGAAATAATAAAGTGCAGACGTCTAACCGCAGATACTGACACAAGGCAGCGCAGGGCTATTGCATAAACAAAATGGAAAAATATGGAAATGAACAAACCCACATCAAAGACGTAAGAAAGATGGTCCTTGTGTCTGTGTGCGGAGATGACTAGGAATTATACTAAAGGAGGATTAGATGTTGTGCAGACCTACAAGACATGAAAGTGGAGCTGAGCCTGGTGGATATGGAATAAGTCCGCTTCGGTGGTACGAGGTGCGGCTTTACCTATTTAAAGCAGCTCTCTCATCATACGCGATCGCCCTTTTAATGGTGCAACACAATCTCCTGATATCAGATGTGGAGACAACATGCAAATGCTACAACCATCTACTGCCCAGAAAGTGTCCTATACATGACACTCCGCAAGTCTCCTGGTCTGGACACCCCCTTTAAATAAAAAAAAAAAAAAAAAAAGTTTATAAAACATTTCATAAATGATTAGTACAAGCAGGTGATAAACTTTGTAATATATCTTATTAAAGAAATATGGTTCCCTTCTCCATTTATCAGGTTCTGTTTTTACATAGAAGTCTATAGAGAAGGGAGGGGACTGGAAATGACAAACTGCTACACTGCGTGAAAGAGCGGTTTTGACATTGCTATATCCTAAATAACACTGCACAAAATAAAGCAACAAATACAATAATGGCTCCATAGACTTCTATGTGTGGATGCGGATTCTATATATAGTCTGACTGCATAAAAATTTTGTTTTAATAAAAAGTTTCTTACATTCACCTGTAGCATTTATGAAAAGCTATGTGCTATGTGGATATATTATAAGCACAGGTATGTCACCGTATATAGAAGTACCAGCTATGTGGATATATTATAAGCACAGGTATGTCGCCGTATATAGAAGTACCAGCTATCGGGATATATTATAAGCACAGGTATGTCACCGTATATAGAAGTACCAGCTATGTGGATATATTATAAGCACAGGTATGTCACTGTATATAGAAGTACCAGCTATGTGGATATATATTAAGCACAGGTATGTCACCGTATATAGAAGTACCAGCTATGTGGATATATTATAAGCACAGGTATGTCACTGTATATAGAAGTACCAGCTATGTGGATATATTATAAGCACAGGTATGTCGCCGTATATAGAAGTACCAGCTATGTGGATATATATTAAGCACAGGTATGTCGCCGTATATAGAAGTACCAGCTATGTGGATATATTATAAGCACAGGTATGTCGCCGTATATAGTACCAGCTATGTGGATATATTTTGTGAACTCCATAGACATTATACTTATTCCTCCTCTCGGGAGATCGGAACGGTTATACAGAGAAAGAAGAGTGACAACTTCCCTGGGTATACTGTATTTTCCGAGCACCAGTCGTCACTCTCTGGCCCTGTAATTGCCACAAAAAGCTAATCGGACCGGAGTTTGGGATTTCGCAGTCCAATCCAGTATAAAGCGTTACAATAACGGCCAAGATAAAGCGTTCCACTTGCCACCTGCGGTAATGCCAGGCTTATGTCTAATAGAAGTATTAAACGGGAAGCTCAACACCACCAAGCGTAAGCACAGCGAGAGATTTTTCAGGTTTTGCTCTTCTAGTAGCTGCGGCCACATGCAAGCAGCTGTTCCGAGCACAAGGAGCGCTCGACGTCCCTGACTGAACTCCAAGTAACTTGGTTACAGATATTGCTCCTTAGTTACTAAGCTGCTCCACCAGACACAGCGGGATCACTGGTGTAATACTGGAGAGCGGGCACAGACGGGCATCGGAGAGTCAGCAATCCTGTAAGGGAGTCGCACAGGAATATATCTAATCAGAGTCTGGGTATACCTGGAACATGGCAATTAAAGGGTCAATTCAATCGCGAACATATAGGGCAAAGCCGCTGGAAATGCCATAAATATCCGATAGCTGTGCCCCCTACTACTAAGATCCTCACCCATCAGTAGCTATATATGGCCGTTCTTCTTGACTACGGGGCAAATAACTTTTAGCAGAAATTAGAATAAAATTATCTGGTTTAATAAATTAATTCCATTTCTTCTATTTTCTGTATAGGATTATAGGGGCTGCCATCTTTTCCGTTCTGATAGAGACAGAAGATAAGCTGGGAAGTCATCTAGTCTAAGTAATATAATGATGGATCACTATAAGTGATAGCGATAGAGGTGTGAACTTCTATTGTGATCCAGTCTGGTTTGTGATGTAAAAGCGCTCACTGCTGAAATGAAAACCCTACAAAAGCGTTTTCCAAAAGGCATAGGTCATCAATATCATATTGGTAGGGTTCCAACACCCGGCACCCCCATGAATCAGCTGTTCTCAGCAGTCGATACACAGAGAATAGAGCAGAAAGCAGACAGCTCTGTTTTCTGTGTAATGATCAAACCAGGTACTGCAAACCAGCTCCAATTCAATTCAATGGGAACTAAGCTGCAGTGACTCAGTTCCACCACTAAACAGAGAACAGCGCTGTCTGCTTCCCGCTCCATTCTCTGTATCAGCTGCAGAAAATGGTTAATTGGCAAGAATGCCAAATGTTGGAACTCTACCAGTTTAATAATCACGACCTATCAGTAGGAGCTTTAATATTTTTAACCTGTAAAACCCCTTTAAGATGTCAGTTATCAAAAAACAGAGCACAGACACAAAGTCGTACATGCAGGACTTTGTATACGTGCAAAGAAAAACTGTTTCCAGGCAGAAAGGCCGTGTACGGACACCGATGGTTACCTTTAAAAACCCATTACAATGGATAGGCGAGCCGTCCCCTCTTCAGTTTCTCCGGGGTTCAGGATGGAGACCCCTGGGCGGACAGCAGTAGTAGTGTGGATGCCCCCTGGGAAAACTGGGATTGTGAAAGTGCCCAAACTGGAGTGTAACCACCTACTCCCTAGGGATCGAAACTTCAAAACATGCGATCTTGGTACCACGAGCACGCTTCAGAAAATCCTGCACGTCTACCTCGCCTTCTGAAGCATCTACAGTCAATTTTGCAAAATGAGTTCTAGCTAAAATATTTTGTCACTACAAATAATTGAACAGTCACAATGTTTAGGAACATAGAAAAGCGCGTACAACCTGCAATAAGAGACGTGTGGACAGCGAAAGACCAAGCGGCAGACGGAAGACAAAGATGATAATCCCCTCTATATAAAACCTCGTCTCCCGCAGCTAATCAATGTTATTGCATATTCAGCCAGCGCATGCAAATTCATTAAATTGCAAAAAAAAGACATCTGTTAGTTTGCATTTTTGCATTTTACATCAGGCTTTATTTATGACTCAGCTTACATTAGGCAAAAAAAAAAAATTGCATGAAATTGATAAATCAAGGTAGAAGCAATCTGAGAGGTGTGCACCGACGCGGCCTCTGCCTTTGACAAATATGACAAGATAACCAGTAAAGTGCTGGGAAAGTCTTTGGAAAGCAGAAATGACCCATCTCATGCTGTCAGGTAGGTCTTAAAATGTATTTTAGGCTTTTGTCTGATTTGGATTTAGAGTAAATTCTAAGAGCAAAAACATTAAAAAATAAAATAAAATAAAATTCTATTTATAAAGCTACAGTGACCTCTGCTGGATGAGGGAGGAATGACTCCAACATAAAACTAATAAATCTGCATGGTATTTATGGGATGTCAATGTTTATGTATTGTCAGATTTCTAATAACTGTGGAGAATAAGACATGTAAGAAAATAATAAATCTAATTAAAATACAGCAAAATTTCAGATTTTGACTTAAAGGGGATTTTTTTTCCTGAAGATCACACTATTGATCACCGGATTGCATGGTGACCAATGCATTCCTGCTGTTCAGTTATAAGAGGGGGTCGGGACCCGAAAAGACACCAAATCCACATAAAAAAAAAAGTGGTTACCTTAAAGGGATCCTATCATTGGATCCCCTTTTTTTCTGACTACCACGTAGGAATAGCTTTAAGAAAAGCTAGTCTTCTCCTACCTTTAGATGTCTTCTCCGCGCCGCTGTTGAATCGGAATCCCGGTTTTCTTCAGTAAGCAAATGAGTTCTCTCGCAGCACAGGGGGCGGTCCCCAGCGCTCAAACAGCACTGGGGGCGTTCCCAATGCTGCGAGAGAACTCTCCAGCAACGCCTCCATCTTCTTCTGGAACAGCCTTTCCCCGCTTCTTCCGTCCTGGCTTTCAATCTACTAGGTCTCGGGGAGAGCCAATTGCGCATGCCCATGGCAACAAGAAAATTACTGTGTAAGCGGCCGCAAGAAAATGTTCGCTTACACAGCTTACTGGGTAAGCAGCCATTTTCTTGTAGCGGTGGGCATGCACAATTGGCTCTGCCCGAGGCCTAGTAGATTAAAACCCAAGACGGAAAAAGAAGCGGGGAGAGGCCATTCCAGAAGATGATGGAGACGTCGCTGGAGATTTCTCTCGTAGCATTGGGGACGCCCCCAGTGCTGCGAGAGAACTTATTTGCATACTGAAGAAAACCAGGATTCCTACCGAACAGCGGCGCGGAGAAGACATCTAAAAAGGTAAGAGAAGAATAGCCTTTCTTAAGGCGATTCCTACGTGTTATAGTCAGAAAAAAAGGGGATCCAATGATAGGATCCCTTTAACTTGGCCTAAGAATCAGCGCTGTTGAAGACTCCGCCGCAGAAAGAAAAGTCTATAATGTATCTGCGGGAAACCGCTGTTTAATAGGTCCAGCTCTCCGTCGCGTCATTTGGTCCCCCCATCTTCCCAGCTATCCTAGTACATTGCAATGGCATTATTTAATGATCTGTGCAAAGTACAATTTGTCCCGCAAAAACTAAACCGCCGTGACCAACAGATTTTAGAAAATAAACAAACACGGAAAATTAAAACTGAAAATTGTTGTGGTCTTTAGGGTTAAAAATAAATATATATATATATATATATATATATATATATATATATATATATATATATATATATATTTTATGATTTGTGGTGGTCTTATTAGCCGAGGGGCTTGGGGAAAGGTTTCCTTGCATTCCGCCTCGGCCTGGCCTACATCTTGTATTAGTGCCGCAGATGTTTATCCATTACCCGCATTACTTCCATCTTTCCGGGCTTATTTATCATGATAAACGTCTTCTCATATCCTGTAAAGCACTTGAACCTTGATACCTGCATTTCTCAGAGATCTCATCTAAATCTGCCGCTCCTCTATCTTTATACGGTAAATGAGTGACAGGCTATAATAATATGATCATGAACATCAATCAGTGATAAAATGGAAACCTAATAAACGTCTGCCGAGGATCTCTTCTGGCATGTAAACCGCCACTTACACGATGCATTATAGCAAATGGAGATGTGATTGGCCCTTTACGTGCATTAAATACACCGCACAATGGTGCAGACGCTCCCCTCCCCCCTAATGAGACCCCTGATAACATAATGGACCGCTTTACCGGATAAATTCAGGTTCTAGTCAAGTAAATAAGGTCTGACCGGTCACTTATTTAGGACATGATTTGTTCTCAAAGCTTTCAAGGTTTACTCACTCGCTGCGTTTGCCTTCAGTACGATGACACAGTAAGGCTAATATTAGTGAGAGACCTGAGAAATGGAAAAGTGCGAGGAGGATTTGTAAATGTAACTGCGATAGGAAGAAAATGTATCGTCGTCATTATCAGTATTGTAAGTGACACTAAATTGTATCTGCGGCAACCAACGTATCTGACAATAGCAGAATTTGAAGCTCCGTGGAAAACTGGTCATGGGTTAGAAAGTCGTGGCACTCAAAAATAAGAAGAAAAAGGAAGGCTAAAAGAAGGAGGGGGGGGGGGGGTGGTTAAAAAAAAAAAAAAAAAAAAAAAAAAAAAAACAGTCCTTATATAAAAGGAGTGAAAAACATCTGATAGGATATAAGAACAGGGCAAGGAAGGGGCCACGGACAGGGCAAGGAAGGGCAGAGGTTATGGTCAGCGCAAGACAGGACAGGGGCCACAGCCAGAGCAAAGCAAGGCAGGGCAGGGCAAGACAGGAGAGGGGCCACAGCCAGAGTAGGGCAGGACAAAGCAGAGGCCACAGCCAGGGCTGGGCAAAGCAGGGGCCACGGCCGGTGCAAGGCAGGGCATGGCAAAGCTAGGTGCAGAGCAAGGCAGGGCAAAGCAGGGATCATGTACAGAGCAGGGCAGGACAAAGCATGGGCCACGGCCAGTGCAAGGCAAGGCAGGGTAGGGCAAAGCAGGGGCCACTGCTCGTGCAAGGCAGGGCAAAGAAGGGGTCATGTACAGAGCAAGGCAGGACAAAGCAGGGGCCACTGCCAGACCAAAGCAGGGGCCACGGCCACAGCAAGACAAAGCAGGGGCCACGGCCAGAGAAAGGCAGCACAGTACATGTAGATAGAGAGTAGTACAGTACATGTAGTAGCATTGTACTATACTATATGAATGGAAATTGCAATTCTATATTATGCTACATTATGACAGAGTCACAGGAAAATTGCGCTGTGTGAACAGACCATACCTACAGGCTTTAGGATCAAGAAGCAAAGTAAAAAAAAAAAAAAAAAAAAAAAATTGCCATAGACATCAATAGCCAACATCCTAACAAGTAGAGCGCAGATAAGATGGAGAGTGTATGAGCACGAGTGTGACTAAGTGTGTGCACACACAGACGCACACATAAATGCTAAATTAGCACCAAGAAATGAAGGCAGTAGTTTAAGAGTCAGAGTCCTCCTGGGCCCCTGTAGCGCGGCATCCATCCATCTCCCGGTGAGTGAGGCCTCGCCACTGCTGACACCTCAATTTCAGCTCCCGGGCCAGACTCCTCGGCTATTATTCACCACCTTTTAAGCACTTTCTATTGTACAATAAATCAAAACGGAGGTGCGAGCCTTTCATACACGGATGAAGGATCTTCTCCGAGAGCTTTTCTGCCAAGGTACCTAGAATACTGGCATATTAAATAAGGACGGAGAACAGAGCGGCACTATGGCGCCTGCACAGCTCGCCGCTTATAAGCGGACACTTATTTATTCATCGCCCTTCTGGAGTTTTGAGATAGTCTCTAAACACAATAGATGAAATGGACGATAGATAGATAGGATTTCCTACATACTAACATTGTATGCAGTAGATTCTGCTCATTCTGGGCTTTGGAGTCCATGGGGCGGGTCTATCCACTAACAGTTCTCTCTGTATATACATACTGTATATAGGAAAGGCTGTCAACCATCGAGTAGGACCGCCCACTGGACTCCTAACCTCAGAATCTTTTCCTGATAGATCAGCTCAGCTCCTTCTGCTCAATGACATGCTGCTTTACCAATACATTTCCATACACTCCTTACAAAGGCCAGGACTACACTGTAACTTTTTGTAGCACCAAGGATTGATTTTAAGGAGGAATTCACTCAATAGTTAAAGGTATTTTCCAGGCAAATGACATTGATGCCCTATTCTTAGGATCGGTGGAGAACAGACACCCAAGACTAGTGCTGAATATTGCTATTTGGTAGTTTTGCTGGGAGGCAGCTTGCTGCGGCAGAAACCTTCCACTGAGGACAGAAGAGTTAAATGGTTCGGGCAGCAGAACCCCCCTGCTGTTTGCAGTAAAACATGCATTGCACACCATTCCTGTAGCATCAACCACAAGGACAAGGTGGAGGAAGCTAGCATGAGATTAGCCTAAATCTATCAAGACTAGAAGGGTTTTCTGGGCTAAAACTACAGATATCTTATCCTAATGATAGGTCATCAATATCAGATTGGTTGGGGGTCCTTCACTAATCAGCTGTGTTCACCAGAGTAGAACAGGAAGCAGACAGTGCTGTTCTCTGAGTAGTGGCCAGACCAGGTACTGCAGATCAGCTCCCATTCATTTGAAAGGGAACCTAAGCTGCAATGACTCCGTTCTGCCACTACACAGAACAGCACTGTCTGCTTCCTGCCCAATTCTATGTATATATGCTAATGGAGCTTAGCACTGCTCATCAATATTTTTAGCCCAAATATCCCTTTAAAGACTTGAGGAGAAACAGAAAATGTAATTCCGTTTTTTTCTCATTCATTATGTTCTATGCAACTCCCTTTACGCCATTTGCTCAGTTTTCCGCATATGTTCTCCCTGGCAAATTCTTCCACAATAGGACTCTGGCAGGCGGTGTGCGATGACCCCATCCTCTGGTTTCGTGGCAGCCGCACAATACATCACTCCTCATCATGTGACCCTCATTTTCTGCCAGCTTTCAGGTGATGAATACTCTGTCTGGAGCGCAGACAATATTGTTGCTGAAGATGTGATTATAGATTCATAAGTTGTTAGGCCATTTAGGTAGTTTAATTAAAACTTGGCACGCGTACAGAAAATAAAATTTAACGTGAGCAGGAAGAGTACGTGCAAATCATGGGAAGTGTGCGATAATTATGTCTGCTCCGTGATTGATATTTAGGAGAGTAAAGGTAAAGCGTCTTGGTGGCAGTAAGGAGCCGAATGCTGAGAATTGTAGGTAAGGTGCCAGGGATGTGGAGACTGCCAGTCTGGCACAGGGAAGAGCTAAAAAAAAAAAAAAAAAAAAAAAAAAAAAAAAAAATTGCTGTCTGATACAAAGCCTTAAAGGGGCTCTATCACTGGATTTTCGCTATTTTAGATAAACATATGCCTGAATAGCCTTTAAAAAGGCTATTCAGGTCCTGCTAATCATTTGTTTAAAAAAAAAAAAAAAAAAAAAAAAAAAAAACGTTTTAATGAATTACCTTTTAAACATATATGTAAATGAGCTCTCCGTGCACCCTTCATGTTATACTCTGTTCACGCCCTCCTCTCTTGGTTCTTCTATGTAAGTCCCTCCTCATGCTTTCGATTCACCAGCTCCAAACTGTCTCTTCCTGGACGAGTGGAAAATGACCTGTGATGACGTCACTACAGCTCTGTGATTGGCTTGTCCTTGTGATGATGTCACTACTAGGTCCTTTGTTGTCTTCTAAGTAGTGATCTATGCAGAGCAGGGGCTGCAGCTCCCTGTGTCTATCATAGCATAGATCTACTGTGCACATGGAGATCTATGATGGACACAGGGAGCTGCAGCCGCTGCTCTGCATAGATCACTACTTAGAAGACAACGAAGGACCTTGTAGTGATGTCATCACAGGTCCTTTTCCACTCGTCTGGTAAGAGTGAAAATGCAGTGATAGAGCCCCTTTAAAGAGGACCGGTCACCTCTCCGGGAATGTCTGGAGGTTCCTAATGATATTACAAGTCTAGATATTCTCTTCGCAGAATTCTAAAATGATGCTGATCTTCTGTTATGCCTCCTGGAAATTTATAAACACATTAAAAAGAGGTTATACTGCTATCCTCTACCCATAATGGATCTGTCTGGTAAAGTCAGTATTGACTGGATAATGTCAGTCTGTAAGGACACACCACCAACTGGTAACACCTAGTTGTCAATGTATCCAGGAGGAGTAACAGAGGAATGGAACCACACCGTCCTAATGAAAAGGTTATAGAATTGGATATTATGAAAAATACATTTACTAAAGTAGACATGTCAAGAGAGCTATGGGGCCTCTAAGGGGGGGTGTCACAGCTCTCACAAGTAGGTCACCAAGCTTTCCTAGGCTCTTGAAAAATAAAGCTGCCCATCAATGATGACAGCCATATTAGTTGGCACCCAGCAAGAAGGAGCGGTAATGGTTCATCGTTCTCCGATATTTCCCTTCCATGCACCCTATAGAATCATCCAAACGTACAAACTCATCAAAACCGTATAAAAGCAGAATAAGAAAAGTAATGAAATACAAAGTATAAAAATAACAGCCTGACCACGTATGGATACATGTATTACATTAAGGTATTGAAACGTCCCAAAACCTCCATCCAATGAGAAGGCCTGTGTCTGTGCTTGGAGTCTTTGGGTTCTGGTAATATCCCCATATAGGAGGCGCACAGAACACTTCAGTCACTTATATACAGTATGTAAGGAGTGCTAAACATTGCCGGGGCCTGATTCGCTTTTATTTTTATCTCCACAAGTGGGATGAGAGCTCTTCTCTGTGGGAAGCTCATCAGCTCCAGTGCCGGGTAATGGCGATGTGGAGGGAGAAGGTGTGAAGTGATACAGACCCCGCCATTACACATTACTCCCATTACTAAACATCTAGAGCCACAAGTGTCTGCCTGTAACCATGTATATGCAGGAAGACTGACATGTCACGTTGTGTACATAGAATAACGTGTGTGCGTACACATATATGTAGCAGAGTGAACCTGAACTTCAAAAACTGTAAAAGGATTCTATTTAAAGGAACTCTATCATTACAATACCTTTTTAAGCTAAACCCACGTTGGAATAGCCTTAAGAATGGCTATTCTTCGGCAACCTTTAGAAGTCTTCTCCGCACTGCCGTTCCTTAGATAATCCGGTTTTCATCCATATGCTAATTAGTTTCCTCGCAGCACTGGGGGCGGTCCCCAGTGCTGCTAGAAAACTATCCAGCGCCACCGCCTTCTTGGTCTCTGCCTCTTCCTTGTCCATTCACGTCTTCTTCAAAAAGTGGGACTCAGGCAGAGCCGACTGGGCATGGCCGGGCCACAAGAAAATACACCAGCTTACACCAGCTTACTGTTTAAGTGGTCATTTTCTTGTGGCCCGAGCATGCGCAGTTAGCCCTGCCCGAGGCCTGGAAGATTGAAGCCTAGGACGGATAAAAACACAGAGAGAGGGTGTTCCAGAAAAAGATGGAGGTGGCGCTGGAGCGTTCTCTCGCAGCAATGGGGACGCCCCCAGTGCTGCGAGAGAACTCATTTGCATATCGAAGAAAACCCGGACTTCTACCGAACGGCGGCGCAGAGAAGACATTTAAAGGTAGGAGACGAATAGCCCTTCTTAAGGCTATTACTACGTGTTCGTCAGGAAGAAAAAAAAAGGGGGGGGGGGGTATCCGCAAATGGTCCGCAATTGCGGACACATATTCAGTGCAGCCTCTTACACTACCGGATATTTTATCCGTGGTGTGATGGGCCGTGACCGAGGTTCGCGCTGAATACAGCAGGTCTGCAAAGGCCGTGAATTCACGGCACTGCAAGGACTCGCCCATAGAACTCTATGGGCGAGTGCGGCAGGACACGGGCGTCTGCGATGTCTATGTCCAATGTCTAGTAGTAGTGTTGCTGATCAGCAACTTGCGGACCGTAAAACAAATACAGTCGTGTAAGATCAGCCTCAGGCTATTCCTACGTGGTTTAGCTAAAAACGAGATTCTAATGATAGAATCCCTTTAAGGGGTTTTCCTGGCTAAACAATGAATGACCTTTCACATGGTCTGTGAAGTCTAATCTGCAGGGGTTCCAGGTGTCAGACCCCACTATGGATCTTCAAATGACGATGTATCCTAAGGACAGGGCATCAACTTAAGAGTCCTAGAGAATCCCTTTAGGCTTTGTGTTGCAGAAAAGCAGCCTTTTTTTGTTGCAGATTTTGCTGTGTGTTTTTAAGCCAATGCCAGGAGTGACTACATAAGGAATGGGAAATCTATAGAAAGCTCTTATACTTCTACCTTCTGTTCAATCCATTTCTGGCTCAAAAACTGCAGCAAAATCTGCAACAAAAAAGCAGCTTTTCCGCAACCTAGCAGCCTTTGCCTTAAGTCGGATCTGTCCGCTCTCCTGTCTACTTAAACTGGAGTTCCTCATGAATCCTTCTGAATATTAGGGGAGATGACCGGTCCCCTTTAATAGCACCTATCACTACGATGACACTATAGTAGATCTGGCGGGGACATGCACACCGTCCCAACATTGAACCAAATGGCACAAGCTTGGACAGTCCATTGAAAATTGTATGGGGATTGTCACCCAGCTTTCCTACAAAAAGATACAATCAAAAAACAGTCAAACAGATCCTAAAATATAGAAATCCCTGGCATCCGAGAACAGAATTAGGCGCAGGACTAGAGGCGAGAAACCTTCTTCTATCGAACCCCCAGGGACGTGTGAAGCGTTCTGCACTCCTACTGCTACTCCAAAGGTAATTCCAAACGTTTCCTAACGATAACAATTATACATCTGGCGACGCTGACCCGTTCCTGGCTGGATATCGCACGGGCCCTCGCTCCTTCCATTAATTATACACACAGCGAGAATGGAGAGACAATTTAACCGTATGTGAGAGGAGCGCAAATCTGTCGGATGAGGGAGGAGTAGGACCCAGGTAACTCCCCGCTGTACTATCTACTAGGCCATATTACGGGGCCTTGTTAACGCTCTCGGCTTGGAGAACAGATGCTCCATGAAAATTGCACGAGCCCCGAGACCGAGCACGTGCGCCTGCTTCATATAAACACGCGGCAAAGAGACAGACGCACATTAATCATTTAATACGGGGCTGGAGAGAGGAGAAGACGCAGCCAAGCTGTCGGGATGTCTGCGGCATACTGCTTATAGGTTTATAAATCCTGCTGACCCTCCAGCAATAAATGCAAAGCCTATGGCGAGCCTGGACACTAGTCAAGAACTGGCGGAGAAGACGGCCATGGCGCTCTACAGGGAGGAGAAATAAAGGACGTTACTTTACTATGTACACGAATGGGGCTGGAACAAGACCAAACAAGGACTTACTGCCCCTGCCATGGTTTCAATGACTCACTGGACCCGACCCACGCCTATGACCCCTGTGCAATCTTAGGGAATGTCCCTAAATTCTAGTGATATTCTCAAATTTCCAGACAAATCAGATGTTCCCATAAACTAGGAGTACATCCACATTGGGCCCATGTAATAGAGAATTGGAATAACATCAGTTTTTGACACCCGGGGCAAGGGACTATATGTAAAACTGAAAATAACTGAATGTAGCAGAGCCAAGATTTACAAGAAAAAGACGGGTCTGAGGCCTGGGTCTGCCTCTGTGTGTTCCTTGGATTGATTTCAAGGATGCCCCCGGAAGACAACGCAGGCCAGGGATCAGCAGCCATTGCTGTGAAACTACAACTCCCAGCAAGCTACAATCACTTCTGATTTCCAAGAAGAGTATTGCAAGTAGGCATGCAGATCAGATCAGAAAGTCAAATCCACATTTGAAACATAATTTTTTAAAAAGTCACAGCCAGAGGGGCTTTAGGGTATCGGGGGCTTTTTATCATTAGGACAGGTCTGTGAGGGTCTGACACCCGGACCCCCTCCCATCCCAGCTGAATGTAGTGGCAGCCACGCTCCTTATACGTCACATTCATTGATCACATCGTGACTGTAGCTTATTGGAATACAAATTTGATTTGGGGCTGGAAAACTCCTTTAAAAGATACAGAATCCGGATGCCTATTATGAACATATCCTCTAATAATGACATATTCAGAAAACTCACTTCTGCTTTAAATCTGACACCATAAAGAGTTAATGTTTAATGGCTTCCTCTGCAGAACATTGCAGCGATTATTACCTTAACAGCCAAGCTAAACGCCCCGTGTGCCAGCCAGCTGTTCTCACCATGCAGCGGCATAGGAAGATTTACATCATGGGGTGAGCTTGGATGTATACAGACAAGTCCTGCGTCACATCTTACATGCTCTAGTCGGAGAGACTAGAAGATGGATAGATAGATATGGGGATGGATGGATGGATGGATGGATGGATGGATGGATGGATGGATGGATAGATAGATAGATAGAAACAAGACAAGAAAACAGCAAGTACGGGGAACAAAGTGACAGAATATAGTGAGAATGTCTTCACCATATAGACGGCTCAGCCTGTAAAGTAACAGAAGAGTAACATAGGGCAATCCCAAACAGACTGAGACAAAGTACCTGGGAGAATTGTTTTTGGACATGTTCTGTGTAGGGAGAGGGGAAAGATAAGCCATGTCATCATCTGTTGTCAGTAGTGGATGCAATGACGGGTCGGTGGTGTTATCTATAGAAGTGTTATCATTATTGTAACTCAGTCTGTGATGTAAGCGAGGTGACCGCTGCATTAAACATCTCTACAGAATTGGCAAGTGTCACTATTAGTGGCGTTAGTGAATATGGCAGGATTTAGTCGTTTGTTTTTTTTTAATTACGTTAAAAAAAAAAAAAAAAAAAAAAAAAATTGACCTTTTTCTAGGAACAGACTTGCTTTAGTAGGGGACGTCTCAATAGGAAAACCTCTCATCATATTCCTCATTAGGTCAAATGGATAGGATAGGGGTAAACGTCCAACACGAGCCCCCTCCCCTACATGTGCTAGAGCAGAGAGCCTCTCATGTCACACAATAAGAAGTAAATGGTATAAAGAATGAGCTGCAAAAATGATCTAAAAACACCAAGACCCATCATATAAGGCTTAGGCCTCCACCTAGTGGCACGAGTAAGAAGTGCACCCAATTGCAACACCTTTCATTTGTAGAATTATTCTGTGAAGAAAGTGCAAGAAAAAAAAAAACTTTAATGACCAAATGAAAAAAATAAAAGTACTTTTTTTTTTGTCAGTGTCCAAATACAAAAAACAAATCTGATGGATCAGAATAGTAAATGCTTTCTAGCCAGGGCCACTTTTAACCATAGGGTCAACAGTGACTTGCAGCGGGCCCTATGGTAGCGGGGGCCTCTTTTGGACAGCAGGACAGTCCTGTATTTGCTGTCCCACTGTCCAGGGCAGCGGGTCCGAGTTACCCCAACTCATTGAAGCCAGTGCTGCAGTAGGGAGCCGTCCACCCTCTGATTCACTACTCGGCTGCTGTCTTTGCACCCAGTGTTCTGGGAACAGGAGGGGATGTAGTGACGTCACATCGCTCCTTAAGGACTCTGGGACCAGAGAGAGGAATGAACGGCGTAATAGGGAAAGCGGAGTATTAGGGTAAGTTCACACGGGGGGGTTTTGGTGGATACGGCCTCAAAATCCTGACCAAAATACCCTGTGTAAACTTACCCTTAAGGTTTGGTTTTTCTTTTTGATACACAGTGGGGGGACATGAAACTGTGGTGGCAACCTGTGGGGACAAAACATCGTGGGGTCAACTTGGGAAATTCCTCCCATGCACTAAAATTGTGCAAAAATGGCCACCGTAAAGGGGGTGCCAAGATAAACTGTATCTAGAGATCATCTAGCATCCCCCACTTTGATAAATCTGGCACATGTCTGGTCTAAGCAATCCATACGTATTCCTGCTACAGGGAAAATGCACCAAGTACATCAGTGGGTGTCCGTAAGACACATCCATAGGCTCGAATACATGAAATGGGAATGCCATGGCAAGACATGTACAAGACCACAGACAGGAATCCATGGCCATCGGTAACTTTTTGAATTTGGTTGGAATTAGACAAAAAAAAAAGACTATATAAAAAAAAAATTAAAAAAAAACTCCCATAATGATGTGCACATTATAAAGCAACACAAATGACTATATTAGCCACTACAATTCTAAACATCGCCCACTAGGTGGCAGCGCAGGGAAGGGAAACCCACAAGATGACGTATATACAATGTCATGTACCGTATATCTGCAATCAGAAGAGGAAATACTAAAAAATCAACCCCTATATCAAAGAGGAACCAGCATTACACAATACATGACCAATTCACTGCTGGAGATCAGACTGCTTTCGCTTTAGTAATTACAGGACAATATAATGATCAGTGAGAATTTATAGAGGTATAAACACAATGTATACGGAGGAGGAAGAAAGAGAACATTAAACTACATAAAACTTATATGAAGGTGATTCTTTGGTAAAGCATACATTCAAAAGTAAACCAATGTGGCCACTAGGGGGCATAAACGCAGAGATTGAGGTGCAGGGAGGGGGCACTCTTTACCCCCGGCCACACTCTTTAACTAATAAGTAAGGCCAGGTTCACATTAGGTTTACATATAGTGCAGCCCCCTTAGTTAAGAAGCCACCGACAGTAACTACTGTGCAACTAGCTTGGAGAGAACTACAACTCCCAGCATGCTCTGCTTTATCATTGAACAATGGCCTTTAATTTTCCACTTAGATGGTCGAGCCTGATGAAGGTCACTTGTATAAACCTCAATGGCATCTCTAATACTACATGGTAGCATGTGTGTGTCCCATGTGTGTGTCCCATGTGTGTGTCCCATGTGTGTGTCCCATGTGTGTGTCCCATGTGTGTGTCCCATGTGTGTGTCCCATGTGTGTGTCCCATGTGTGTGTCCCATGTGTGTGTCCCATGTGTGTGTCCCATGTGTGTGTCCCATGTGTGTGTCCCATGTGTGTGTCCCATGTGTGTGTCCCATGTGTGTGTCCCATGTGTGTGTCCCATGTGTGTGTCCCATGTGTGTGTCCCATGTGTGTGTCCCATGTGTGTGTCCATCTGAGCCATTCAGGGAATGTGGCCCCTGAAGCAATTAGGGCACCGTCTCAGCAGTGGCCACTGCAGGGCAAATGTAGTATTACAAGGCAGGCTCCCATATGAGCGGGCTTTTGTAATACAAGGAGGGTAGGTGGTGGAATGGAGTTGTTTTAAGTAGGATCTCTCCGACCTTACATGGATCCAGTAGGGGGCACTGCCTTGGCTTCAGTGCCCACACCACTGCCTGTTACACCCAGGTGGGTTAGGCTTGCCTTAATAGGGTGCATATTAGGGTACTACTTGACCCACATATGCAACACGTGTCAAGGTGGAGGGTGTATTAGCTGTCCACCAATCCGCATAGCTAACGTATCTGGAGACAAGGCAGCGCCACCTACTGGATCCAAGCCATACCAGGGACAACTTACCTTTAACCACTTCATTCTAGTCTCAACCATCCAAGGATGGATCAAGTCTGCCATAATAGGCGCCGCTCATACACAGCAGCACTTAGAGCGAACCCACATCTCTATGAGGTCTATACAGTATAAAGGGGACATACAGTAGGTTGCCTTTAAAAGGAGACAATTCTCTTCCACAAGTCTTCATTTAAAGGGCCATACACACCACGGCCTACAGTACATATACAGGATGCCAACAGGATAGGGCTGGAGCCTCAGAGTCAATATTAATAGTAGCTCTACCACAACGCCAGCCTGGATCTGAAGACTATGAAATACCAGATCTGCGGGAACACCCAGGTGACGGCTGACAATGACACCGAGGGTAACCAACACACCCCCTGCCCCCATACAGGATTATACAGCCTTAGAAGACAGGAAGAAAGTCTTCAAGATGATAACTTCACCCACAAATCCTGAACTTCAAGTCTTACAAGGTTTGGTAATAAAAGAACAATTTTGGGCTCTCCTTACTTCACGTCTTTCAGGAAGTTTAATTGTCTGTGTGAATAAGAGGCCAGGATACAAGTAAGGATGTGCCGGTAACACTGGTTGGGCTTTGAGGATAGTATTGGGGGCGTCAGCCAAACCCGTATTATAAGTGATACCATGAATGACCCCTCCAAAACCCACAAGCACCTGCTGTGACTGTATGATCCGGGTAGGTTTGGTATTAGGAGTGCGACAGTTGTCATGTGAGGATTCCTGAAATCCTCTGCGACGTGCCGGCGACATTACATATAGAATGTATGAAGTTTCACAAGTAAATCTGTATTACGTTACATACGGGAAAAGTGGAGGCTTCAGGGTATCCAAAGCAGCCATCAAACACTGCAACGTAATACCTATAAATGAGCGCCCGTAAGGGGGGGGGAACACAAGTCTGAGAATACAACTGGGGGCTAGCTGGGAAGCCATAAAACAAGGGCTATAGAGGGGCTGCCGTGCCCTAGACCTTTTAATAAATAATCCCGCCATCCATGAGAAATCACCTCTAATACAACGTTAATCCACCGCTAGAGGGATCTGTCATATAACACAATGCATCATGTTCCCAGACTGGTCACCAATCTCAATACCAGCAGCATAGCACAGCTTATATAGCAGTCCGAGCCATGTCCGACATGCCAAGGCTCACACTTACTCTGTCTTTGTCATCAGCCACGTCACAAAGGATGTCATCGAGGTCCAGAATGCCGCCATCCCCGTGCTCTAACCGGTGAACTTGGATCCAATAATTGTGGTCCTGTGAAGAGGAGAAGAGGCGTTATAGAAGGATATATAATGTGATGTACAGAGCTCAGGACTACTATGTAATGCAGGACAACATATACAACAATAGGTAGAATATACAACCGCAATGCTAAACTGAGCCCAACATCATGTATAAAGTGGACAGACATAGTAGAAACATTTCGGCCGGACCAACCTACCATCTAATGTGACTGGAGGGTTGCAGTAGACAAAAGAAGAAGAAAAAGGATTGGGCATATAGAATTACAACATGTCTGATCCTTAGGTTTTCAAGGGACACCAGCAGAGGGTTATGGACCTTCTTATTGAAAGGACTTGCATGCTCAGATGAGTAGAGAGTACTTGTATCGAGGGGGTGGGGAGGAACAGTGGACTAAAGTGTATGGGCAACCTATGGCCAGCTTTAAAGGAATACTTTGGGCATACCTAGTGCAGGACTTCCGGTGTACTCTGGTACGTTTTTTTTTTTTTTGTTATAAGTGGTCCTGGACACCGTACATAAAGGCATGAACAGATGAAACCAATATGGAGGGCTTACTAAAAATTATCACTTGCAAAATTACTATTGTGGGAGGGGAGGGGGCGAATTAGAAAAAAAAAAAAAATTCTAAATTTAAATACAGATTCTGACCCATCACCCTCCTACACAGACCGGCCCTAAAATAGAACATATGGAGAGCACAAACATATGTAAGAACCACTTGTACAAAACCCAAAAACTTTTAGAACAGACTGAGAAGAGGAAACCTATAATTTGCTTCCCCAACCTCTGGCGAGCACCGCGGCTCCATTCCCTGTTCTACACAGACCTCGGTTTGCAAGACCAGACAAGTAAGGAGCTCGGCTTGTCTTACAGGAACTTGTGCTAAGCTTCTGAAACATCCAAAGGTCTTGATGTAAAGTAGACTGCTTAATGACTTAGGGAAATTAGGGGTTAAACTAGCTTAAAAAGGAGATTTTCGACTTGCATGGAAGTGCCGGGGTGCAGAATATCCCTCCAGGAAGCGGGAAAACTCCCATCCATCATGTCAGCTATATGGAGATGGAAATGCTGCAAGACTAGGACATTTGTAATGTCCATTTATTATGTAACAGGTATTCCTCGTGTATACACTAAGCATATCCATAGGGTTCTGTTAACCCAACAGCGCCCCTTTGACCTCCGCTGGCCTGCTATGTTGATATAGAGAAATATATATATATGTAATAAGAATAGCAAATAAAAACAAGGCTCAGTTCACATCTTTATCCACCCATAGGATACACTGTATAAAAATGGTGGAAACCCAATGGATCCCATTATACTCTAAGGGGAACTTCAGCAGAATCCTTATATTTCATGGTAAGACACGTGCATTGGGTCACTCCTATGCTAAGAGGAGGGATAAGGAATCCACAGGCTGGAAAGATCATGTGGCTCTTCCCAAGAAGTTTGGAAAAATGTCAAACCTGAGGACCACAAATATGAAGCTCAAGACCGTGACTGAAGAGCTAGAGCTTTGACTCGAGTCCCGACCGAAGGAGGAATGACCACAGATGTGCTGATGCTGGAAATCTCAAATTTGACATAAATTATTTGCCAGCCATGCAGGTCTTTAATGATGGAGACAGAACTGGAAGGAAATAAGATTATCTTGGATTTTTGTGCCAAATAGGTTACAGGAGTTCTTTATAAAACTTCTTGTTCTCATATCTAAAGAAAGTCAATGAAAGTCAGCAGGACAATACTAAGAATATTCACATCTCACTTTTTCTATTGGAGTTGTTCATCTTCGTGTTCGTTCCTAGGCGGTGTACATTAAAAATGATATGAAAGACCAATTTTAAGCAAGATTTGATCATCATCATCCTCCTTAAGGACTTCCCCCATAAGATGGTTGAGTTCTAACACCTATATTTCAGATGCAAGACCTGAACCTCATGGTGATCCTACAAGGAGCTTATAAAACCTCATGGAGACAACAAACAAGTCATAGAACCCAATGGTGACCAATGTTCAGTCCATCGAACGCCACTAATCAACCAGCACAGTACGCCACATTGATTCTTGGACTGTTCGTAGAACCCAATGGTCAACTATGTTCAGTTTACAGAACCCTATGATGATCCAAGGGCAATTCAAAGAAGCAATGTTGATCCATGACCACCTTCCAGAACCCCATGATCATTTATAGTCAGGTCTTATAACCCTGCAGCGAGCAAGTCTAGAACGCCCTGGCGATTCATGAGAAGTCCACAGAACCCCCATGTGGTCTCATTGTATTGAGAGAACCCGTCCATTTCTGGTACACAAATGTTATTTTCTTAAATCTGTATGTCTATCACGTCCATGTAAAATCCCACGTGATAATTCAGGTGACTATTATACATGCCGAGAGTCAACACTCATCCTATGACACAATACACAACAAAGGACAACTTGGTTTCCCTCTAAAACCAGAATTGTAGAAAAGCCGAGCTATAAAAGCCGGTAATCGCAACCTGTAGACAGAAAAATTCACCCAGATTAAAGCAGATTAAACACATCAAAACAGGACTTGACCCTTTGTTCCGTAAAACTTGAGCTATGCGCTTTAATAACCAAAAATACCACAGACCCGGAAGACGTGCCCTTTCTCCAACGCGAGAGAGAAAAATAGGCAAGACGAAGTCTAAAAAAAAAAAACAAGGTTTTAAGAGGCACCCTGTAACATAAAAGACAAGTCATATACTCTCCACCGCCAATCCCTACTGCTCCAATTCTGACGCCCCGTGGTCTCTTAACAGACCGGAAATGGTTGCTCGGCCAATCACAAGCCACAATGGGCATTTCCTGTGTGTTAGACGGGATCGGGAAGTAAAAAGCAGTGGGGGATGGTAAAGACAATTATGGTGTCTTTCGCCTATTTAGGCCACTGAGCTTCAGCTGGGCAACCCCTATAAAAATATAGAATGTAAAAAAAATCTTAACGTTAAAATAATTTTCAAAAAAAATACCAAATTTGAACTTTAAGGAACAAGGCAACACGGGGCAATGTCAAGAAGATGAGCAGGGAGATACGAGGTGGAAGCGGCGGTAGTGGACATCTTCCAGCAGGATTACACATCCTGAGCCTCTGCTTTTCAGCCTTTCAGTGACTGCAACTGTAGGGTTTTGGGGAAGATTACAAAGATAAATGTAATGATTTTATCCTTAATACTCTCAGAGATAATCCACTTTGAGATTTTGCAGTTAAGCTTGTTACGGGGGGTTGAGAAGTGCACACAGAATACAGAAATCTCCGACAACATCAGATCTTCAGGCCGTAGTTTTTGTAAAAAAGCAACAAAAGACACTTTGAGATTGATTTGTACAAACCAACCAACACCACCAAATTTACAATGACTAGGGTGGGGTATATAGATGGGTTCCAAAAACCACAGGAAAATCTACAACAATGAAAAATGCAGCTTTTCTGCAATGTGTGGTCTTAGCCAGTAACCGTCATCCTTCTGCACGCAGGGTTACATTTACTACAGATATAACCTATCTGGTGTACATAACACATATGTATCGCTATCAGCAATTCTGTGGGGTCAAAACTACCGACAAACTCCTTGTAAGTTACATTTACATATAACAATAAACATCGCAATTCATTTGCCTGAACTTGTGTTAGAAAACTGCAGTGAATGTGTGATATACTGATAAATACTGATAAAGCGTCCATCAGGCGGTGTAACCGAGGATCAGCACTGCTAGGCTTGTCCATGTATGCCTAGCAAACAACTCCCAGTACTTTTCACAGCACTTCCACCCTTCGTTCACATCTGCGTTGGTATTCCATTCGGGGAGTCCGCATGGGACCCCCCCCCCCCCCCCCGAATGGACTACCAAATGCAATTGCAAGCGGTGTGCAGTAAAAGCGCACAGATCCCCATAGACTAGAATGGTGTCCGTGTTCTTGCTGCGTGCTACCTACACGAGTTATGCAGAAAGGAAATTAGATTGTTAACTACATTCCTGTCCGCATGTACTGTGCAGAAATCTGGCGGCAAGCACACGGACCTCATTATAGTCTATGGGGTCTGTGTGCTTTCACTGCATACTGCTTGCAATGCGTTCAGTATTCTGTTCGGGGGGGGGTCCGCGTGCGGTCTTCCAACGCAGATGTGAACCGAAAGATGGAATAGCATTGACTCTGGTACGCAAATTAAGCGGCAAGTGTCCTGAGGGCGGTCCCAAATTCCGGCAAGTGTTCAGGTTTTGATTATAAATAGAGATGAGCGAACACTGTTCGGACCAGCCGTTCCAAACAGCACGCTCCCATAGAAATGAATGGAAGCACCTGGCACGGTGACGGGCCGCCGGCAAAGTGTACGTGCCAGGTGCTTCCATTCATTTCTATGGGAGCGTGCTGTTCGGAACGGCTGGTCCGAACAGTGTTCGCTCATCTCTAATAATAAACCATAACCAAGGCACATTTGATGTGTGAAGACGAGCAGGGGATCTCTCCCAAGGCCACAGCCTATAAAGGAGTCTGGCTCCAGGGCCATGAAGACTGGCATGAACCAATAAATTTACCCCACAGTTTATAAATGTGTCATAAATGCCGTGCACCATAAATTTTGGGGCAAATGTAGACAGAAAAGTGTCAGACTCCTATTGATAAATATGCCCCAACAGCTCTGCGTCTGGCAATGAGCGATGGCACCAGCCCTTGCCAACATTACTGAAAGAACCGAAAGAACCAGCACAGATGACGGATGGGACATATGCGAAGTACGTCTGAGGTCAACGCCAACACCAGTTGTATAAGAAGCATCTGCCGTTCGTTCCGGGCCCAGACATTTCAGTGATGCTGGCACCGTCAGAGACAAGGGCAAGATGTATGACAAGCAATACCTGAAGCCAATATTGGGACCGCCATCTGGACACTAGCCATCTTAGTCACATTCTGGATTAAGGTGGCTCTCCAAGACACTGATCACCTCTCCTTAGCCTAGGCCATCAATATTGGATCAGTGGTTGTCCGACACCTGGCACCGCCACCGATCAGAAGCAAAAATTTAAATACACTGTGCAGTATAAAGAACATCGATCAGACTCCATTTACCCTATAGGATGGGGACACGAAATCTGCACCCCCATGTGGCAACACCATCGCCAATAACCCAGTACCAAGTACATGTTAGAGCTTTCTTGCAACAAACTATACAGGAAACTAAGAAGCGTAAAAAACCCTCCGGCTTCACGATTCTGATCAATAACCATAAACTCTGCCCGGCTATAACTGCAGCGATAGCAGCCAAATATGAATAATGGCTGAAAATGCTGCATAAACCCTGCAATATAATTATATATTCTGAGAGGACGCTGCTCGCTGCCAGCATTGCCTTTAACTAGGTGTGCGGAAAAATCAATGTTACTGCACAGGGGACGGCCGATCAGGGCAACTCACCCCATGCAGACCTGTAAATGGTCACGCTCCGTATCACAGAGGAAATCTCTTAATCTGGCCACATGTCCTCTCTATTCCTGAAGGCTAGATCTGACACCTCCCTGCCCAATCCTATTGTGCAAATCAATATTAATACTGTGGCACTGCCAGAGATTGCAGGGAGATGGGTTAATCCTGGGCACTGCCATGTTGCCAGCAGCAAAGGGGGCGCTGCAAAAATCCAGCAGTACCCGCAATAGATTTCTATTAGGAGCAATTCAATAACAGAGAAGTCATCAAAACCCAATTTACAGTATCGACTGTTTAGTTTGCAAGGAAAGACAAAGAATGCAAAATTCTGGAGTAGTAGATTCAAGATTGCAAGGTTTATTTTCCACCATCAACATCCACAAGTGTCATCTACTGGGATCCCTACTGGTCATAAAAATGGGGGTTCCTGGGTCCCCCATGGGAATAAAGCAGTAGGGCATATACATGACCACTCTTCACACACTGCACTAGGTATTTGGGAACCCCCATTCTTGTGATTGATTCCCATACAATGGGATATGCACCCCTATGTTGGGGTTAGGAGTCCAGTGGGTGGTCCTATTCAGTGATTGACAACCTTCCCTATATCAGTCTACACTGATAGGACTCCTAAACCCAGAATAAGGGCTGTTCACATGGGGGTAGTGGGGCAGAATTTGGACGCGGAATCCACCTCCAAACAATAGTGGTCTATGTAGACCGATAGCGTTGTTTTTTCGGCTAGTGTTTTATTGCCGCTAGCAGAAAAAAGAAGCGACAGCACCTTTCTTGAGGCAGAATCAGTCTCAGAAAGTCAATACAAATGAATAAGGGGCGGAAACCGCTCCCAAAAATGCCTTAGTGTCCAAAACCGCTTCCTAACTCCTGAAGCGTTTTTTTTTCCAGACCAAATTCCACACGTGTGAACTAAGCCTAAGCGAATATACGAATGAATAAAATGTGAATATTCTGAATTGCTCTGCTCAGTGCCTCCTGCTCTAGAACATTTCCCGAATTTAGGATCTAAGCACAATGCTAATGTCCTAGGTTATGAGATTCTGATACTGGGCACAGAGGGGTGTATTATCCCCAGAAATGAGGCGGCAGTTTCTGTATTTGCTCATTGCAGTCACACTTCAGAACCTCCCTCACAAATGAGCGGATAAACATTTACCTAACCTTTTAGCCGCGCTTATTCATCCCATTGTCACCGGCTGCTTACCTTAGTGCTGGAAAGACAATCGTGGGATCCCGGTGTTACACTGACTCACCTGCAGCGACCTATCCCCGTACAGTCAGAGGCTGGGAGGAGGGGCGCTACACACCTGATATACCCTGGTACAATGCCAGGTCCTCTCCATGTAGCCCAGGTAGCGTTACCCAGGGGGCAGGAAAAGCACCTTATTTCTCATGTGCTATGGGTGCTAGGGTCTAATACAGCTCACACCTGTGCTACCAATACAATAGTTGTGCGCTTTACATCACAATTTTTGCGTGTGCAAGAACATTCACCTAAAACACGTACAAAGCTCTGTCCGGCCTTAGTAAAACGGCCTTAGTAAAACGCTGCAGTTTTTAGTCAGTTTTTCAATGTTTGGGGGGGAAGGGGGGGCAAAGCCAGAAAGAAAATTAAAAAGAAAAAAAAAAAAAAAAGGCACGTATATAAAAGACGGAGGGGGCTTTTCATACCCTTGGAGATCGGCCGTGTTCTAAACCACTAGAAATGACAGTGCACTTGATTTAGTACTCTGTTAGGCCCCGTTCACACAAGAGGGGAAAGAGGGGGTGGATTTTGGCGCTTAATCCTCCTCAAAATCGGCCCCCTCACAATAGAGGTCTATGCAGGCCGCTAGCGGTTTGTTCACGCTCATGAAAAAAAAAAAAAAAAAATGCCCTTTCTTCAGGTGGATTCTGCCGCAGCGTCCGCCTCGCGGCAGCAACCTCTGGACAAGGCCCATTCATTTGGGCCTACTCCGGAGGGGGAAACCACAACGTGCGCATTCTGGTTCTATTCTGACGCAGCTTCCCGCATCAAAATCAGGACAAAAATAAACAATCCTGTGCCGCGTGTGAACGGGGCCAAAGGTGCCAAAGATATCCCTCTACTGTCAGAAGGGCAGCCTTACAGCTTAGTGTTGTCTTTGGGCCGTGAGGAATCCCTCCCCTTTCCCCTCTGGCCGTACAAGGCTATGGAAGAGTACTGTCAGGGAGGGGGGATTCGTCAAGGCCCAAAGACAACACAAGGCTGTAAGGCTGCCCTTCGGACAGTGGAGGGATATGGTGCCAAAATTAAGTGCGCTGGGCACAGACTGGGAAAGCCGACAATCGTCTTTCTAGAGGGATATAATACCGCACATCTATGAGGAGTGAAAAATCCTCTTTACCTTTGAGGCGAACACAAACAGATCACCAACGGAGGTGTCCATTTTACAATAGGTTTTCCCTCTTCATTCTTCTCTGCACATGCTCAGAATGAAGGACGGTGGGGAAAAAAACGTAGCCGCCAAAACCGACAGATTATAGTATGTGTTGTGTAATGGTTCGTGCCTTTTTTTTCTTTTTTTAATAAAAAAAAAATCTGTTATTTTATTAGAAGGATTCACAACAGACGGACACCCAGCACAGGTGTGAACACAGCCTTATCCACATCTATAGCATCCAAATGCAATTTTAATGCACCTCTAAAGCGCCATGTATAGTATACTGTATCCCGCTGTGGCCAAGAAATGCCAATCCTGAATGAGGGACCTCCCTCTATTAAAGGGGCTATGTACAATTAGGAAAACACAGCTGCCTTCTTCATGAAACAGCTCCACACCTGCTCACAGGTTGTATACGGTACTGCAGGTCAACTGAGCTGCAATACCAGAAAGAAGCCATGAACAGAAGCGGCGCTGTCGCACAACCCCCTTTAAAAGCGTATATATAAAATTATGTTTTCTACTAGGACAACCCTTTCATGTTGGCCGAGTACATAAAACCTATCTGCCAGTTTAATGGTAATGACAAGGCCTATAAAACATCTCCTTTCCCATATAAAGTGAGGTATATTAATTACGAGACGTAAAGCTGTATCAGACACATCATAGAACTAGCGCGGACACCAATGCCCAGCGGAGCAGAGAGCAGAATAGTCAATGGTATTAAATCAGATTGCTCAATGATGGAGTCAGAGGAAGATCAGATAAAACGTGATTCATCGGCCAGGAATCATAACAGGAAATAGATCTGCCAGGAGCATTACCTATGCACAAACATCCCCAAGGAGCAATTGTATGCTAACACATCAGGACGCTTGTCAGCCCTTGTTCTGCAGCCAAGTTCACTACCAAACTTCCAGGGATAGACAAAGTTCTTGATATCGACCCTAAAAATAATCTTTGATCTAAAACTGCACATAGTACGTAGGATTTTTAGGTGTGTGTGTGTGTGTGTGTGTGTGTGTGTGTGTGTGTGTGTGTGTTTTTATATATTATGGTATATTATATATGTCAAGAGAAAAAAAAATTAAAACTTCACCAAAACTTTAAAAATATTGCTAACCTAAAGCCTGATTTAAACAAAAAAAAGTTAAATAATAATAAATAATAATAATAATAATAATGTGATTTTCTTGCAGCACACTGCCTTTAAGGGTTTCATAAGGACAGAAGATACCGCCATACAATGTGTGAGCAGGAAGAATTACACCACACTACTCTACAACAAAAGCTAGACCCATAAATCTACTGTGCCAAAGCTGGCGTCCATTATACACCCCTCCTTTGTATAGGTTTCAATACAGACACTGAACAGATTATTCAATTTTTGTCTAAATATGTACATAGCCCTTACACGTTCATCTATCATGTCTAGTGCAGGGTTCGCCTTTAGTGACCTTATGGGAATATATAGGAGAGCGCAAATATAACCTGAATACTAGATGTGCTCTGACTAATACTGGGAGCCAAAGCTTCTACTTGTCCTCCAGTGCACCATCAGCACAAAGAGGTGCAACGCAGGGTAAACCAGATCCACCGGCCATGGACCCAACCAGGAAAAGTTATGCAATTTACTCACTGCAAAAACACAGAGGGCTAACCCATATTTATTTATAGTTGTCCACAATGTGTGAGATTTACAAGGAGTCTTCCAGGCTTACTAATGGATGACCTCTGCTGAGATCGCCATGAGCCCAATTACCCGGGATCCTCACTGATCAGCAGTATGAAGAGATTGCAGCGCTGCAGTCTCTTCACAGAAAGCAAAGCACATTTGTATGGCACCTATGTTTGATATCGCAGCGCAGCCCATTCACTTGAATGGGACTGCACTGCGAACAGGCCATATAACTTATGAACATGACATTACATGGCCTATAAAGCATAAGTGGCGCACGTTTGCAGCACAAAAAGTGACACTTTGCGGTGTAAACGCTCTCGAATGTCCCAGTGTCCCTAATAGAGCATTTACCCCAATGGAGTCATCCAGTTGCTATGTTGCTCATGCACATGAGACCTCTCCATCGGCCGACCCTTAACCTAAGCAATGGAGACTCGTCGAGGTCAGACATCTGTCAGGCAGGTTCATAGCCAACATACCCGCTCCTCATTTCAGAAGCCCCCAATATACATAATATTGCTAGCCAATCTGATTGATCATGTGTGTACAGGTAGTGTTGTGGATCAATCACAGATCAATATTTGATGTATAACTGTACCCCTCCATTAAGATGCCATATGAAACAGCCCAATGGGGGGGGGGGGGGAGAGACCACTGACCTCCCAAACAGTGACCTATAATTTTAGCCAAATTTTAATGGGATGAAGTTTGTCTAAGTTGTAATATCAGGAACAGCCACTAGTAGCAGTATGGAGCAGTCCCTGGTAAATAATGAAGCCATCGATCAGCTGATCGGTAGGGATGGCAGATCAGGATCCTACCAATGTGATGATAAAGATCTATACGGAGGATAAGGATCAGGTTTTATTCTCATGCAACCCTTACTATACCATAAAAAGATTATAGTATAAAATAATCTAGAAGAGAGACAAAAATCCTAAAATTAAAATGATCATTCGATTCTAATAGAATCTGCAGTGGAAACTGCCAACAATGCCGGAGGAGGTAGAAATGTGATACCCAATACAAAGCTAACAAGCCCCAGTATAAAGAGCTATACAAACCGCGGCGTACCAAGTGTATACAATACATCATGGAGAGTCCATCAAATATACATGAGCTTACAGAGAGTGAAAGCGCTGGAGACGATCAGGTGTATACAGAAAGGTCCGAGGAAATCTCCACCTGTCAGACACACAAACCTTGTGGTCTAGGTGAAACATTGACATCGCAATTGGAGAAATGTGTGAACATGGGTGGGTGACAAGGGGTATAAGGCTATAAAAAATAAAAAATGTCAAGAGCAGCATTAAAAGGGTTAACCAGGAATTTTTTATTTTATTTTTTTATGACCTGTCCTTTGGATTGACCATATATATCTGATTGGTGGGGTACCAACAGTTGGCCCTCACATGGATCAGCTGTATGAGGCCACTTCCAACATCCATCCTATCCTTCCCAGTAATTTTATAATATTTGGATGTTTGTTCCTCAATCACGCAAAAACGGCTAAACGGATTTGAATGAAATTCGGCACATAGATAGTTTGTAACCTCGATTCACACATAAATGACATGGCTTCATGACGGTTATGAATTTATGTTCACATACTATATTACAGGGCTCTTATCTCAGCGTCTGTTATCTCTCTGTGCAAACACTCAGCTAACCCTCAGTGGATTGTGTACAAGCATTTGCATATTATCTGATCTGCTCCAGGCAGTGCTGACAAACTGGATGGGAAAACACTTTTAAACCAAATTGTCAGTTTGCCAATTTTAAACATGCCTGTAAAAAAAAAAAAAAAAAAAAAAAAAAAAAAAAATCTAAATTTGTTGCAAAATTCTAAAACAACGAGAGCTATGAAGGAGCCAGAAGTCAACAGAGTTCTCCTCAAGCAGAGCTGAGGGGAATTATTGACACCAACAACACGCTCATTATATGGCGTCCCATCGAGATGCCGGAACAATCACAGGCACGATGTGAGGAACAAGTTCAGCAGAAGGACAGCCTGAGAGCTGCTGAAATGCTGGAGCAGGCAAACCATCGATGGAAGCAATTTGCTGAATATAGGCGGCTCATCAACGCCAACAACCCGCAGATGAAGTCGCAGATAGTACTCTATCTAGTGCTAGTGCTCAGTCTAGCAATTGGACACCACTGGAAATGGATCTGCTTTGAGCCCCCATGTTGAGTGTTCAAGTGGCCCCCACCGATCCCATAGTTATGGATAGACCATAAAAGCAAAAAATAGTGAAAACTGCGAAACCCTCAGACACAGAAGCCCGACCTGTGCAAAAATGGTAACTTTCATGCCTTGTGGGGCAGAAATCTAGTGCCAAAGGCATGAGCATTGCCCCCGTAATCCGCTGATACTTGGTTGTGTGTGTCTGGGAATGTTTTGCGGACATATTTAATGTATAGGATAGTTCTTATGGTTACATTAGACCAAAATAAGGCAACAGAGTCAGCTGTAAAAATAAACCGCCACTGTGTAACAGCAAGAACACCATGACGGATCCAGGAAGTATTTACAGCACAAACCATGGACGGCGCACAGAGCGGAGCAGGTCAGCACTTTCTATCCTGCCTCAGAAACATGTCATTTACTTATTATGACCAATATCAACATGCTAACAAGTACACGGCTTCACAGTCACGTTATGCAACACTATGACCATACACATTGTACTCCGGGTTTTACAAGAGCAGCTTATACAAATCTCATTCACACGTTGCAATTATCGCTGCAAATTTCAACTGCAGCTTTTACTCTTTGCAATGCAAAGCATGAGAGCGGCCTGCAGGGAAATCTGAAGCAAAATACACCCAATATCAGGCAGCATTTCAAACCACAGTTTGCAGAAGAACATACTGGAGGATGTCACAAAAGAAATTGAGCCCAGTCTAAATACGAACTGTCACAACTCCTGACATACCCATCTCACAACATACCTGTATTCTCTTCTTATAACTCTGCATTGTCATGTCCCTCTGTTATTCCTCCAGGAAATGTATGAATAAATCGACAACTGGAAGTTACCAGATGAAGGGGTGTCAGTGCTGATAGCGTCAAACTTGTAGGGACAGAGGAATGGTAAAACAGTTAATTTATTCAAGAATACCCAGAGGAATAACAGAGGAATGGTATAACACATCTCCATGTGTATGCCATCTGTAATGGAGGATAAAAGGAGGAAACCAACGACAGGCGTGTGTGTGGACAAACACAACAAATATTAAATTGATCTATAGATCAAACAATGTAACCTAACCAAAGGTTAGAATATATATGAATGAATGAATGAATGAATGAATGAATGAATGAATGAATGAAATATATATGAAGAAGGTCACCTTCAAAAGTGAAAAATTCTGACATTAAAAAGATAATGTTCAAAAGAGAACAAGAAATATGAAAAAGAAACAAAAAGTCTGCCATCTCTTATCTACCACGGCAGGCCAGGCAAACAGTTTTAGGATTAAGGTCCACCTCTTATCTCGCCTGCCCCCTGTAATACGTTCCCATAGAACATGTTCCCACAACTGTAAGGCTACAGTCACATCTATGGAGGACGTTACCCTCCGCAGCCTTCAGCTTAAGAATGATTGACACCCATTATAGTCAATGGGCTCCGGGGGGCTCAATGTTTAACCAAACGCCAGTGTGAACCTAGCATTAAATGCCTGGGGAATGCCGGAGATTGCGGAACTGCAGTACTCAGGAAAAATAGTTATAGGTCTGCCTATTAGTACATATATACCTAATTACATAGTAGATTTCTGTATACATAGTAGATGAGGTTGGATAAAGACATCAGTCCATCAAGTCCAACCTATAACCCTACAATCCCTACAGTGTTGATCCAGGGGCAGGCAAAAAACCCCATGAGGCTCATGCCAATTGCCCTATTTCAGTGGAAAAAATTCCTTCCTGATATTATAAAACAATCCCCCCTCCCCCACAGGCCATGCATCCTTTACGTGGACAAGTCGCTCCCCCTAAAGGTTGACAGAACTTGCAAAACCCCGAGCGCTGCAGCCAGGGAGATTGTAAGGGCTTTCCTTTATCCAGGAGCTGACTGGATGTTCTGGGCAAGTTGGTAAGTATGACTAGTAAGTACGATAGATCGTCTCCAAAGTCGTCCCATGTGGCCACAACTTAGAGGAAGCAGCAGAGCTCACAGCATCTGCTCGGTGAACTCTACAGGTCAGTGACACGGAGGTCACAGAGATCAATGCACCCATGAGAGTAAGGACACTTCCTCTGCTCTCTTGTGAGGACGCCATTTTTACAGTCAACTACTAAGTTCCCTTTAAAATATACTAATCTCACGGCTCTGTGTAGCCCTTTAAACAAGAAGCAGGGACGTAACTAAAAAGCTCATGGGTGCCCTAGTTCACAAAGTCAGCTCGGGCCCCTCGCACAAACATTGGTATTACCATCCCTACATTATAGCAGGATTTCCTGCACCTTCTCTACCTGGGCCCAGAACACGATTTCAGGTCTTGTTCGCAACAAGTCTGTGCACCAAGCTTCCCACCATTCCCATCCCCTGTCAATGTCCTCCTATATAGTAATTGAACCCCCTTTTGTGCCATGCACAAACCCTCATAGAATCTCTACAAATTATACGCTGCTGACCAACTGCTACTTTTGCAAATAAAGGGTTAATTTTCCTCTTCTGACTGTGGAAGGCTATATAACTAATCTTCCCCTTTCTGACCGTGGACGGCTGTGTATCCAATGATATCCCCTTTCTGACCGTGGAAGGCTGTGTATCTGATATCGTCCCCTTTCTGACAGTGGAAGGCTGTGTATTCGATATCATCCCCTTTCTGACCGTGGAAGGCTGTGTATCCAATGATATCCCCTTTCTGACCGTGGAAGGCTGTGTATCTGAAATCATCCCCTTTCTGACAGTGGAAGGCTGTGTATCTGATATCGTCCCCTTTCTGACTGTAGAAGGCTGTGTATCTGATATTGTCCCCTTTCTGACAGTGGAAAGCTGTGTATCTGATATTGTCCCCTTTCTGACCGTGGAAGGCTGTGTATCGGATATCGTCCCCTCTCTGACCATGGAAGGCTGTGTATCTTTACTCTTCACCTCTCCCTCCAGTGCACGAAATGCCAGGGTTGAACAGTTTACTATATGCAGTCTGCCTGCCAGTAAAGGAAACCAGGAAGGAGATCAAGGAAGTTTACCCAGCCCTAGTGTGTTGAGAGTGGTTTAGCTTCCAAGCCCAGGGGCCACAGCTGCAATGCATAGTTATACTAGTGTACAGGAGCATGTAAAAAGTACTATAAAATACACCAACAACAGTGTTAAGGAGCCAGGAGCAAATCTTCCAAATATATACCTTCAATGTACACCGCAAACCGTGTGAACGCAGTCTTAGCGCAAGGTAATGATATCATGATGCAAAAGTAGCGACACCAAAAACGTAGGCGATGAACATTTCAATTGTGTAACATCTCTAACTATAACAGAAGCAAACCCAGGACCAAAAGTGAAGCTGCAGATTCTATCCTGGGAGTGAGGCAGTCGGGAACCTGAAATGCATTATTTATCCTGTTTACCCTGCCTAAAGTATGAGGCACAGCAGAAAAGCATGTCATTGCATGATCCCGACACACCTCACAGGCTCCAGACAAAAGAGGCTTTCAAGTTTGCAGAGCAGACCGTGCACGTTTTGTGCACACACGACCGTCATACCACTATTTTATGAGTAGGGCTCATAAGGGGACGCTCCCCAAACCGAAAGAACAGAGGCCAAAAATAGACCTTCCGGCATGCACGCTGTGATGCGGAGGGTGCCATGAAAGATGAATGAGTGTCTTGGCAAGTCATGATTTGATTTCTCAAGCTCCTGGCCGGGACACTTCAGAAGGACAGTAAGTGCGGTGCGGGCGCTCCGTCTGCTGCAAGCATTAGCCCCATGCTGATGAATGAAGTTCTTCAGCTTACGCTGCAATATAAGCCAGGCTGGGAATGGAAGAGGAAGTGGAAAGTGGGTCAGACTTAATTATGGAGGTCAGGACGATCTCCAATGTAAATTACAACATACTACAATCCCAAATGGGCGCTCCTACACAACTGCGGTTGACAACATGTCAGTTTCACTGCAGCTGCACCTCACAGCACCCACTCATCCTGCCAGAGAGAACCATGTGGATCAGGTTTTTGGACCTAGAGTGTAACATGGAGGAGAGGAGATTATTGGGTTAACACCGTCACATCTGGGTAAGGCTCTGTGCAAACATTGCGAATCACAGGTGGATGCCAAAAATCGGGGGTCGACAGTATGTGATCCTGGACCCCGCACAGATCATCTATTCCAGAAGCTACTAGTGGACAGGGAGCACATGGAAACTCGCCAGCGCGCTCAGATTAATTAGCGCATTATTGACAATTAGCGAGGGCTCGGTTATTACTAAGCATGCACAAACCCAGGAAACTTCCACAATACATCTCTTCAGAACACTCCGGAGTGGGCGGCCGCCATTTCTGTGACATTTCAAGAACGAAAAGGATTTAATGGAATATAAAAACATAACACAACACAAGCGATGGCTGACCGCGAAGCAGAAACCCCCAGGAACGCCAGGCACCAATTAAATATTAAACCCCTTGTTATAGTCTGCAGCTGCCCCCTCCCCTCCCCATGTAAAGCTGTAAATTAGCACTCATTAGGCGGTATTGTATTGTAAACAGGATGACTAGGTGGTAAAACCTCACATCAGTGGGTGACAGATGGCATCATCCGTATGATGCCCCAGAAGTCAACCCAACCACATCAAATACACGGCTTACACAGGGTTAATCTTCTGATATAAGACACCCCTGTCGGGGACATCTTATTCTCTATACATACATCTGTTATCCCATGACTATTTTATACCTAAGGCTATGGGCGCACATTTTGGTAAAACAAAACAGCTGAACCTAACCCAGCTAGGGGGCATAGGGGAAATTAAGACTGGCATACAAAACACCAGTCTTAGTAAACAGTCCCCACTGTGCCACCAATGGGCATCTCATAGTCCATAATAAGGACCCATGAACGTATTTTTCCCAAGGAGCAATGTTTCTAGAACAGGACTGGAGTATGGCATACAACGGAGCGCGACAATGCAGAAGAGGACCCCTCCCCTCTCCAGACATGTCCACTATGATAAATAATTGTATACAGGACTTTCCCAACCTCTGATGTGCACATAGCCTAAGAGGGTGAACTGGAAAAGCAGATTGGCGGTTTTATACTGTATGTGCTTAAAGCTAAGGCCCCACGTTGTGGAAACGCAGCTTTTTTTGTTGCAGAATTTGCCGCTTTTTTGAGCCAATGCCAGGAGTAGATTGAACAGAAAGAAGTATAAAGAACTTCCTTTATATTCCCTATTCCTTTTGTAGACATTCTTGGCTTTGGCTCAAAAAAAAAAAAAAAAAAAAAATCTGCAACAAAAAAAAGCTGAGTTTCCGCACTGTAGGGCTGTAGCCTAAAAGGGGTTTTTTTGGAAGAGAACAGAAAACAATCCTATCCACAGGATAGGCCATCAGTACCTGATGAGTGAGGGTCACACGATAAACTGATCTGACTACCTATGGATATGAAAGCTGTGGATGGAGCAGGAAGCGGCTCTGCTTCTACTCAATACACACAGACCTACAGCTCCATCCACTGTCTATCAGTAGCACTGGATACTGCTTATGTATGTATTAGGACTAGAGATCAGCGAACACTATTCGAAACAGCCGTTCCGAATAGCACGCTGCCATAGAAATGAATGGAAGTGGCACGCAGACTTTGCCGGCGGCCGGTTGCTTAACCCCCCGCGTACGGCTACGTCCATTCATTTCTATGGGAGTGTGCTATTCGAAACGGCTGTTCCGAATAGTGTTCGCTCATCTCTAATTAGGACTATAAGGCTGGTCTTACACGAGCGTATTGGCAACATAGACTCCTCAGACATCCGTGTCCTGCCGCACTCACCCATAGAGTTCTACGGTATGGGCGAGTCCATGCAGTGCAGCAATTCACGGCCATTACGGACATGTTCTATAAATTGCAGACCACGGTTGCGGCCCAGCTACACCGGTGGTGTAGCTGGGCCGCATTGAATATAACGTGTCCGCAATTGAAAACCCTCAATTGTGGACTTACATTACGGCCGTGTAAGACCAGCCTGCCTGTACCCCAATACACTGACTTCGGTTCCTCTATTTTAACGGCCCAACTCCTTCAATAAAGTCGGTCAAGCAGAAGCAGTAAAGCTCCTCTAATTCATTAAGAAAAAAGGAAACGGAATTCCTAAGGAATAATTATGTAACAGACCATAAATCTAATTAGTTATACAATGCTAATAATAGTAAAATTAAAATTTACTTTAATTTTAAACTAGAATCTTCAATTTTTTCTGACACGGACTCCACCCAAAATTTGTGCTGACTGACTACACAGTTTTGGTGTCTATTACATTAACAGGAGCAGAGCTGCTTCCATTGCGGTCCACTGTAGTTGCGTCTGATCAGTGCAGGGTCCAGGTGTCACACCCTCACTGATCAGAAACAAATGGCCAATCCATTAGGATCAAGAACACTGGAAATCCCGTTTAGGCCCTGAACTGTATACTGGGCCTTATAAGGCTGGGGACACCTTTTAATTTGATCTACTGGAAAGCTGGAACTTCTGTTATTATAATGAAGTGAAATCTACACAAAAAAAAGCAAAAAATAAAAAAATTAAAAAAAAAAGTGTGGGTGTGGGACCACACAAGAGATGGAAACGGACAATATGTCGGCTCCCCGTAGCGCCTCGTCATGTGCACCGCTGCGGACCGTGATAAAACTATTTCTCTTCAAAGCCGATGAAGTCATCCTCCACAGGACTCCACATGTAACAATGTTCCGTTACCCGTGTCATAACAAGGCCAGGCTGTTTTTCCTAACACGCTTCCCTTTAAATTTCCTGTTGTGGAAAGATGGGGGTGTCAGGATTAGTTTTGCAGATGTGCCAAGTAGAAGCATCCAGTGAAACCATGTCCCCGATATCAAACACTGACTTATCAACAACGTTCAGAGCCAAATAATCTTATAAATTATATTCAGTACAATAAGCGTCAGTCCTGACAATATGCAGCAGATAACATGCTGTGAACAGGCACAAGCAACTCCAGCGGTAGGTACAGGAGACAAAGGGACAGGGTGAAATTTAGGTAGAAAGAGGAGATTTATACATGGCTGGGTTCACAAACGTATGTGGGGACGCACGTGGCGTACTGACAGCAAACACCACAGAATTGGCCACTGTCATGGGGCAACATGGTGGCTCAGTAGTTAGCACTGCAGCCTTGCAGCGCTGGAGTCCTGGGTTCGAATCCCGCCAGGAACAACATCTGCAAGGAGTTTGTATGTTCTCCTCGTGTTTGTGTGGATTTCCTCCCATACTACAAAGACATACTGATAGGGAAAGAAAAATGTACATTGTGATCCCTATATGGGGCTCACAATCTACAAAAAAACAACTGGCCACAGCCCATCTGCCATCGACCTCTAGATCCTTCACATACATACATTTATTTATTATATATAAATTTTAAATTAGGTTATTAAATGGTAAATATGTAAAATATTTAATAAAAAAAAAAATATAAAATCAGTAATATAATTACAAACATTTAATACAGAAAACAAGAACATTTAATTTATATATACCATATATACTCGAGTATAAAAGAGTTTTTCAACACAGTCAAGCAAAAATATTATATATATATATATATAGCTGGTACCCGCGACTTCGTCTGCGGTGATTGTAGCAGTGGGTATATACAGGCGTGGGTAAGGTTTTCGCACTGTGTATAAGGGATGGGATATGAAATGTAAGTTTGTATCTTGTTTTTGCTATAATTCAGAGAATACGTGAGACTTTTGTGTTGAAGTTACTTTGTATTTGAGCTGCTATATATACGGTGTTGTGAGAAACTTTACATAGTGACTTTGGGACAGAAGTATTTTAAGTTAATCCTTTCCCGCCTATGGCATTTTTTGATTTGACTCCCCTCCTTCCAAACCCCATAACTTTTTTATTTCTCCGCTCCCAGAGCCATATGAGGTCTTAATTTTTCCTGGGACATATTTTTCTTCCTGATGCCACCATTATTTATTCTATATAATGTACTGGGAAGCAGGGAAAAAATTCAGAATGGGGTGGATTTGAAGAAAAAATGCATTTCTGCGATGTTCTTACGGGCTTTGGTTTTACGGCGTTCACTGTGCAACCACAATGACATGTCCCCTGTATTCTGTGTTTCGTTACGATTCCGGGGATACCAAATTTATATGGTTTTATTTACATTTTGACCCCTTAAAAAAAAATCCAAAACTGTGTTAAAAAATTTTTTTTGAAAAGTCGCCATATTCCGACAGCCGTAACTTTTTTATACGTGCGTGTATGGGGATGTATAGGGCGTCTTTTTTTGCAGGGCCGGGTGTACTTTGTAGTTCTACCATTTTCAGGAAATGCTATTGCTTTGATCACTTTTTATTAAAATTTTTATCAGAATCAAAACAGTGAAAAAATGGCGGTTTGGCACTTTTGACCATTTTTCCCGCTACGGCGTTTACCGAACAGGAAAAATATTTGTATAGCTTTGTAGAGCGGGCGATTTCGGACGTGGGGATACCTAACATGTATGTGTGTCACAGTTTGTAACTACTTTTATATGTCTTCTAGGGAAAGGGGGGTGATCAGAATTTTTAATCCTTTTTAATTTTTTTAAATATTTTTTTTTACTTTTTTTAAACTTTTTTTTTTTGCATGTATTAGACCTCCTAGGGGTATTGACATGGGTGGGCGGTGTCGCGGGTTGTCAGAGCGGTGGGGGTCGGCAAACATGGCTGCTCCGGAGCGTTAAAGAGAGCCTCCTGGAGTATCGTTAAGGTGAGGGGCAAAGTGGTAAAGTATATGTATATGTGATTGTGTGGGGTTAGGGGCCAGGCTGTAGAGGGCAATATGAATTTTGTGGCTTGCTATGGTCCAAAGTGTGTGAGATTGCAGAGATGGTGGTGTGAGTTTGGGATTTGTGGGGGTCCTGGCACAAACGTATGTGCGCTATTGTGACGAAAAGTAGCCTATTGCGCAATCGGGTGTATTAGCTATGTTTGTGGAAAATTTCAGCCAAATCGGTGGAGCGGGTTTTGCGTGATTGAGGAACAAACATCCGAACATGCAAACTCACAAACCCACAAACTTTCACATTTATAATATTAATAGGATAGGATATATACACACACACACTCACCGGCCACTTTATTAGGTACACCTGTCCAACTGCTCGTTAACACTTAATTTCTAATCAGCCAATCACATGGCGGCAACTCAGTGCATTTAGGCATGTAGACATGGTCAAGACAATCTCCTGCAGTTCAAACCGAGCATCAGTATGGGGAAGAAAGGTGATTTGAGTGCCTTTGAACGTGGCATGGTTGTTGGTGCCAGAAGGGCTGGTCTGAGTATTTCAGAAACTGCTGATCTACTGGGATTTTCACGCACAACCATCTCTAGGGTTTACAGAGAATGGTCCGAAAAAGAAAAAACATCCAGTGAGCGGCAGTTCTGTGGGCGGAAATGCGTTGTTGATGCCAGAGGTCAGAGGAGAATAGCCAGACTGGTTCGAGCTGATAGAAAGGCAACAGTGACACAAATAGCCACCCGTTACAACCAAGGTAGCCAGAAGAGCATCTCTGAACGCACAGTACGTCGAACTTTGAGGCAGATGGGCTACAGCAGCAGAAGACCACACCGGGTGCCACTCCTTTCAGCTAAGAACAGGAAACTGAGGCTACAATTTGCACAAGCTCATCGAAATTGGACAATTGAAGATTGGAAAAACGTTGCCTGGTCTGATGAGTCTCGATTTCTGCTGCGACATTCGGATGGTAGGGTCAGAATTTGGCGTCAACAACATGAAAGCATGGATCCATCCTGCCTTGTATCAACGGTTCAGGCTGGTGGTGGTGGTGTCATGGTGTGGGGAATATTTTCTTGACACTCTTTGGGCCCCTTGGTACCAATTGAGCATCGTTGCAACGCCAAAGCCTACCTGAGTATTGTTGCTGACCATGTCCATCCCTTTATGACCACAAATGACCCAACATCTGATGGCTACTTTCAGCAGGATAATGCAATGCCATGTCATAAAGCTGGAATCATCTCAGACTGGTTTCTTGAACATGACAATGAGTTCACTGTACTCCAATGGCCTCCACAGTCACCAGATCTCAATCCAATAGAGGAGCATCTTTGGGATGAGGTGGAACGGGAGATTCGCATCATGGATGTGCAGCCGACAAATCTGCGGCAACTGTGTGATGCCATCATGTCAATATGGACCAAAATCTCTGAGGAATGCTTCCAGCACCTTGTTGTATCTATGCCACGAAGAATTGAGGCAGTTCTGAAGGCAAAAGGGGGTCCAACCCGTTACTAGCATGGTGTACCTAATAAAGTGGCCGGTGAGTGTGTGTGTGTGTGTGTGTGTGTGTGTGTGTGTGTGTGTGTGTGTGTGTGTGTGTGTGTGTGTGTGTATATATATATATATATATTTTTTTTTTTTTTATTTTTTTTTTTTTTTTTTATTTATTTTTTTGGCGGGGGGGAGGGTCTATGACCAGCAGCAATAGTAATGTATAGAATCTACAATAAAAAAAAAAAAAAAACCTTTAAAAAAATATAATAGAAAAATAAATAAAATTTCTAAATCCCTCCTTTCCCTAGAATACATATGAAAGTAGAAAATGACTGTGAAACACATACACATTAGGTATCCCTGTGTCTGACAGTGCCCGGTCTACTGAATATAGGGGATCTGCAGTGCTCCTGTTCCGTCGGGAAGGGGTTAATAGGTGCTCTGCAGATCCCCTATATTCAGCCAGGCTGAATTCCAAGTGGGGGGAAAAAACCCAGTCCTCAAGCTCAGGGAAGGGGCAGACAGACAACCAAAACACCCCCTCCCCTTCCCCAGCACCTACTGCACCCAAAAACTCCGACCATTTTAATTTTTGAAATTTTCCAGTAGCTGCTGCATTTCCCCCCCCCCCCCCCCCCCCTCGGCTTAAACTCAAGTCAATAAATTTTCCCAGTTTTTTGTGGTAAAATTAGGGGCCTCCGCTTATATTTGAGTCTGCTTATACTCGAGTATATACGGTATTATTGAAATATTTGTCGCATATATTATGTTATTATTTCCTTTGCATTTTTAATCTGGCCTGTAGCAAGTGGAATCATTGATACAAACATGGAATTGCAGTCGATTCCCAGGAAATCAGATCTCATTGTTCTGGTTCTCAGGACGTCCATACACATGTGATACAATCTACAAAAATAGCTCAAAATAAAAACAAACATAAAAGGCAAATCCTCTGGAAACAGAAGACATGGCTATGAAGCCAAACGCCTGAAGCTTAAACATACCGTGTTATTTACCTGGGTGTGTGCCCGATATTTGCGATCCTATCCCCACAGCCAACTAGTAGATGGAGCGAAGAGAGTTCACCAAATCAATAGCAAAGGGAATATCACAATAAATATTAATGGCGGCGATGCTGCATTACCATAGCAATATCAAAAGCATGCTAAAACTTTTATACCGTCCTAAATTATTTAGAACATAGATAACCAAGGATTTTAGTAGGATTAAAGCACAGATCAGCCTGCGTCATGTACCACTTAATGGTAGTGGGCCTGCCTTTCCTTAGGCATAAGCCTGCTTTACATAGATTTCTGAGGACAGGCTTCTATGCCGGCAATAGACATCTACTGGTCCGACACGGATGGAAGAGACTTATTACAAGATATAACAGGGACCTGTACCCAGGCAGATTAGCAGTATAACAAGGCACCGTACCCAGGCAGATTAGCAGTATAACAAGGCACCGTACCCAGGCAGATTAGCGGTATAACAGGGCGCCGTACCCAGGCAGATTAGCGGTATAACAGGGACCTGTACCCAGGCAGATTAGCAGTATAACAAGGCACCGTACCCAGGCAGATTAGCGGTATAACAGGGACCCGTACCCAGGCAGATTAGCAGTATAACAGGGCGCGTACCCAGGCAGATTAGCAGTATAACAAGGCACCGTACCCAGGGAGATTAGCGGTATAACAGGGCGCCGTACCCAGGGAGATTAGCGGTATAACAGGGCGCGTACCCAGGCAGATTAGCAGTATAACAAGGCACCGTACCCAGGCAGATTAGCGGTATAACAGGGACCCGTACCCAGGCAGATTAGCGGTATAACAGGGACCCGTACCCAGGCGGATTAGCAGTATAACAGGGCGCCGTACCCAGGGAGATTAGCGGTATAACAGGGCGCCGTACCCAGGGAGATTAGCAGTATAACAGGGCACCGTTCCCAGCAGATTAGCGGTATAACAGGGCGCCGCACCCAGGGAGATTAGCGGTATAAAAGGGCACTGTATCCAAGGAGATTAGTGGTATAACAGGGCACCGTACCCAGGCAGATTAGCAGTATAACAGGGCACCGTACCCAGGCGGATTAGCGGAATAACAGGGCACCGTGCCCAGGCGGATTAGCGGAATAACAGGGCACCGTACCCAGGCGGATTAGCGGAATAACAGGGCACCGTGCCCAGGCGGATTAGCGGTATAACAGGGCACCGTACCCAGGCGGATTAGCGGTATAACAGGGCACCGTACCCAGGCGGATTAGCGGTATAACAGGGCACCGTACCCAGGCAGATTAGCGGTATAACAGGGCAGCGTACCCAGGGAGATTAGCGGTATAACAGGGCACCGTACCCAGGCGGATTAGCGGTATAACAGGGCACCGTACCCAGGCAGATTAGCTGTATAACAGGGCACCAAACCCACATCATTTTTATAGCAAAAGCAGCTGCAGAAATATACAGGCCTGCAAATCTGTCACATATAGATGACTGCAATTTCCACAGCCAGACTGCCACATGTGAATATATCCTTAGAGGGAGTCAGTCACTAAAATGAGGCTTATTAAACCAGAAACATTATTAGATAGGTCAGGCTCACGTGAATGCAACACTCAGTGTGTGTGTCTCCATTGCAGAGATATTCATTTACTTTGTAGTATGCAAATAAGTAATCCAGGACACCAAGGGCAGCTCCATTGCTCCAAACTCCTCTAATACATCCTCCTTTCCCCAATCCCCCTGGTGACAGACTCCCTTTAAAAGGGTTTATCCAGGGCTTAAACACTGACTTCCTCTATGGTTTTATATGCTTAGTTCAGACCCTGGGTCATCCTATCCCACTGCATTCTCCTAGAAATTCGGGCTCACACAGAAACACAATCAGTTATGTGCACGGGGTCCAAGTTCTTGTGATGTCCCCCTTCAGAGACGAATAGCCTTTCTAAAGGCTATTCTGATCTCTAAAGCATAAATAATAGCCATTTAGAGGTAGAATCCCTTTAAGGGTTAACTCAATATGATGACACAGGAAAATCTTTCCCCATTTAGAGCAGAGATATCTCATGTGAACTTAATCCGAGCGAGTAAACCACCGAACAAGCTTCAACCACAGATGGCAACGGCGCATCCCACAAAAGGATCCTGGCGCTCCTCCAGGCGCACAAAACACACACCGCATTTATTCTAAATATGTTCTATGGTGAAAAAGCCACCAGACATACTTCAAGATCCTCCGTGTCCTGACAAATCTCCTCCGAGGTTACCTCTAGTTTTCTGCCATCTCTTTAGTACAGGAGGGGGGAAAACTCCAGACATGGACTCCAGTTTTACGAGCATCCGAGGATGCAGGTTCCAATGAAGACATTCCCAAAATAAACAAGACTCCACGTTGGCTGGCCACATAAACTAATAAAGCAACATTAGGAACACAAGTACGTACATAATGGGTGTAATGGTTGATACATTAAGCTGGGAGAAGTGCCAAAGCACCAGATGCGGAGATTAACATTTATTATACAGCAAAGTGATCATAATACTTGTTATAGGGCTTTTCCAGGAGTTACAGACTGATGGATGAACACAGGATAGGTCATCAATATCCGACCTGGGGGGCCTGAGACCTAGGATGGTGAGCAAAACATCCCCCATGTCCGGGAATGGTGGAAGCCTCAGCAGTCAGATCTATAGGATACTAGCATCTGCCCGTGACTTCGTCTGCGGGTTGGTGTTGGCGCTGAGCCGCTTATATTTAGCCAATTGCTGTTGTGGAGGATCCACCTGCTCCCGCGTCTCGGCTCTGCTACATCTCTGCATATGCGCAGCATAATCAGTTGTATGTACATCTCCGCATATGGAGAGCGTACTCAGCTGTACTACAGCGCTGCCTAAGCTCTGCTACATCTGGCCATTTGGATTAGAGAGGTGTTCTTATGTCAGTGTCTGAGCAGCTTCTGTGTTGGAAACCGCTGAACGGATGTTGCAGAAATTTGTCACAGTTCGATCAGCCTGCTCCCGCGGCTCGGCTACATCGATGCATAGGATACCCAGTTGTATGTACATGTTTGCATATGGAGAGCCTATAGGGGTGTTCTACAGCGCTGCCAAAACACTACTACATCGGGCAATTGTGATTACAGGGGTTTTGTTATGTGACTGTGTGAGCAGCTTCTGTGTTACAAAGGGCTGAACGGATGTTGCTGAAATGTACCAAAGTTCTCCCCCCTCCCCCATCAGAGGCAGAACAACACATTCCCTGTAGTACTCACTGAAACTCTACACCCGATATAGTCCTCTTGCCCACACACAGCCTGCATGTTCTGTAGTCTCCTGATCTTCTATGAGACTTGATTTTCTTCAGCTTTCACATTGTCCAGCTTCATCCTATATAGCTCCACCCATAAAATAGTGTGTAGCTCCGCCCACTGCCTAGCATGATCCTATCTGAGAATGACTTTAAGGACCTGTGATGACATCATCACAGGTCCGTTAGTGTAGTGTGAACTTAAATTCCTTCACTGCGGTCATGTAGTGATGTCATTTACCGGGATAAAAAGTAGCCTATGTTTTAATCGGGGTTCCTATCTATGTATGTGGCAAATTTCATACAAATCTGTTCAGCTGTTTTTGCATGATTGAGGAACAAACATCCAAACACACAAAATATAATATAATATAATATTAGTATGATAGGAAGTAGGATAGGATTATGTTAGTAGGATAGGATCTACACCCATTATTACAGTCTTCACCACCAAAACAGTAACCTTTAACAAGGCATAAAAAAAAATTGGTTGCACATTGTAGTTTTATAGTTGTACAGAAAAGACCCTGATGTAAGTCAGCTTCAGGTTAAGACAATACACAAGACGAAAACGACAAGACTAAGACGGAATGGTCCCAAAGGGAGCAGCAGAACAATACAACGTATTCTGTGCAATGGCCCTTGAAAATAAAACGTGCAGGTTACAATATCTTATTTATTTTGATACTATGTTTGGCTTTTGAGTTATAACGTGTCCGTGGTAAATGGTCGGCTATTTCGGTAGCACCGGCTACAGTGACTTGCACATATTTTGGGAGTATTTATAATACAAGATTGTAAACAGCGCCCGATCCAGAAGTCTTCATGGCCATCCCTTTTAGCATTATAGAGGTAGTAAGATTCCTGCTGTGACTACTGGGGATATTGCGGCTTCACTTGCAGGATCAAGCCTTCTTCCCTGCTAAAAATAATAATGAAGCCTCCCGTGTTGCTGCTTCTATTGCACCATTCAGCTTTCCAACAGTGCAATGTCCCTGTGGACAAGTGGAGATATAAGAAGGCTCAGGCAGGGTGGGAATAATGACGGTGTATGTCTGTCTTCCAGACAGTGGTCCACAGAAAGTCCGCAGCTTTGTCTTTTTTTAATCACTAAATAGAAAGAGAGCTAAAAAGAATTTTTAGGCAGACTAGAGGGTCCCTATAAGGTCAAAAACAACTTTTCGGTTAAGGGCAAATAGTTTGGGATTTTCCCTTCCACAGAACATCCTAGCACTGCAAAGAGTGAAGGCTGCATTGAAAACATATCAGGCCATTTCCCTCTTCTAAACTGACTTTCACTCTGACAATCCCATACCCGACACCTATCAGCTGTTCTGACAGCAGAAGCTACTGCCGTGGATGGGCAGAAAGTGCAGAGTGCTCCTATTCAAGTCACAGCTGATCTGTGCAGGGCCTGGGCGGCATACATATCTCCTGTGTATAGGCCATCAGTATAAAAAAAATCCATTTGGAGTTAGAAAACTCCTTTAAATCCACAGCTTGCCATTTTACACTAGGTTGACACTAGCGTTCCAGTGTCCGTGCTTCTGATCTGCATGGGGACCCAAAAGACGGAAACCCTGTCCACTTAAAAAGCAGTTGAAGACCACAAACCCCATAGTCTATAATGGGATCTGCCGGGTCTCTGTCCATTTTATACTGAAACTGGGGAAGAGAAGAGTCCTCCTTGCAGGACTTCTCTCTGCAGATTTTAAGTGGAATCTGCAGCAGAGTCTCGTACAGATACTCCAATAACAGATGTACCTAGCCTTAGGCCCAGTTCACATCTGTGTTCAAGTTTCGATTCGGGGAGTCGACTTACGAACCCAAAAAACAGAAATCTTGACACATTAAAAAGCGGTTACCTAAGGAAACCACAAGGCTTTCCCAAATAATCGCTTTTTAATGCGAACAGGTTTCCGTTCGGTGGGTGCCCAAACGGAAACCCAAACGCAGATGTGAATAGGGCCTTAGGCTGCAGATTTTGCTAAATCCCTTGCAATACATAATGTGAATTCTGCAAAGTCACGTCTAAAATATCCATATATAAAAATACGGGAAAAAGCTAAAAGCATTACACATGTATATTACCTCTATGAACTTCACTTTTGATAACTTCTATGGTAATGAGATCTAAAGCAAATATTAGGTGATGTTTTTAGTTCCCTAGCCTAGAGGGTAATTCCTCATGAAGTCAATGACTAGGGGTTCAGCATACCGCTAGGTTTAATAAAAGTAACACGGCATGGGGACATCAAACACGTCCCCCTCCTCCTACCTTGTGAGTCACTATTTGTTCAGGCTGGAGCCCTGTGAGATACCGGCCATTGCAACCAAGCTGATGACCAGGACAGAAATCCAAGGTCATAGATAAATGATAAATTCCTCTGGCGGAGGGAGCGAGTGCACAGACGGACAAGGCCCACAGCGCAGGGCTGCAGATTTCTCACCATTGCACGCCTCATTACAGGCCTAAGCCTCTGCACCCAGGACCTCTATCAAGGCAATTAGGTAGAGATTAATCCACCCCCAGGTCACTGCACATATTATCCCCGTACTCTTCACAAGAGATCGCACTTATTGTCCGCTGGACCGTTAAATGGGTCATTTTTCATCACAAAAGATGTATACTAGGAAGTCTACATTACACAAATGGCAGCAGTGTTATTCTCCCCGACCTCCCGTTAGACTGGACACATGAAACATTGTGGATGGAGGTTACACAATACGCACTTTATGTAAAGGAACTTCATACCGTTCCATTTTATTGTATGGCAAACTGCTGACTCAGCTATAATATGTATCCCATGTCCTATAACGGAGCCTTGAATTTCCCATACTAGACCCCATAAAGGAGGAACGCTACAAATAGCCAAATGAGGAGATTCTGACTGCAAACCACCAGGCATACATACACATATATATATATATATATATATATATATATATATATATATATATATATATATATATATATATATATATATATATATATATATATATATTATATATAAAATTAAATTATATTTAATTAATATATATATATATATATTTTTTTTTTTTTCTATACATAATATAAATTTGATTAAATAAAACCATAACGATGACAAAACCCATTCTAAATAAGTCTTCAGAAATACTCCCACAAAGTATGGCATGTGCAATTGTTTAGACATGGGATAATGCACCATGCTGCAAAAAATTGCTGTAAAATTGAAATGGATATCCACAGTGTCTAAGGGGCCTTTCCACATGAGTGTGATTGTCCCTCCCATGGTAATTTGGATGCTTAAATCATCAGGAATTACTAGGAAACTAGGAAATTTGTTGACTGCGGTTGGGCATGAAATGAAATGTAGTCTAGGGGAGATATTATGTAAGGACCAAGGGCCCATTCACGCGGAGTAAACGCACATGTATTTTTCCAAAATACAGGTGTAAAAAATACACGTGTAAAAATAAGACTCCCATCAACTTCAATGACATCGACAGGTTTTTTGATTTTTTTTTTTTTTATTTATTTTTTTTTTTTTTACACGTGTAAAAAAAAAAAGGTCATTGAAGACAATGGGAGTCTTATTTTTACATGTGTATTTTGCCAAAACACATGCGTGTTTACTCCTGGTGAAGGGGCCTAAGAATTGTTATTTCACGGATAACAGAAGTATTTACAAATTTTTTTATTTTTTTTAGTTTATTTTTTTAAGGTAAACACAGTCAATTTTGATTTTTTTTGTTCTTATAGAATATATTACATTTTTTTACATTTTTTTTTTTTTGCCCCATATCTGTGAAGTGTGACTGTTTTTGAATTATATGTACTTGAAGCGGTCCAGTTAAAAGGTTTCACATTAATAATAATAATAATAATAATAATATTATTTCATAGGTAAGAAGAAAAAAAAAAAATCTAAATTTAAATGAAACATATAGCTATGGTCTAGCTTTATCAACACCTGCACCCCAGCAGCAGCAAAAAAAGACCACGTCCCCTTTTTATACAGTTAAGTAAATGGGAATTCATCAATACCAAAAATGAGATCAATCTCGCTTTAAGACTCCCCCGTGGTTCTGGGACTCAATTAGACATCCCTGAAGGGTTAGGTTACCCGCTTTGGAAAAACAGGCCCATTAACTATTCAACAAAAAGGGATTCATGTGACTTTTAGCACAAACTTAGCGGTTCCATAATGAAAAGTAAATAAATGAGAGATGGATGATGGATTATTATTTTAGCTGAGCTCGACTAGCCGTTACCATGAAAATAAACAAGTGACATGAGACGTTGTATATCGACCGCCAAAAAAATCTGCAAGATTTTATCTTCAAACTAATACCACTACAGGCAGTAGAAGCCAGCACGACAGGGACAAAGATCTACAAGAAACTTTGGTGTCAGGTTTTTGTTTTGTAAAGTCTCCTTTACTCTGCAGGGCAGATGGACACTGCAAACCTAGGCCGGGCTCTCACAGGATTTTTTGGTCTGGAACCTGAGGTGGAGGTCGCTTCAGGTTCCGGTCCAAAATACGGGTAGCTGCGACTGGATGCCGGTGCACTGTAGCGGCATCCAGTCACGCACTCCGCTCCAGATTAGGCCCAAATGAATGGGCCTAGTCGGGAGGAGGGAGTGTCTTCAGGTGGACTTACGAGGCGACTCCACCTGAAGAATGAGGATGTCCGTTCTTTTTTCCAGGAGCCAGAACAAACCGCTGATACGGCCTCAAAATCCTGACCAAAAAACCCTGTGTGAACCCGGCCTTAGATGAGACAGTCTCACCAGCCATGGTGCAGAAGCCTATCTGGTGCAGCCCGGACCGTCATCCTGTGTACGGGCCCATAGAAAAGAATGGGTCAATAGGCTAACCATGAAATACACGGATAGCACACTGACCCGCTCATCTGTAAGGGGCCTTAGAAAGTGTCTATACACACAGAATGAAATTTGCTGCAGATCTGGGGGCAGATTCCTGGGGGCTCGAGACTCCCCATTGATTCGATCCATTTATCTGGGCCTAATCAGCAGAGAAAAGCCGTGACCGAGTTCTGATGTCCTGCCTTGGCATCCGATCGCAGCTAGATAGTGACCAAATACGATGGCGAAAAATTTCTCTTCATGTCCTGCTGTGTGAGCGTACCCTAAAGCATCTATTGCCACTTATCTTGGTGCAACTTACACCAGAATTCTGGCACATTGCTATTAGTTTATTTGCCATGTGTATTTTGTATAGGTTCAGTGCTGATCTATACACACCCCAATTTCTCCAATGGAGTGTAAAAGAGACTAATTTTGGACGGTATCGTTGAGGGTTACCACTCCATACGGCATCATTCACCAATAAAATACATTCCCGGGGACTATAATCTAACACTTGTAATATACATATATTCTGGCCTTCTATTTCCTTGTGTAGAAGTGAAAAATCCATTCAGGAAATGTACAAATCATCACACGGCTGTTTCAAATACAGTTTATGGGACGGAGATCAACATTTTTATGGATCTGTTACAGACTCAAGTCTATGCGGTATCCATGTAAACAAGGGCCCGACAAACGAAAAATCAGCTGTGAAGAACTGACCCGAGTCAGCAGTTTCTCAACTTTTGTTAACCAGGATTGTGTGAATAAGGCCTAGTATGGCTGACGCTGGGTTCACACCTGCGTCTGGGGTCTCCGTACTATGGTTTCGTCTTCTGCATGGCAGAAGACGGAAACCATAGATCGGGTCCGGCCGTGCGCGGCGGTGAGCGTTTTAGGCTCTCCGCCGCGAAACCGGATTTTTTTATCCGGACACAGAGTAGTGCATGTCCGACTCTGTGTCCAGATTATAAAACCCGGTTTCGCGGCGGAGAGCGCAAAACGCTCACTGCCGCGCACGGCCGGACAGCTTTCTCACCCATTCAAATGAATGGGTGAGAAAGTCTCCTGCAGGCTTCCGTCTCCTGCATCTGTTTTATGCAGGAAACGGAAACCTGCAATAAGGACCGACGACGCAGATGTGAACGAGCCCTTACGCTATGTTTACAACTGCGCAGATCTGTCCGTCTGCTCCTTCAGATGACCAGAACAATAGACACTCACGCCACTAAGGGCACATTCACACTACCGTTTGTGTCCGACAGCTAGTGTCCGCTGCTAATGTCCGTGAAAAATCTTGTGCGGACATTAACACTAGCTGTATCCGTGACATTTTGCACTGATTTAAATGGACATCGGGTGCGTTCTTCTACTGAACGTGTCTGTCCTTAAGTGTCCGTTCCCAAAGATGTCCGACTTTTGAAGCGGACAGCAAAAACCTACATGTCGGGTTTTTTCAATGGGTCCATGCAAGTACGGACGGAGCACAGATATCACCCATGTGGCCTTTTCCCACCAACCCGCTGCTGGACACATTCATGTACATTTAGCCTAAAGGGGACACCAAAAATGTCAAGTTTTTAGCGTAGATTGTGCACCAGAAATCCACGACAACCTGTATAATACATATGGATGGGACTTTGAAAAAGCAATTCACATATGTCACAAAACTAGTAATATATTTAAGTCGTGAAAAGGCTGCGGAGTTACCCCACTAATTTCACTTCTCCAGTATAGAAGAGCCAAATCCACAGCAAACACTTAAGGATTTGTAATAGAGTTCTGCCATGTATGGCCTTACCCTAGTACGGGCCAATATCAACATAACACACATACCGTGCATAGTATACATGTCTCATCAACATAACAAGCTTGGCAGGTTCTCATGTGATACACTAAAAAAATACCGCACACACAAATCTCTGCACAAACACACTATAGGTGACCGACCGATAGCAATGACAATATACGTAGTCTAACATATAATAGAGTACAATGTACGTAAGGTTTATTTCCATAACCTGATTCTGCAGGTAGGTCCCAATTCTTATACCCCATATGCCCTTTATGGTGCAAAGCAACCCGCAGTAAAGATCTACCACCTACAGCACAGTATGGCGGCACAAAGTCAGTGTCAAGAGTATGAGGCCGCGTGTCACATTTGTATAAGTATTATGCAATTTTGCTCCAAAAGGTACGAGACAGCTGCTTTAAAGGGAAGGTTTTGTCAATTTTTAGAAAAAAAAAAAAATTATAAAAATTTAAGAGACATCACGTTTTTCCAATCTGCTTTTATATTCGGATTGTAGATTATTTTATTCAATTTTCTGTCCATAATTATGTGGACGGCCAACTTGCCCGAACTTCTCCTTAAAAAATATGTGTAACGTGGATACTTAGGATTAAAAAGTAGCTCTTTTTTGATAATACATTACCTTTAAGGGCACAAACGAATACAAAGAAGCCCCTTACGTGTACGTTTCACTCAGCCGGAGTAATTTACATATACTACAAGGATAAATACTCTAATAATAGGGTTTGGCAGTCATGTCCTCATCTACGGCTCAGTATAAGTAACAGACCGCAGCGTACACCAAATGCTGCACAGCGTAGGCCGTCACCTCCCAGCCAGCGCTGGACAGGCTGCCATACAGGAGCACAGTGTGGTGCTGGGGAGAGGCGGCGTTACCCTGCAGCATACTAATAAGTCTCCGAGACTTTGTAGTGCAGAGCAAAGCGGAGAACATATGCTGGGTAACATTCAGGGCACAGGAACAGCCAAAAACAGCACATATGTGGCAACATGGATTGGCCAAGTAATGATGTTGGCATGGCCAGGTTACTCAAGAGGAAGAAATCCAAGCTCCATTGTGCAGCATGTATTTGAGGAAAGTGCTGATGTCAGCAGACCATTGTGGTTAGACTATGAGCAGGTTAGGCTTCTGAGGACAGAAATGACACATCTTGTTAACCAAAGATCTGCAGAGCTCCTCCTCATGTATATGAAGGACACTCCGTCCTCCTCCAGACAGGACCCAGCACCCTCTCCATTTATGTACCAGTTTATATTCTACTCTCTAGATGCAGTGAAACTACAACTCCCAGCATGCTCTAGTCACTTCTATGGGAGTTCCAAGAGTGGTACAGCAAGTATGCATGCTGGGAGATGTAGTTTCACAGCAGCTAAAGTAACAAACATTGACAAGACTGCTGACCGTCTAATACAAGGGTAGTGAACCTTCGGCTCTCCAGCTGCGGTGAAACTACAACTCCCAGCATGCTCCATTCACTTCCATGGGAGTTCCAAGATCAGCAGAGCAGGTATGCATGCTGGGAGTTGTAGTTTTGCAACAGCTGGAAAGCCAAGGTTCCCAACCCCTGATCTACTGTAATGTGGATGGGGTGTCCTGGCTTTCAATACGGTAGAATACATCGGTAGGAAAGAAGGATTTGGTTGTTGCCCATTCCTTCTGCTCTCTGGAGGAGTCTCTAGGAAGCTGCTTTTTTTTTTGTTCTTCTTCTTTCCCCATTCACAGTACATGCACACTTGGCTAAGCCCGGTGTCCATGAATAACCACTCCATTTTGGTCCCGCAACAGACCTGAACAACGAAGAGCCCGGCACTAATCTGGATGTAAAAACGTGATGTGAATGAGCCCTAAAATGTAGGGTCATCCGAAGCACTTTTATCCCTTATCTCAGAGTTTACCGTCTTTGAGCTGTGTTCGCACAATGCAATTAAATCCGTGATTATTCACATGAAAGGTGATTGTGACGCGTTTTGGCTGTTCAACAGCCTTCCTTACACATACACGTGCAAATCAGTGCTGGTCTGTTGCTATTTTTGGGCTGACGGGGGCTTCCACCCCACTCTACATCCCAGTGCTGACCATCCTCATCCTCACATTCAGGAGCACACATCTGCATCCAACGTCCTAGCGCCACCCTCGGATTTCTGCCATAGATTTCTGCAAAGCCCTGACAAGATTCCAACATGATGAAGAGTCATAAAAACATAGCAACCTCCCTGTCAAAAACTGCGGCCTTCTGTAGGGTTGTGTCAAGTAAGGACACAGACAAGTGTAAGGTGTAGCATGATATCTTATGTAAACAGCCAATATGGGAAGTAATGAGAAAATAACTGCAGGCGGACTAGTAAAGACACTCAGAGGACAAGGGTCATATAGGAGCCTTACATAAAGATCTATCACCAGGGAGCCAAAGAGACGACAACTATGAGAACCCCCGAGTATCGCCCTCATTAGCAAATTAATAGTGAGTGTGCGTCCCCTGTGCCCGTGTCACTGCGGGGAGTAACCTCGCCGCTGACCTCAGGGTTCTGGTGGGAAGAGAAGCCATTGATGTGGAGGCCTTTCTATTACTGGTGCAGAGGAGAGAAGAAAACCTGTATAGCCATGTATAGTCAACGACTGAATGGATGACAAGGAAAGCAGCACCAAACACACAAGTCCGAATATTAAAATATACAGAGAATAAATTAAACAGACTAACACACCGGGCGGGCGTTTAACCAAAACCGATCAACCAGGATATCCGACATGATTGTGTTCACATCTGTTATTTCAGAACATGACAGAATTGGAACGGCTATTAAACTGTGTGGTCTCAGTATAACAGTGGAGGCCAATGGGAAGGGGATCACCTATAACAGCGTTACTTACCTCTCCTGGGCTCCGGGACGGCTCACTGTTCTCTTCGGCACATCTGATTGATGTCAGGGACTGCTGAGGTCTGTGGTTGGGCCTCAGCTGGTCATGTGGTGACATGACGCATAGATAAACGTGTCACGACTCTGTGACCGCTGAGGCTTGTAGTTGGACCTCAGCGGTCCCTGATGCCAGTCAGAAGTGACAAAGAGAACACGGAGCTGTGCCGGAGACCAGGAGAGGGGAGTAACACTGTGATTAACATTGGATTCCGCTCTATATACTCTGGGGTCTGAAGAGACCCCACAGTATAATAGTTTCAGGTCAGCCATGTTTGGTCCGGGCGCACCTCGCAAGGTTCGCTTAACACGTACAGCAAGAAGGGTGTGACCTAAATAATCACCATTAATAACGGCCAAGGTATAAAACCTGATTTCGGTCATAACTGTCCAACCCTACTAACTCATCTAGACATTTTTTTTCTTGGGCCTGTGTTTTAGGGTATTCTAGCAATGTTGGGTCACAAAAACATCAATTATACTTCTGCAATGATCTCCCAAAACTTAGGTTGAGCATTTATATTTCTACACTGTAGATTATGGGAATTAGGCATCCTAAGGGTCAGTGAAAACAGAATGGATGGCACACGGATGCATTGTAGGAATGGACCGCGCTGCAAAAACAGAAATACGGAACCTTCTACATAAGTTGCAGCTCTTTTCTACAGGCCAGGCAAAAATCCGTAAACACTTGGATGTGTATATGGGACTGTAGAAATGAATGGGTCCCTACATCATCTGCAATTATGGATAACTGCATACATTGTATAGCGGTTTTGATTAGGATCAAAGCTCAACTCATTAATGAATGCAAACAAGCCATGTGACATTAGGTCATGTGGTCTGTAAACTTCATATAGTTGAACTGCTGGAGTCCCAAATGTGCACCACCAAATCCTGCTTAATGTGGTGCAGTTTTATGGTCCCAGATCTTTTGACATGCACATTATTCAGATGTTTCCCGCACTTCCTCTGAGTCTATAGGCTATTTCCCTTCACTAAATAAAGAAAACAGAACGCCTTTCTTCGTTTTTTGGGTTCTAGGGGACTGTGCACAAATAGCTTCGCTTCCAGGACCCCAAGAGGACGAGTGTACCAAACCAGAGGGGTTTACCACAAACCATCTGGAATAGCGGTCACGAGTGTCTTAAGGAAGAACAGCAGCACCTTACAGACCCATTACAAGTTTTTCTAGAAACCTGGATCAAATCCATGTCAAAGACCTCACAAAAGCAGGTGAGAACAAATCATGTACTTGGTACAAAAAGAAGCTGTCACCTGTAATGAGAGATGGACGGATGAGACTGTCATCACCGAGATCATGGCCATCATTACCTTAATTATTAGCCTCATCAGAAAATCCAATCAAGAACCGACCATACGCCATTTATGTCAGACAACCCTCTTGTGCGTACCCATCTGCAGTCATCACATTGGCACATAGGTCGGAGGCAAGCACATGGTGAATGATCAGGGCCCGCAGCGGAGGAAACAATTACAGCAAATCTCTCTATCGCTTCCCTCCATCCTCCAGGCCCTACTTAGTATGCAAAGAATGGCAGACATTATTAACATGAGCGGTTAATCTTTCCAAAGCATCTAAATTAAAAAGAAAATTGCATTTACATATTTACTACAGTTAATGTAGAAATCAAAAAGTAAGTGAGTGCAGCACCGCCTGGGCTGACCTCATTCCCGGCGATACTGCTCTCCAGGGGGATGAATGGGTTAAAGTCATTTTGCAATATTAATTTTGTGTGTGATATGTATTCCTCTTCACCAAATGCAGTCGGTAATGTGAACAAAAGTGTTTTCATGGTGGTTACTATAGCTACGTCCAGTCATGTATGCATGTTTGATGTAAAATTATATGATATCTATTTCAGATTAGATATTTTTTATATTTTAATTTTATTATTTTTATATATTATTTACAATTACAATGAATTGTATAACTTTAGCTAGTACCCTCTATGACACATGTACATATATACCGTAAGTGTCTCTGGACCTGGTATACAATTATATATAGATTTGTCCCTTCCCATAGTGAGCTGGCCAATATGCTACATTACAATCACAGCTCCATACTTTCCCTAGTCTCACAAGTCGGCTGCCTCAGGGTAACCTTTCATTCCATCCTGCCATAACACCGTACACCTGAGCCCCTGCCGCCTCCACCTCATTAACATTTCAAAAAAGCGCTCATTCCTCTACCTCAGCAAGTACACAGTACGTAAGCGGCCATTTTCTTGTGGCCTGTGGGCATGCACAGTCAACTCGGCCCGAGGCCTAGAAGTTTGAAGCCAGCACCTGAAGACGCTGCGCAGAGAGGCCGTTCCTGAAGAAGATGGAGGCGGGGCTGGAGAGTTCTCTCGCAGCATTGGGGATGCCCCCAATGCTGCGAGAGAACTCATTTGCATACTCACAAAACGGGGATTTCTACCGAATGACGGCGCGGAGAAGACATCTAAAGGTAGAAGACAAATAGCCTTTCTTAAAGCTATTCCTACGTGTTACGGACAAAAAAAAAAAAAATTGGATTTTAATGGTAGAATCCCTTTAATGCCATAAACAAGTGAGCGACTGCCGACTGACAGCAGCATTTATTTTGCAATGAGCTGATGGGTGGTGCTGGATATTTTCAGGGTGCTGACAGCCTAATATACCAACATTTGGGGTAAATAGCCGCTTTTGGCCAACCATCGGCCAACTTGCGCAGACTCAGTGCACATTCTATTTTGTACTTCTAAAACACCCCCTAGTTTATTAGCTAATATTAACAATGTGATTATTCTTACAAAGTATCCTATCATTTATCCGGCCATCTGAAACCTAATGTGTACCGCCTGCCTTAGGGTCAGTTTACATGGTGGAGAACGAATCCCAGGTAGGTCTAGTAGTCAGTGGAGAGTCTCAAGCTACTGAAATAGCTGTGAAGTTCGTAGCAACTGGACGCTTACTTCTTCGACGAAACCTACCGCTGATTTTCAGGCAGACTCCACCATGTTAGGATACCCTTAATCCACCACCACTTCACTCATTTCTAAGGCTGGATTCACACCAGTGCACTGTATTCCAGGATTCTGTCCCCTATTACACTTGAAAAATGCAGAGAGAAAGGTCCTGCAAGCATCCCATTATAGTCTATGGCAGTGATGGCGAACCTTTTAGAGACCGAGTGCCCAAACTGCAACCCAAAACCCACAAAATTTTCGCGGAGTGCCAACACGACAATATAGACTTAATACTATGCGGATCCACAATTGCGGACAGTTACTGACCAAAAATTACAGTCATGTGGGGCTTTACAGAGCTTTCAATAATACAAACAACGTTGTACTGAAATGTAAAGGTCTCGGCATTTGGTACTTTGAACAATTAATTTTCACTATTTACATCGCACAGGATCTGTTTTATAGTTACCGTGTAATATTCTTACATCCTGTACTAATATCACGTCTGCTATAAAACAGATACTGTGTGATATAAATAGTGAGGGGACCCCAGACAGTATTATATGCTCTGCAGTGGGTGTGTCCCCCCCCACAGGATTATATGCTCCACAGTACCACAGTAGCCCCCCAGTGTTATATGCTCCTCAGTAGGTGTCCCCCCCCCACAGGATTATATGCTCCACAGTGGCATCCACACACAGTATTGTGTGCTTATAAATAGGCCCCCCCCCAGTATTATATGCTCTTTAGTACACCCCCCAGTATTATAAGCCACCCCAGTATTATACACTCCCCCCAGTATTATAAGCCCCCCCAGTATTATACACTCCCCCCAGTATTATAAGCCCCCTCAGTATTATACACCCCACCCAGTATTATAAGCCCCCTCAGTATTATACACTCCCCCCCCAGTATCATACACCCCACCAAGTATTATAAGCGCTCCCCCCAACATCATATACACAGTGAGCCACTCTCATACTCACCCCTGAAGAGCCGCCGGCATCCATCTTCTTGTTACTGGCGGCGCTGATGACGTCATCGCGCCCGCGTCGGGGCAGAGGTCAAACTCTACAGCCAGTGTAGGCCGCGGTCGCGCGATCCGCGGCCTACCCTGACAGCTTTCAGCTGTATGTGCATTTGCACATACAACTGAAGGCAGTGATCGCTCATCAACGGGGAATCCTGTACCGGATTCCCTGTTGGTGAGCGATCCGGGCGACCGCACGCGTGCCAGCATGGAGGGCTCTGCGTGCCCTCTCTGGCACGCGTGCCATAGGTTCGCCATCACTGGTCTATGGGGTCCACAGGTTTCCATGGGTAACTGCTTTTTAAGCAGATTGGGTTTCCGTGTTTTGGGTCCCCAAGCGGACCTGAACAACAGAACCCCGAGTGCACGTGTGAACCTAGTGTAGAACATTGAAGGATCAGATTGGCCACTTTTTTTTTTTTTTTTTTTTTTAAAAAACCAGTCTAAACTGCTGCTATTCATGACTAGTGATCAGCTGTGGGGTTAAAAGTACATGCTGGTTCACGTAGATTTAATTTGGAATTGCAAAAAAAAAAAAAAAAGTTGGAAATTTGACGATTGCAAAATTGTAGGCGTATGAAGCATCTCACACACACAGTCAATGCCAAGTCTGCCCCTACAGGTCATCTTCAGGGTGCTAGATGGCATTGCAGCTTGGTGCAGGATAACGTGGCATAGAAATGTAGGGTATGTTCACACACTCAGGTTTGTGGATGCAGTTTTTTGAAGCCAAAATCAGGTGTAGATAATAAAGTATAAAGAACAGGTGCTACTCCCACCCCATCCCCCTTCCCCAATCAAATTGTTTTTGCTTCTAGAACTGCATTTGATAACCTGAACCCCACACACTACTATACATGATATTACACCGCTCACAAGCCATAACACAATAGTCTCAGCACGGATTTCTCAAGTCGCCATGTCTTACATAATAGAAGGAAAAAACTGTAATCCTATCAGCCTTATGTGAACCTGGACGGTTAACACAGCTTAAAAGCAACCCAAACACATATGGCATGTCGTGATCTTCAAAGACACCCACTGAAAATGAGTGAACATCATGGCTGGTTATCAGGAGGAGTAAGAGAAGATAACCTGGCCACAATAAGGACATCATGGCTGGTTATCAGGAGAGGAAACTACATGTATGAGAAGATAACCCGGACACAATAAGGACATCATGGCTGGTTATCAGGAGGACACTACATGTATGAGAAGATAACCCGGACACAATAAGGACATCATGGCTGGTTATCAGGGGGACACTACATGTATGAGAAGATAACCCGGACACAATAAGGACATCATGGCTGGATAACAGGAGGACACTACATGTATGAGAAGATAACCTGGACACAATAAGGACATCATGGCTGGTTATCAGGAGGACACTACATGTATGAGAAGATAACCTGACCACAATAAGGACATCATGGCTGGATAACAGGAGGACACTACATGTATGAGAAGATAACCCGGGCACAATAAGGACATCATGGCTGGTTATCAGGAGGACACTACATGTATGAGAAGATAACCCGGACACAATAAGGACATCATGGCTGGATAACAGGAGGACACTACATGTATGAGAAGATAACCTGGACACAATAAGGACATCATGGCTGGTTATCAGGAGGACACTACATGTATGAGAAGATAACCTGACCACAATAAGGACATCATGGCTGGATAACAGGAGGACACTACATGTATGAGAAGATAACCTGGACACAATAAGGACATCATGGCTGGTTATCAGGAGGACACTACATGTATGAGAAGATAACCCGGACACAATAAGGACATCATGGCTGGATAACAGGAGGACACTACATGTATGAGAAGATAACCCGGGCACAATAAGGACATCATGGCTGGGATTCTGACAAGTCCCAGACTATAGAAAGTTACTTCATACATGGTAGTTGTGCATTTAACACTTGAAGCGCTACAGACACCGCAAGTCAGCAATTCCTGTCATTTTCTGAGCATACATGTAATCTATCCACAAACACCATGGTATTATAACCCTTGTGACACAGAACAGTCTAAACATTGCACAAAGTGCTGAGTGAGCATTACTGCAGATTACTGCTCCAGCCCTAGTACAATCCATATATAAGTATAGGACACTGAGCAATGAACGGGAGACTCTACACCCCTCCAAATACCTGTAGTCCAGTATGTCACAGAGGTCTAGGTCAGGATCGGCCGGACAGATGTTTATGAGAAGATCCCACACCATATAAAAGACATCACCACTGATGTACGCAGGCGGCTTTAAGGATTATTACCATATTACAAGGTGATGGCTACGATACCGCACCATGCTGGGTGATCTGAGCAGAGAAAAACCATGAAAGGCAAGCTGGACTATGCCAGGTCTGTGTCCCCTCCACTCTCTGGATCACGGGGGTCACAGACATTAAAGTCCAAGGATAAACAAGTGACAGCATAGCCTAACAATAGCTGGGAATCCCCTTACAAAGAGGTTTCGCCTCATTGCATCCTCTACTGAATCCCGTACAGTTGGAATTTTTTCTCTAGCCCATCATTCCCGAGCAATTATTCCTGTTACTTTTAGGTCAATTACACTCTCAGCTGTCAGGTGGGCGGACCTAGATGGGACAGAAAGAAAAGGAACGCCCACCTGACAATAGAGGATATAACTGCACTGAAACTTACAACAATGTTTGCTCAGGAATGGCGGGGGACTAGAAATACCACCTGTGCCAGAATTGGTGGTGTCTATTGAAGGATGTAATAGGGGTTGGTGCTTGAAGGACCCCTTTAACGTCTATTGTTACAACACACGCCAATACAAATTATCACTGGGCTTAGTAGTCACATTACAGCATCTCTGTTACAGTCACAACACCCAGACAGTCCAAAGTTCATCAAAAGCAGATAAAGTTCCCTAAAGATGTTTTGGTGATCAAATTCCATGTCAATTGAGGAGCGAGAGAGTTGCGGATGGTAAAGTTCGGTACATTTTAGGTGTGCTGAAGGATACAACGGATGGATAAGGATGCAGAATACTGAAGACAATGATGAAGTCCTGAAACGTGACCCTATAGTACGGAACAGAATTTAGCCAAAAAGACTTTGCAGAATGTGTAAGTAAAAGGAAAGAAAGAGCAGACGACATGACGCAGGGCTATAGCATTGTAGTACTGGCTAGAATACTGTGTATAACAGCGGAGTTACACTTTAACCAGAGCGTTCATCAAAAAAGACCTTGACATTTCGTTCACAGTGCAAAGAAATGACTAGTTCCTGAAAGAAACATATACACGTTATAACCGCTCCATTCCAAAGACAACGACCTACCTGAGACTAGGTTCACATCTGCCTTGGTGTCTCTGGCGGACCCCATTACAATCTATGGGAGCCGCGGGTACCCATTTTTTCTTTTTTTTTTTTAATGTAGATTGTGAGCCCCATATAGGGATCACAATGTACATTTTTTCCCTATCAGTATGTCTTTGTAGAACGGGATGAAATACACACATACACGGGCAGAACATACAAACTCCTTGCAGATGTTGTTCCTGGCAGGATTCAAATCCAGGGCTCCAGCGCTGTAAGGCTACAGTGCTAACCACTGAGCCACCATGTTGCCCCTAGATGACTGCTTTTTAAGCAGACAGGTCCTCCATCTTTTGGATTCCTGGCACCGCGCTGATCAGTTATTTGAAGGAGCCTCTATAACCCCCTTTTTTGTCTACAAGACACAGCTCCATCAATATGTAGTGGTTGTGCCTGGTACTGCAGCTCAATGCTGTTCAGCTCAGAGTCACACCCCCACAATCTGATACTGATGACCTTAAATGGGGTGTAAAGGAGAAATGACAAAACTCAGAGGCGGCCGAGGTAGGTATAAAATATATATTGAAAGAGAGAAAAAAAAAAAAAAAAAAAAAAAGGACGTAATCCCCTGGCCCCAGACCAAAGTGGTTTACTTCCAGTCTTAACAGGATTGGAGGCTGAGAGTATGGGAGCCAGTGTTGTGCACCCACCCCATGCCCCACCTGGGTTTTTGACCATTTTTTGGAGAATCCCTTTATGATAGTCCATCAGCATCAAAAACATGGAAAACTTTATAAGCAATTTGCAAGAACACAGCACAAGCTTATGTTATCATAGCACAATAACATCCCCGGTGTATATTGATTTCTGCTGTTGATATAGCGCCAACATATTCAGCAGCCTCGTACACATGTTGCCATCGCTTACATCATGCGGCTTAATGCAGAGTATGGATATGAAGAAAGTATTCGGCTCAGCCCACGGGATGGTTGTCTCCTAAGTGTACAAGGTACAATACTGAGCACGTAAGTAGATGAACAGGTATGCCAAGAATTTGTAAGTGCAGACTGCTGTATACCAACCAGTAAGAGGATGTGTCACTGACAGGGGATCCCATTACACTCAGCTATGGAGACTAGAGAGACGGTTTCAGACAAGTACCAGCATATCAGCAGATAAGGCTTTAACTTATTCGTCAGTGGTCAGCCAATCGTTTGTGTGGTCGACATCTACAGGTATAGGCAGGCGTCAAAAAAATGGCGCAGAGTAAGAACGCTTTCAGAAATATAAGAGTTAATAGTTTAATTATGTAAGATGACAAAAAGAAGCAAATGAAGAAACAAAATCTCAATGGCATCTGTTGCTGAAAGCAAGTTTTCCAACTCACAGCACTGTAAGTCTCCCAATCTAATCATACACATGCATACCTGGTATGGCTGAGCATGCATGTGCCCTGAATAGCGAGGGAGTAGCAGATACCTTAACTGCCCCAGAAGAAAAGGAGAAGACAAGATCCAATGCCCCTGGATGAACACGGACCAAAAAATCCATTTTGTACATTGGCCAAACTCAGTTCAGAGACCCGGACTCCCTGCACCATATTGCTGTATAACGCTAGGAGTCCCTGTCACTATCCCATTACTGTATATAGCATGGAACAGTACAACAGCGGAGGGGACATCATGAAACAGGCTGGGCCTCTGGACTGAGTTTGGGCCAGGAATCTGGCTGGTGCACAGTCTGGATTCTTCTATGTACATGAGGTCTGACTGTCTGATCTTTCTCTCTCCTAACACAAGTTCCACCACAGATAATATTGCAGTCAATGGCACTGTATGGAGAATAATCCATATTCTTCCCTTAGCCGAGCATGCATGTATGTATTTTAATCCAGCGATGCACCTAAGGTATCGGTCACATTGCATTTTTCGTTAACACTGAATGTATTCACACATTCCTATTTAAGGCCAAAAGCGTTTCCCTTTGGAAAATCTCAGACAAGAGGAGACTGCAGTGTAAAGCATGGTGGAAATCAAAGCAGCTGATCATACACTTTATACTGTATAGCAGTCAACAAAAGAGCAGTTATTCCCTTGATACATCCTATATACCTGAACACTCAGCTTGGCCTAGCATGCATGTATGTATACGGGAAGGAGAAAAGGAAGTACCGTATTTTTCGGACTATAAGACGCACTTTTTTTCCCCAAAATTTTTGGGGAAAAGAAGGGTGCGTCTTATAGTCTGAAGGTGGCGCCTGGCATCCGCTGTAATAGAGAGGCGGAAGCCGGTAAGTGATAGACGCCATTACAGGTGCCGGGGCCTGCGACATCGCTGCGCTCCTCTGCCCCGCATGAAGCCAGCAGCGGCAGGGGCTCCTCCGTGCCCCCGCCGCTGGCTTCATGCAGGGGAGAGGATCGTAGCAATGTCTCAGGCCCCGGCGTCTATCCCTCCCCGGCATCCACCTCTCTAGTACAGCGGATGCCGGGTCAGTATCAGCGGCCCCTTCTCCCCCGGGGCCGGTCCCCACCGGCCCCGTACCTGTAAAGTTGCAGGCCGGCTCCTGCGCGGCGATATCGCAGGAGCCGACCTGTTCGGGTGAGAGCTGGGAGCCTAATGAGGCTCCCCGGCCTGTCACTGCTGTATTAGTATTGCGGCTGGTCTCTATGACCAGCCGTAATACTAATAGACAGAATGTCCCATAGACGGCAATACACTTGTATTGCCGTCTATGGGACTTGCGATCAAGTGACCGCAGGTTCAAGCCCCCGGGGGGGAAGAAAATAGTAAAAAAAAAAAAAAAAAAAAAAAAAGCTTTAAAAATATGAAATAAATAAAAGTTCTAAATCACCTCCTGTTTTTTTTTCAATACAAGGTGATCTAAGCAATAGATATCCCCCAAAATGGTATAACTAAAAAGTACAGCTGGCCCCGCAAAAAAAACACTCTATGCATCCCCGTACAGCTGCAGGGTCACCTGTCAATGTGGCCTTGCAGCTGTTGCAAAACTACAACTCCCATATATTAAATATTTTACCTGTTTTTGCTTCAAAATTTTTTTCCCTATTTTCCTCCTCTAAAACCTAGGTGCGTCTTATAGTCCAGTGCGTTTTATAGTCCGAAAAATACAGTAAATCACTGCAAGACATCTTAGGAGGCAGTTTGGCTTCTTGAGAACAATAGAATAGGGCATGTTGAAATTCTCTTCCCCAACATGTGCCAAGATGGAAGAGTCTTGAGACCTCTTATACAGTCTTGCCGAAATTGTCTGTGCCCCAAGTAAACGAAAATGAGATAAAATAGTATAAAATAAGTAGCACTAAACCTTCTCCGGGAAATGACAGAAATATAATATCTGCAGGCCTCAATTCTGCTTATGTTACATGAGTAACCTGTGAAGATACACATAACATTGTGCGGCCCACGTCACATCATCTCCGCTGTCACCGACATCTGTACATAACAGACCGCCGACAGCTCACCACTGTCACATGCCTGGAAGTGATGGCACTTCTGGGACTCTAATAGCCAGCCAACGTGAGAGCCTTCTCCTAGATAATATGTCTGAGCGCCATAAACAGGAGGCTAAACAGAACCAGACCGCAGTCGCTAGTATGAACAAGCCCTATATAAAGTCCTGCAGTTCTGAAGCCCTCACCAAGAGGAAATGTTACACTGCTTTCTTCCAAAAACAGCACCACCCCTGTCCAAAGTCTCCATGTGGTACTGCAACTCTGTTCTATGCACCACAATGGAGCTGAGCGTGACGCCGTTTTAGAGTAAAGTCGCTATGATTTTGGATCCCTGAAAATTGAACTGAGGTCACATGCTGCAAAAAGCTTTTTTGCCGATTTTTCTGCTTATTTTTGAGCCAAAGCCAGGAGTGTCTTCCAAAGGAACAGGAAATATAAAGGAAGGACTTCTACTTCCTGTTAGATCCAATCCTGGCTTTGCCTAAAAAAAAAAAAAAAAAAAAAAAATTATTTTTTTTTTGCACGAGCTGCATTTCCGGAACAGGTGGTCTCAGCCTTAAAGGGGTTTTCTGGGAAAATTATATTGTTGCCCTATCTTTAGGCTAGGTCACCGGTGGGGTCCGACACCCAGGACCTCCAATGATCAACTGATCTCATCAGCTGCTAGATGAAAAAATATCCATACGCAGATGGGTCTGTTCGCTATATAGCGGCTGCAGGAGAACTGATCAGCAGGGATCCTGATGACCTATTCTTAAAAGGGGTTGCACGTCCCTTAAAGGATTCTCCATACTGAGGATCTATACACAGGACAGGCCATCAGTATGTGATCTGTGGGGGTCCAATACCTGGACCCTGTGCAGACCAGCTATCCTGGCAGCCTCCAGAAGCTACAGCAGTGGATGGGGGGGGGGGGGTGTTGCAAGCTGACAGCCCCCGTTCAACTAATAGTAGCAGCGTTGCAGTTCCCCATAAGCACCGCTATACAGCGAACGGGGCTGCTGCACTGCTCCTATTACACGAATAAGAGAAGTCTGCACGCTCTTCCTATCCACTGCTCCCTGACGTGTAGGATTCCCATAGATCAGATACTGATGGTCTATCATGTGTATAGGTCATCGGTACGGAAAATCCTTTTTTGGCCAATGTTTGTACCCAAGCATGATGGCACATCAACATGACACCTTGTCAATGGACGTCAGGCCTCCATTGCTATTCTGCTCCAGGGGGTTCCTAAGGTGAAAATGCTGCGGTTTCAAATTTACTTTTTGATATCTGAACCTGCAAAAGTTTTAGCCCTTTGAAGTTAAAGTCTCCACTAGAGATGAGCGAGTAGTATTTGATCGAAAACCTCGCTCCCATAGGAGTGTGTGTAAGTGGCCGAACACCAAGGGGTTAAGCGCAGTGAACATTCAATGTTTGGCCACTTACACGCATTCCTATGGGAGCCAGGTATTCGATTGAATACTACTCGCTCATCTCTAGTCTCCACTTTTCCTGCTACTGTATTCCACCGTATATGTATGTGCCTAGGCTGACTTTTCGGCCCATGTGAAATAACCCTTATGGCCACTTTTGAAGCATGCACTGTAGATTATGGGTGAAAAAAAAATTCTGAGCAACTTAATATGGTTGCAAGAATTCCAACTATGCCTAGGTTAACTTTTTCACCTATAGGGAACTTCTGACAAGTTATGGTAATGGTGCAACCTTACAGCGACTCAATGGTGACCAATAGGTACTAAAGAGCCTTCCCCTTACTCATACATCACCCCAGCACTGGAGGAGTGTAATGCAACACTTACAGCACATTTATGTTCTGCTTTGAAGTCCGGAGATCACAAATCTCTTAATTTACTTACAAGTAGTTATTACGCCACATTGCAAAGCACGGGAAGGATGTATACTATATAGCATATAACCTGGCCTGAAGAGATTCTCATCCTATACACCAACACTTTCTCCAGCTGACATGGCTAGAGTTTCTTATACTTATATCTATACGCTGGAAGGGTTGGGCATGGATCCGACGTATTCTCATCTTATAAAGTGACATTATTATTGGTGGGGTCTGACTTGTGGGACCCCATAGATTCTGAGAACGAAGAGGCTGCAAGAATAATTTAGTGCTACAAACATTTCTCTGGTTTCCCCTGCATACTGGCACCTCGGGCACCGACTGCATAGGGTATGGCAGTGCCTCACTCAAGAGAAAGGTCTATGCTACAGATCAGTGCATAGTCAGGTGACTGGATGTGTGCACTAAATCAGGACTGCAGCCCTTATACTCAGGGACGATGGGGTGCTAACAGTCAGGCCCCCACTGATCGCTATATTGGCAAACCCTAGCGATACAACATCATAGTACGAGATTACCCCCTTTACGCTAAGGCCACACATACCTGTCCCTCTACCATCCCAAAGCTGGCCTGCCTCCTGCAAAAACTAGTCGAAATTGTCTAGTTTTATCCCAGGGTTCTGTCATTGTGGTTAGATACGTTTTCAACCTTAGCAATGTAACGACAGAAAACGGTGCCAACCCCACAGCAAGAAATTGACCGACTCAAGGCTCAAAAACCAGCAGTGCAAGGGAACGTTCACATAGCAGAATTTTTACCAGCTGAAAAATTCAGCCTCAGGAATTTGAAACTGAATTTTTCCAAGGAATTTGCTGCGGAATTTGCAAATTCCAAACTAGCCAAGTAGTATTTGCGCTGTGGTTTTTTTTCCAGATTATTGTGCAGTGTGCGGATAATATCCATTTCAATCTTATCCACTGCTGCAACCATTACCATCGGCAAGTCCATTGCTGCTAACGTGTTGCAAAGAATAATATAAGTTCCGACTGGGACCACTTTTTTTCTAAACCAGATTTCCGGGTTTGGCTGCCGGATATCAGTCTGGTGGATAGGATTTGTTTAAATCCCATTCACTACACTGATACTGTATACCACAACGGGTTAGCCAACGTCAGCTAACCTGTTGTGACTACAATACGTGCAGGCCCAGCCTTAAAGAGGATCTGTCAATAGATTTTGCAATACAAACTACATGCACTATTAAATAGATCCCTTATCCCGTATTCACGCGACCGAGTTTCAGCCGTGTTCACCAGCCTGAACAGTATAGCAGGAGAGGGACCCCCAGGAGTATAGATACCCATGATGAAAGCAGTCCCTGTCTCCCAGCCCAATACTGTCCAGTACCGATCATAGTACCTGAAACACGGTTGAATGAATGCGGGATCAGATCTGATAGGGCTGATATACTTACTTTGAAGATCCATTTCAGAATGACCATATAATCCTTCATGAAAGCTTTCCTGCAAGTTATTGAAAGGGCTATAGATAAAGACAAGACCCCATACTCACCAGATAACTCCTCTGACGTTCCAATGCTCCCTGAGTCTATTTTGTACCAAGTTACGGTGACAATGTGGCCGTATATCCATGTGCCCACTGCCTCTAAGAGGTTGTATGCTATATAGCGCTACAGCCAGTAATGTGCAGCAATAGTCACGTCATTCCTGCAAGCGCCACTGCAACGGCAGTGCTACAACTGTGGGGGGGGTTCATCAGTTAGATATTGGGGTTTTCTAATTTTATATCATTTTAAAGGGGTTTGACAACCCAAACAGCATCTTTTACAATGACAACCTATCCAGCAGAATCTGATTGACAGGAATTCCCACCTAGGCCACGTGCCAATCAGCTTTTCTGCCCATCCCCGGGCACCAATGCTCCTATTTGAATAGATGCAGAGCTGCAAAACCCGAAGCACAGGGCAATGTATCTTATGAATAAGATTTTGTTCAATCTCATCCACTTTTCTGCTACTGTACATTGCAGCAGATTAGTTGCTGGCAAGTCCACTGCAGCCAATTCATTGTAAGGAAGCAAGTCCTGGGTAGACATACCCTAAGGTCTGATCAGGAGCACTTCTATCCCTAAGCAGTCCCCCAACAATGAGCCAAATCCTGAACTGACCGAGATCAGGGGCAGATGGATGCCGTTGGGCGTATATATGTATATAGATGGCGCACGAAAGGGGCACAAGTGCCAAAAGTGTGATCCATTGCACGTGACTGTAACAACCCAGCGACATCTTCACCGACATCTACTGGAAGAAAAGTTGCACAAATGAAACTGCACAAAAGTAACATAATGCAACATAAAATGCAACATAAAACTAGTCATCATATCCTAACTCTGCAAATATAGCCAGTAAATGAATGGCAGACATTTACAGGTGATCCCTGCTGTTTGTAAACACAAGACTGACTGCAAAGAAGAAGCCAAGTGTGCATGCACGCCTGTAACAAGTCTCCTTCAAGATCAGTGCAACAGTGCCAACCTCCTCCAGAGGAGTCTACATGCCACAGAGCCAAGGGAAACACAATGCAACTACTCCAGTGCCCACTGGAGACTTGTGCACAGAGCAGAGTTCAGTGCAGATGACACAGAATTCCCCTACGACATCAAAGAGTGGGGTGCTCCAGGATAGGAAACTCACTCGACGGGCTGCACCACCCCTAAAAAATAGGGGGGACTTTAGTCATCACATCCCAAGCGTAAACAATTCGCCCGGTTCATCCTCCCCAGCTTTCCCCCGGCCTTACTCACCTTGGCTATGGCCTTCTTGTACCTGGTCACCGCTTGCTGTATGAGGCTTGAAACTTTCAAGTTCCCGTCTCCACAGGGCACCACTACCCGGGTCCTACCGAAGCTCACCGTCACCTTCATAGCGCCGCCCGGGGAGTTAGCGGATACCGCCTTGTTCTCCCCGCGCTCCTAACCTAAGGGGTTAATCCAGGGTTCCGGTTTTCCCTCCGTACCCTCCGGTGTATGCGGGGCCTGCAGTAGCCTCCTCCCTCCGCCTCCTCCTCTCCTGCATGTGAAATACAAAGCTCCTCCCACCTCTTCCAGCAGGATTGTCTGACCGCCATTGGCGCATCCAACAGGAGAAAGGGGGCTTTGCCTTGTGACCAATCAGCTTCCGCTGTGTTTGAGAGTCAGGTCTCTCCACGAATGAGATGTTCTTGTGGGATACAGCCCTGCCCCTAAATCCTTAGGCTTTGTTGTAATTGGTTGGCGGCATTTTCCTAATCTGAATGTTGGCTGCGCTGCTAATACTGAGGCCAGTAATTCATGAATAACATTATCAGAAGTGATAGAAGTGCTGGGAGTGCCAGTGTTATGTGTGAGGGGCAGAGCTCATAGCTACCAGCCTCACAGTACGGTATATAGCTACCAGCCTCGTAGTATATAGCTACTAGCCTCACAGTATATAGCTACCAGCCTCACAGTATATAGCTACCAGCCTCATAGTATATAGCTATCGGCATCACAGTATATAGCTATCGGCATCACAGTATATAGCTACCAGCCTCACAGTATATAGCTATCGGCATCACAGTATATAGCTACCAGCCTAATAGTATACAGCTATCAGCCTCATAGTATATAGCTGTCAGCCTCATAGTATATAGCTACCAGCCTCATAGTATATAGCTACCAGCCTCACAGTATATAGCTTCCAGCCTCACAGTATATAGCTACCAGCCTCATAGTATATAGCTACCAGCCTCACAGTATATAGCTACCAGCCTCACAGTATATAGCTACCAGCCTCACAGTATATAGCTACCAGCCTCATAGTATATAGCTACCAGCCTCACAGTATATAGCTACCAGCCTCACAGTATATAGCTACCAGCCTCATAGTATATAGCTACCAGCCTCACAGTATATAGCTACCAGCCTCACAGTATATAGCTACCAGCCTCATAGTATATAGCTACCAGCCTCACAGTATATAGCTACCAGCCTCACAGTGTATAGCTACCAGCCTCATAGTATATAGCTACCAGCCTCACAGTATATAGCTACCAGCCTCACAGTGTATAGCTACCAGCCTCACAGTATATAGCTACTAGCCTCACAGTATATAGCTATCAGCCTCACAGTTTATAGCTACCAGCCTCATAGTATACAGCTATCAGCCTCACAGTATATAGCTACCAGCCTCACAGTATATAGCTGCCAGCCTCACAGTATATAGCTACCAGCCTCACAGTATATAGCTACCAGCCTCACAGTATATAGCTACCAGCCTCATAGTATATAGCTACCAGCCTCACAGTATATAGCTACCAGCCTCACAGTATATAGCTACCAGCCTCACAGTGTATAGCTACCAGCCTCACAGTATATAGCTACTAGCCTCACAGTATATAGCTACCAGCCTCATAGTATATAGCTACCAGCCTCACAGTATATAGCTACCAGCCTCACAGTGTATAGCTACCAGCCTCACAGTATATAGCTACTAGCCTCACAGTATATAGCTATCAGCCTCACAGTTTATAGCTACCAGCCTCATAGTATACAGCTATCAGCCTCACAGTATATAGCTACCAGCCTCACAGTATACAGCTACCAGCCTCATAGTATACAGCTACCAGCCTCATAGTATATAGCTACCGGCCTCATAGTCTATGTATTATCTGTATAGTATATAGTCATTAGCTAGCTGTTACCTGTCTAGTATCTGTATACGTATTATCTATCTATTAATTAAGATATCTCATTATCTGTATCATTATAGCTATAATCTATCTCATATCTAACTCATACACATACCCGATCTTTCTTTCTATCTATTAATCTATATCTATCTAGTATCTATATCTCTATCTATCTACAGTCCTATGAAAAAGTTTGGGCACCCCTATTAATCTTAATCATTTTTAGTTCTAAATATTTTGGTATTTGCAACAGCCATTTCAGTTTGATATATCTAATAACTGGTGGACACAGTAATATTTCAGGATTGAAATGAGGTTTATTGTACTAACAGAAAATGCGCAATATGCATTAAACCAAAATTTGACCGGGGCAAAAATATGGGCACCTCAACAGAAAAGTGACATTAATATTTAGTACATCCTCCTTTTGCAAAGATAACAGCCTCTAGTTGCTTCCTGTAGCTTTTAATCAGTTCCTGGATCCTGGATAAAGGTATTTTGGACAAACAATTCAAGTTCAGTTAAGTTAGATGGTCGCCGAGCATGGACAGCCCGCTTCAAATCATCCCACAGATGTTCAATGATATTCAGGTCTGGGGACTGGGATGGCCATTCCAGAACATTGTAATTGTTCCTCTGCATGAATGCCTGAGGATTTGGAGCGGTGTTTTGGATCATTGTCTTGCTGAAATATCCATCCCCGGCGTAACTTCAACTTCGTCACTGATTCTTGAACATTATTCTCAAGAATCTGCTGATACTGAGTGGAATCCATGCGACCCTCAACTTTAACAAGATTCCTGATGCCGGCATTGGCCACACAGCCCCAATGCATGATGGAACCTCCACCAAATTTTACAGTGGGTAGCAAGTGTTTTTCTTGGAATTCTGTTTCTTTTTGGACGCCATGCATAACGCCTTTTTTTATAACCAAACAACTCAATTTTTGTTTCCAAAATGAAGCTGCCTTGTCCAAATGTGCTTTTTCATACCTCAGGCAACTCTATTTGTGGCGTACGTGCAGAAACGGCTTCTTTCTCATCACTCTCCCATACAGCTTCTATTTGTGCAAAGTGCGCTGTATAGTTGACCGATGCACAGTGACACCATCTGCAGCAAGATGATGCTGCAGCTCTTTGGAGGTGGTCTGTGGATTGTCCTTGACTGTTCTCACCATTCTTCTTCTCTGCCTTTCTGATATTTTTCTTGGCCTGCCACTTCTGGGCTTAACAAGAACTGTCCCTGTGGTCTTCCATTTCCTTACTATGTTCCTCACAGTGGAAACTGACAGGTTAAATCTCTGAGACAACATTTTGTATCCTTCCCCTGAACAACTATGTTGAACAATCTTTGTTTTCAGATCATTTGAGAGCGGGCTGTCCATGTTCGGCGACCATCAAACTTAACTGAACTTGAATTGTTTTGTAGAAAGAAATGGTCCAAAATCCCTTCATCCAGGATCCAGGAACTGATTAAAAGCTACAGGAAGCGACTAGAGGCTGTTATCTTTGCAAAAGGAGGATCTACTAAATATTAATGTCACTTTTCTGTTGAGGTGCCCATATTTTTGCACCGGTCAAATTTTGGTTTAATGCATAGTGCACATTTTCTGTTAGTACAATAAACCTCATTTCAATCCTGAAATATTACTGTGTCCATCAGTTATTAGATATACCAAACTGAAATGGCTGTTGCAAACACCAAAATATTTAGAACTAAAAATGATTAAGATTAATAGGGGTGCCCAAACTTTTTCATAGGACTGTATCTATCTATCTATCTATCTATCTATCTATCTATCTATCTATCTATCTATCTATCTATCTATCTATCTATCTATTATCTATCATCTATCTATATCTATCTATTTATATCTATCTCTATCTATATATCTATCTGTCTGTCTATCTATCTATCTATCTATCTATCTATCTCTCTCTCTCTATCATATCTATCTCATGCATATCTTATCCATCTATTATTTATCAATCAGCTATCTCATACATATATACAGTACATATATTTCTATTATCTATCTATTATTTATTGATCAGCTATCTATCTCATAATTATCTCATATCTATCTATTTTATGTATATCATTCTATACACTTATATACGTGTTATGTGTTAGTGGATAGCATCTAGTTGGGAGTTGGATGTGATAAAATTCGACATGCCCAAGTCTTCTTTCCCCGATACATCTGTTGTGGTCCCCCATACACATTAGACCTATATTTCTATTCTCTTTCATGCATATTAGACATTATAGATAAATGAGAGGAGTCCTTCTCACCAATGGAAAAGCTATTTTCACTCCTGGGCGGCCTCTAGCTCCAGACATAAGCAGTGAGGGATTGTGTCCAGGATAGAGCTTGCCTGTAATAAACAATTGATCCAACCTTCGATCAATGTCTGGAAGTCTTAGGAGGAAGTGGAGCTCTAATTACAGGAATAATCATCATAATGGACTCCATGGCAAAGCTAATACAATCATAGAGATGGGTACAGGTCTGCCATGTCAGACATACAGACATCCAACCCATAAGGGCCAGGGACTGATGGATGTGATGTGTACTGCACTGTGGAGCATGGCGGTGCTATATGAGGAACACAAGTCAATGCTTCTCTATATAGCTGTTGCATATGGCAATATTCTTGTAACCCTAAAATACATATCCTGTAGGTACAGATCTTACATGGCTATGCTCCATATAACACTATTACAATACTTCTGCACAGTTTTGATTAAAATTGTTTTATTAAAGAAATACAACATTGCCCCAAAATATTTTCTACTGAATAGGTTCCATGTTCAGACATAATACCCCATTATTATTTTATGTAAATTCCAGGGGTGCAGTTAGACAGGCTGTAGAGGTATCAGCCAAACTCTAGTCCTCGAACCTGCAGTAGTCTACCGTATATACTCGAGTATAAGCCAAATTTTTCAGCACAGTTTTTCTACTGAAAAAGCCCTCCTCGGCTTATACTCGAGTCAGCAACAAATTTATTTATTTTTTTTTTCTTTTAGGAAGGGGGGGAGGTCTATGACCAACCAAAACACCCCCTCCCCTTTCCCAGCATCTACTGCACCCAAAAACCCACGCCATTTTTGTTGTAGTTCTAAGTATCCCTTAGAACTACGCGAGCATGCGCAGAACGCCTGCGAACATCTTCATATCCGGAAGAAAAGAAGATGAAGGCGGAGAAGAGCCCGGACAGGAGGACGTCACTGGAAGAAGAAAGAAGAGGAAGGCGGGACCGAAGATGATGTTGGCTCGTGCACGACCGCCCCCCTGTGTATGCAAAGGTATGTTTCCCTATATGTTTTTATAGTTTTATTCTAAAACGGGAGCGGGGTTTAAAATAAGATTAGCGGTGCCTGAATAGCCTTTTCAAAGGCTATTCACACATATGTGGGGCTCATACAGCAAATTTTTGTTGATAGAGCCCCTTTAAGACCTCATTCACATCCGCATGAGGACCCCTCCAAACGGACTACCGAACGCAACTGCAAGCGGTGTGCAGTAAAAGCACACAGACCCCATAGACTATAATGGGGTCCATGTGCTTGCCGCCAGATCTCCGCAGGGATCATGCAGACAGGAAAGTAGTTCACAATCTACTTTCCTGTCCACATGATTCATGCGGGCAGCAAGCACATGGACCCCATTCTAGTCTATGGTCCTCTGACGGACCACAATAATGGAGAGGCAGCACTAGTGTTAACCTAGTGTAAGGAACACGTGTCCCTGGGACTAAGATATTGATGACTTATCCTTAGTTTAGGTTATCGGTATCAGATCAATACCTGGAACCCCCAACACAGGAAAGATTACACTGATCCCTACAGCAAGATGACCATTACATAAAAAACCAGCACAACCACTGCCATTGTTTTCTCCATCTTCCTTCAAGGGCGCAACATCCAGAACTTCCAGAGCAAACATCATTTTCCTAGTCGGATTCCCTCACACACTGGAGGAATAGGAGAGTTGGTTCAGGCTTTGTTGCACAGACCTTGAATGGCCTCTTCTATACAAATGGGAACCTGTCAGAGAGGTGAAAGGTCCTCTTTAATGCTCTCTATGTATGGACAAGCTGCAGCCCCTATACGTTACAAGCCATTGTTCCAGATTTTTCAGAGACCTGAAAGAATCAAAAGAGGTGACCAAAGGGAAGTATACATGACTCCACATATATCTCCTTTTCAACTAAGATCAAGTTTTCTATTCAGGTTATATGTGAAAATATATAAATTTATTTCTGTATTATTTTTTATTCATTTTATTTTTTTTTTTAAACCAACTATTTTTATTGAGATATAAAAAACTGACAAAAAAACCCAAAAACAATAATTGCCAAAAAAACCTCCCGGGAATTCAACACAAGGTATGATATTGTATCACAAACAAAACTTCACTTTGTTGAATTGTATTAAATATTAAAGTAACATTTTCTTATTGAAAAGAATCCAGTCTTTCTCTCCCCGATACAATATGTAATTGCAGTCATCCTGCCCATTAAATATTAGGATATTGCTATACGGAGTGCTCTGCACCTGGTGTACGGCTGGCCTTATACTATAGATCTCCAAATGCCAAAAAAGGCAGGTGCTTGTATTAATCTCCTTATAGGCTGCAGTTTCAAGACGTTATTAATCTTTCCCTGCAACTCATTCTTATAATGGAATTGCACATTTGGAATCTGCCCAGGGTCACAGTGTTAAGAAAGTTACCGTCTTTGCTGATGCGTCAGAATAGTTTTCATCTTGGTGGCAGCAAAATATTTGTATGATGCTGCTGATTACAACAGACATCTATGCTAGCATACACATAAGTGGTGGTACCTGCAGGCCCTGGGGTTCACTCTGCCCCATACATTGCATGTAAGTTATTTAAAGGGATCCTATCATTAAAATCAAATTTTTTTCTCGATCAAACGTAGGAATAGCCTTAAGAAAGACTATTCTTCTCCTACCTTTAGATGTCTTCTCCCCAACGCTGTTTGGTAAAAATCCCGGTTTTCGTCTGTATGCAAATGAGTTCTCTCGCAGCACTGGGGGCGGTCCCAAGCGCTCAAACAGCACTGGGGGGTCCCCAATGCTGCAAGAAAAACCTCTAGTGCTGCCTCCATCTTCTTCAGGAACGCCCTCTCCCTGTGTCTTCTTCCGGAGATGGGTTCAAACTTCTACACATGCGCAGTCAGCTCTGCCTCTGGGACTTGGGCAGAGCCAACTGCACATGCACGCGTCCATTTTTTTGTGACCACTTACCCCAGTTTATTGTATAAGTGGCCACAAGAAAATGGTCGCTTACACCAAGTGGGCATGCTCAGTCTGCTCTGCCTGAGGCCCGACAGCAGAGCCGACTGCACATGTGTAGAAGTTTGAACCCATCTCCGGAAGAAGACATGCAGAAAGGCTGTTCCTGAAGAAGATGGAGGCGGTGCTGGAGATTTCTCTCGCAGCATTGGGGACGCCCCCAGTGCTGTTTGAGTGCTGGGGACCGCCCCTGTGCTGCGAGAGAACTCATTTGCATACAGACAAAAACCGGGATTTCTACTGAACAGCGGTGCAGAGAAGACATCTAAAGGTAGGAGAAGAATAGCCTTTCTTAAGGCTATTCCTATGTGTTAGGGACAAAAAAATGACTTTTAATGATAGGATCCCTTTAAAGGTGAAATTGTTACCTAGTGCTACATAGTATTAGGCCATTTTGCATGGGGTGGCCTGCTGTGGGGACACCAAGAACTCGTGTAATGATGGGATAGCCTGACCGCAAAGGTTCACTTACCCAAAATAATACTATTAATAATAATACTACGGCCGGGTTCACATCTGCATTGGTATTTCTGCATGGAATCAGTTTTTGGGATCCATCTAAAGATCATAAATACTGATTAGAAGGGATCGTTCAGAAAACCCACTGATATCAAAGATTTATAAAACCAACCGCCGGTGTGTTTGGACCAATTTCCGCCGTGTATCTGCTTTTTTGGACGGAGACAAAAGTCAGACTTGCAGCACTTTTGCTCCGTCCAAAAAATAAGGATACACGATGGACAAAAGACAAATCCATTTTAACATTGAGGTCTATGGAAGGCGCACACAAACAGATTACCCATGTCTGTGTCCGTTTTGCAATCCGTTTTTCCTCTCTAAGTATGTTCAGAAAGAAGAAGGGGAAGAAAACACGTCCATCAAAACTAACACAAATGGACACATTTTTTGATGGATATCCAACGACAAATCCATCCATAAAGACGGATTACGGTATGCTCTGTGTAACCGTATGTGACCATTTTTTTTTTGCAACAGGTGAATAATAGGTGCAAATGTGAACATAGCATCACCAGTCCTAGTTGACCCTGTATTATGCTTGTTATTGCATTTTAGACCCATTCGCATGGGGCTGAGCTGCAAGCAGGCCATGTAATTGTGTCTTTGCTTTACCTCTCAAATACCACCTGCCTGTACAGGAAGCTTTCCAATGGAAAGGTTAAAGTCATTTAAGAATATTTTAGGATATTCAAGAAAAAGTGCTATAATATGGTATGTCTGGTGCAGGGCCTGAGGGGGAAGGACATGACTTTGGGATTCAAAGGACACCAATGAGAGAATCAAACAGGCGTCAAGCACAGCACTTCATTGGGTGTAACATAGTGAATCCTTGTTTGCCAACTACTACTTTATAAAGACATTTTGCAAACTGTAAACTATATTATAGACCCTCTGTTTCCCGGGGGTACGACAGAAATGTAGGTACACCAGCCTGTAGTGCGCTGATACGGTGCAGTTTCCAGGAGCTTTTCCAATCACTACATTTTATTAAAGTTTTCTAATTAAAGCAATTCTATAGTATAAAAGGAAAGCCGCACCAAACAGGAGCTTATGTAGGGTGTTTGCATGCTAATCTGCTCAGCTGGACGGCTTCTAGGTACCATTGTTCTTTTTTAGCATACAACCTATTGTGATCTGGACAGAAAGAAGAGGGAAAAAAACTTTTCTGGTTGAATACCCTTAAAAGACAATAGAGAAGTTGTCAGGAAGTGGAATGGATCCTTCAAAGGAAGCCATTGAAAATGCAGAGGTTTGCATCGGTCATTGTGTTAGACCCAAACTGGTCCATCAAAGATCATGAGTTGATACCCAACACCAGAAACACTTTTTTTTTTTTTACCCTATTTGTCTATAATGGGAGAGGTAAAAAAAAGTGATAAAAGTGGTGTACGTTAAAGGTGCCGCTATTATCCTGATATGATGTACTATTGAAACATTTATTGTATGTCTTAGACGACATGTAGACGACAGGGGTGTGAGTGTCGCCGGGCTATGATTGAATGATACGAGTAGCACATTGATAACATAGACGGCTTTTTCAGCTCTATTCATCAAGGCCAGTGAGCACGACAGGACTACAAAATGGACAGGAATAGAATCTTGTCCATTACATGACCATGGACTGATTTTTATCCACTACGAGTAAGGGGGCGTTCACACTACCGTCAGTGTCCGACAGGTAGTGTCCGCTCCTAGTATCCGTTCAAAATCTGGCACGGACATTAGGAGCGGACACTAGCTGTGTCCGTGACACTTTTCATTAATTTAAATGGCGATCGGGTGCGTTCTTTTGCACTCCGTGCCCTTCCTTCACTGTCCTCTTGTAAAGATGTCCGACTTTTCAAGCGGACAGAAAAAACCTACATGTCGGGTTTTTCTGTCCGCTTGAAAAGTCGGACATCTTTACAAGCGGACAGTGAAGGAAGGGCATGGAGTGCAAAAGAACGCACCCGATCGCCATTTAAATAAATGACAGGTGTCACGGACACAGCTAGTGTCCGCTCCTAATGTCCGTACGAGATTTTGAACGGATACTAGGAGCGGACACTACCTGTCAGACACTGACGGTAGTGTGAACGCCCCCTAAGCAAAATGAATGACAGCAAGTAGAGATATAGAAAACCATGAGGGATTGATACAGAAATTATTTTGGAAAATTGTACATCTTTTCATTATACAAAAAATAATATTGGTCTCTTAATATTGTTCTGAAAGTGGCCGACCCCTTTAATCAGGTCACATTAGGGAAAATATCAGATTGCAATGGGGACAAATAGATGGTCAGTACAACTTGTAGTTCTGTCATTTTAATTCCTGCTTATTCTCCATCTAAAGTAGGATCCCACATCATGCCAACTCTAAATTGATTGTCAGTTCAGGTCATTGTGGCCGCATCTCGTCCGCAGCTTAGGTGCGAGCTTGTGCCCTTCTCTTAGATATTCAGGGTAATTGACAGTCTTCCATGTATAAGTGTGCATAAATAAAGATAGATGTTAGTCACTGAGCAGGACCTCCCACTGGACTCCTAAAATAATAGTGATCAGGAATTACAATGATTAAAATTTATATTGCATCTGTCTCCACAAAACAGTACAAGAATCTTCTCAGCTCCCCTTGCACGACAATATGATGGCAGGTTCTTTTTAAGTATTAGATACATGTATTGGGACAGCTTTTGGGATGTGTCTTGTGGATCTATCATTAACCATTGAATAGAGTGTCCTCAAACATTAATCCATTGGCTACCTAATAAGGACTACGCTTTGTGGCCAAGAGGGGTTGGCAGAATTTTTTTTTCCCAAGCCAAACTTGACTGTGTAGTCATTAAAATAAAAATCACATGAAATCATAATTATTGTCACCGATCCCTTCCCTTTCAAGTTCCAGCGTTCCTTGGATCCTTGATGGTCTCTGCGTCCCGGTCTATCAGTATCTGAGGTATTTCTTTGTATCTAAACCAACTAGGATGAAAAGACCAGCAGGGCATCAGAACAGGAGCAGCAGGGGATCAGTCATGTTAGGCTAAGTTCACACGGGTTTTTTTGGACCGGAACCTGAGGCGGCCTCTGGTCCACAAAACGGGTAGCCTCGACTGAATGCCGGTGCACTGTATTGAATGGGCCTAGTCGGGAGGAGGGAGTGTCTTCAGGCCAAATCGCGAGGCAAATCGGCCTGAAGAATGAGCATCTCGCTTCTTTTTCCGGAACAAAGCGTCTCCTGGAAAAAACACCTGACCGGCTCCTATTGATTTCAATGGAAGCCATCTTTTTGGTCAGGATTTTGAGGCCTCAAAATTCTGACTAAAAAACTCTGTGTGAACTTAGCCTTAAGGACCCTTGCACTGTCCGTCCAGCTCACCAACCCATTAATTTATTTCGGGACATATGTCATGGTTGTGTATTACACAGTTCTGTGCTCAGGCCAGCAGTCCGTTCCGCACAACTCAGGACAGTTCTTATTTCTGTCCGGTTTTGCAACCATGCTTCTAAGGACCTTATTCATTGAATGACGAGGGCAGTGGAAGCCCAGGACAACACACAGTCGTGTACACTTAGCCTTAGTATGGCTTTTTTTTATGCCACACTGCGCCTTTAAAAAAAAAAAAAATGATTAACCGGATGATCCCTTTAAATCTCCAGTATTATAAACCACTTTAACATAATATTCAAATAGCAAATGCATTTAAAGACCTACCATTTTGGTTAATCCAAAAATTGCCCTTCACCTTGAAAAGTGCCTTAGGCAGCCGCCTACTCCGCCTACCCCTTGTCCCACCCCTTCTAACATCACATAAGACTCACTTTCCTAGTACGGATCACCCGCAGCTGCTCGTGACGTTTTTGCTCACACTCAATTACGGTATATTTAATAAAAAAAATAACAGATTATGAAAATCACACCAAACTACATTTTTCTCTTGACCTTCTTTAACCGATGCAAAAGTAACACCACAAAGGATCCAGTGTCTAGATGGAAATAATGTGATTTTTGTGAAGTTTAATTGTCCTGTTTATGATCCTCTTCAGAACGTCTCCTTGTCCCCGGCATAGAAGAAGGAGATGACTAGTAAAGCAAAATCCTGACATGAAGAGCCAGCAGAAAGCAGATTTTCATGTTTCAAGTCTGAACACGTTACCGAGCAGAGTGGTTTTTCTTTGGCAGCATTGTGCTAAAGTAAAGTTTGTAGAAAAGTTTAGGTTCAGCAGCAATAATTACAGGGCGCCAGGAGGCCGCAATAGTGCAATAAAAAGAGCAAAAACACAAGTGCGATACTGGTTAGAAATACATTTATTGTTGGATTATATCATACGTTTATTTATTCCAGATGTAGAATGAAGGTCACATATTGATCTATATATATGTATATGCTATAAACATGTTTTATTGACAGACATAAGGAATGCCATGGGAAACGTAACAGTACGAGGCGAAACCACGAGGACTGATAACTAGATCTCACTTATAGGATTTTGGCAGTGTGTGTGGGGGTGCGCCATACATAGACACACATTGCTTACCTGTCTATCTAGTGCACTTGACAAAGGGACAGATATGTGGTGTTTTTGACTCCAATAAATATTTTTCCATTTTTCTACAAGATTCTATCTATCTATCTATCTCCTATCTATCTATCTATCTATCTATCTATCTATCTATCTATCTATCTATCTATCTATCTATCATCAATCTATCTCTCATCTACACAGTCCAGTCACATTAATGTGACCACCTGTCAAAATCCAGAGTAACCCCCTTTGGCAGCGCGAACCGCTGCGAGACGTGCAGGGAGAGAGGGGATGTTGTGATGATGATCACTGGGATGTTGAGCCATGCCGACTCTAGTGCCGTGGCCAGCTGCGCTAGGTTACGCGGTTGAGCATCCATGGCGCGAACAACCCAATCGAGGTGGTCCCACAGATTCTCGATTGGGTTCAAGTCCAGGGAATTTGCTGGCCAAGGGAGTACAGTAAACTCATCCTGGTGCTCCTCGAACTGCGCACGTACACTGCGAGCTTTATGACACCTCGCATTGTCCTGCTGGTAGATTCCATCATCTTGAGGAAAAACAATTCACATGTAGGGGTGAACATGGTCCGCAAGGATAGATACATACTTGTGTTGGTCCATTGTGCCTTCCACAATGATGAGTGCACCCAAATGGCTGATGACACGTGACACGTGACTTCTGCGATTGGTTATTTAACGGTGATGTCAAAAGTAGGCGGGGGTCACATTAATATGACTGGTCTGTGTATATCTACTTCATATGACTATTAGAAGAAGACACACAGGGGCAGAGTCATTAAGAATCTGTGCCAACATTTTGGCAAAAAAAAAAAACAACTTGCAAAACTGCAGCTAAAATAGTCACAAGTAGGGTATTTACGCCGGCCTCTTTTTTCAGTTAGTGGGTGGTTTGTAGGTGTAGCCACTGGCCATGCCAAATTTGTTAACATTTGCTCCAATTTTGTGTCGTAAATGTTGATGGAAACTGCTCCCGATTCAGGAAATTCCTGCTGTATTGCAGGGATCGTTAAGACTGGTGTATAATATACCAATCTTAAATTGCCCCAAATTATTTTATGATCAAAGCACAAAAATACAGAAAGTATTAATATAAGGGCCCCTTCACATGGCGTAAGCTATCGGTTCATTCCGATTCGTACACGCGAGTGCTTCTAAACACTTCCCATTCACTTCAATGGGAGCGCTCGTAAAGCCAGCTTTACGCGCGCTCCCATTGAAGTGAATGGGAAGTGTTTAGAAGCGCTCGCGTACGCGCGCTCCCATTGAAGCGAATGGGAAGTGTTTAGAAGCGCTCGCGTGTACAGCTCGGAATGAGCCGAGCGCTTACGCCGTGTGAAGGGGCCCTAAGGCAACCTGCAATTTTTGACATAGATACACGGTAAATCTACCAAAGACTCCCTATGTCTGAATTAGCTCCTTATCCCTACAGCCATTGTTTGATTTTCGTTTTTGACTTTCTGGATTCTAAAAGTAATAGCTTTATTCATTTTCAGTTGACAGAGCCATATGAGCACTTACTTTTTGCAAGACAAATCATACTTCATAATGTTACCATTTAATCCTATTAATATTATAAATGTGAAAGTTTGTGAGTTTGGATGTTTGTGGCTTTGTGTGTTCGGATGTTTGTTAGTCAATCACGCAAAACCCGCTTGACCGATTTGGCTGAAATTTTCCACAAACATAGTTAATACACCCCATTGCGCAATAGGCTACTTTTCGTCACAATAGCGCACATACGTTTTTCCCAGGACCCCCACAAACCCCAAACTCACATCACTATCTCTGCAATCTCACACACTTTGGACCCCGATTTGGGTGAAATTTTCCACAAACATAGTCACTACACTCGATTGCGCAATAGGCTACTTTTCGTCACAATAGCGCACATACGTTTTTCCCAGGACCCTTTGGATGTTCGGATGTTTGGCGGTCAATCACGCAAAAACCGCTCCACCGATTTGGCTGAAATTTTCCACAAACATAGTCCCTACACTCGATTGCGCAATGGGCTACTTTTCGTCACAATAGCGCACATACGTTTTTCCCAGGACCCCCACAAAACCCAAACTCACATCACTATCTCTGCAATCTCACACACTTTGGACCATAGCAAGCCACAAAATTCATATTACCCCCTACAGCAGAGGTCAGCAACCCCTGGCACACGTGCCAAGAGTGGCACTCCTGCCATATTTCACTGGCATGCCAGCAGCACAGGACCTGCAAGAGTTAAATAAAGTCTGTGCTAGAGCTGAGGCATAAGGACACTCCCCTTTGAGAGGTGTGCAGGAAACCCAGGGGGTGGAGCTTAGTCGCTCAGGTCTGTGCCTGCTATAGTGATAGCTCCTGCCGAAGCTGCTAGCAAACTGAAAGGAAGAAACACACAGCTCTCTTCCTTTACTTCCTATTCTCATTAATGTCAGGCATGGGGTTATTAGTTTAGTGTTAGTAACTCCATGTACCTCACATTAATAGCAATAAACCCCATCATGTCCCTCATATTAACCCCTGTGTGCCCCATATAAAGGTTACTACTATGTGAGACATATGGAGGGACTAATAAAAGACCTCAGTAATGAAGATACTTAATTATTACCACCAAGTCTCTCCCATATCAGTAACTAGAGATGAGCGAGTACTGTTGGGATCAGCCGATCCGAACAGCACGCTCCATAGAAATGAATGGATGCACCTGGTACTTCAGCTTGGACGTAGCCAGCGCGCTTAACCCCCCGCGTGCCGGCTACGTCCATTCATTTCTATGCGAGCGTGCTGTTCGGATCGGCTGATCCCAACAGTACTCGCTCATCTCTATCAGTAACTCTTACACTGGGTTAATGTGAGGGACATGATGGGGTTAATTGCTATTAATAAGAGGCGCATGGAGTTACTAAACTGTCATGCACAGGGCCAAAGAGTATCCTGTGCCCAAAACTTACATGTACTGGCGGAGAATAACAAATCATACAATGTCGTATATCGAAGTATATTAACCTGAAATACCTCTGTCCCAAAGACATGTACAGTTTATACCAACACCGTATAGCGGCTGAAATACAAATTACATTCAACACAAAAGTCTCATGTGCTCTCAGAATTACAGCAAAAACAAGATACACAGTTACATTTTATATCCCATACCTTATACACAGTACGAAAACCTTACCCGCGCCTGTATATACCCACTTCTACAATCACCGCAGACGAAGTCGCGGGTACCAGCTAGTATTCCATATGATGGACTGGGAAGCTGGAAAAAAATTCAGAGTGGGGTTGAATTGGAGAAAAACTGCATTGGTGCAATTTTCTTATGGGCTTTGTTTATACAGCTTTCACTGTGCAACCAAAATGACATGTCATACCTGTTTGTTATGGGTCGGTATGACTCCACAGATAACAAATTTATATTTTTTTATGTTTATCGTTTGATTGCATGTCCTATAGACTGCAGTGCAACTGTATTATAGTCAATATTAGATTCTCAACATAGCTATTGAGGCTTCCCATAGACCAGCCTCAATAGCTCTACTCCTATAACAGGCCTGGCTACAGGCTTTGATAGGAACAAGACAACTTTCGCAATCTCGCCACGCAGGAGCCTTCCTACAATGTTATACGTATGGGAGGCTTCAGGGACTGGCACTGACAGGTTCCGGAGAACTTTAGGGGTCCCAAAATAAAATATTGCGGGCAGACCCTGTGGTTATGGTGACCGTTCTGCTTCAGACCAGGATTCCACCATACTATTATGGTAGATGTCAGTAAAAGGATGTGTATCATAGCCATATAGCCACATACCTCCATTTATATACTGCCTAGGAGATCATATCTCCATAATATAGCGTAATATGGCGCCGTACGAAACTTTAAAGACAATTTTCATACCTGTATAATTGATGGATTCCGCCACCTGGTTGCACCAGTTATACGGATATACAGTATATGTACATCATCATCATAATAATAATAATACATTTATTTATATAGCGCAACATATTCCGCAGCGCTGTACAATTTGTAGGGTTCAGATACAGATACATAACAAAGAACTTCATTTCACACAATGGGACTGAGAGCCCTGCTCACAAGAGCTTACAATCTATGAGGTAGAGGGGATGACACAAGAGGTAGCAGGGGCGGCATTGCTTATACAGTATTCAGACAATTCTGTAATAGAGGTGACTGTCATTACACAAATAATACTGTATGAGCAGTCACTAGTGGTGACCTTTAACATGTGGATGGAGCTTGAACAGATAACAGTACATCCATAGAGATTGACGAGCATTGTACAATGATACAAGTATAATAATATTTATATAATACAGGACGCTTATTTAGTTAATGAATACCTTCGTTAGTTTAATGTAGGTGTAGATCACGGTAACTGATAGGATTTACAGCATATTAATATGTAAATGTGACATTAAACCTGAAGGTGATACATAATGTGGACACCACTATAGAAGGGGCGACAGCTCGGTGAACTGCTGCCAAATCCACAAACAGCTCAGAAAAATCTATAGAAAGATCAATAGAAAGCGACTGCAGAAAGATCTGCTTACACTACAAGAACCTACAGGTGTATTACAAGGACAACAACATCAGATATGAGGAGCTGTACACAATGTGAATGTAACCTCACGCCCGGCTCTGGGCACCGGTACAAAAGGCCGCGCTACTCAGGAGTAGTCGTGAATCCATTGCCCAGACAGACGCAGTCCAGGAGAATAACCACAGAAGACGCCATCACTTATCCTATAGACAATACTTCATGGCGTGCACTTTGCACTTTTGCCCTAGTTTCCGCACCTATACACTTGTTTGTTTCACTCTCTACATGAAAGGTATAATTATAAAAGTAGGGAGGAAAATATTATCAGGCTCCTTAACCCTTTCTGTACTGGCCCGATCTCCCTGGTCCAAGACTGGACTCATTTTTGGGTATTTTTCGTACATGCGGCTTTGAGGGCTATAACATTTTTTTTTAATTTCGCTTAATCAACTAATTTTTGTATCTTTTTGGAAACATCGGGCTATGGTCATTTTTATTTTCGCATGCTTTCCCCTTTATTTATATCTGGGAAATGAAAACAAAAAAGTAGGGAAAGTGCAAAAAAAAAAAAAAAACCTCCCTGTTTTTCATGTTTCTTGTTTTTTTAGCAACACAAAGTGCTACCAAAAAAAAAAAAGATTTTATGGCCGGAGCCCCACGTTGCAAAAAATGGTGCGTTTTACAGTACCTGCAGACTGGATGGGATTCTGGATAATACTGTTCACGCATTGCAGAAAAAAAGTGGAAAAGCTGTGTTTTCAAATTTTTTCAGTATAATAGGGGCAGAAAGTCCTCTGTGAACTTTTTGTGAAAAACAGTGCAGAAAATAATGCTACATGTTTCTGCCACGGTCTTGAACACAGAATTTTTTTGCTGCTGTTTTCCCTCTCCATTACGGTAATTTTTATTTGATATTATGGGGTGGACAGAGAAACCTTGATGTGGGTATATTGTATTTTTTTGTTTTAATTTTACCTTAATTTTTACTTTCTTATTCTATTTTCTTCTTTTTTGTTACATTGTGTCCCCATAAAGTCCTAACAGACCTTTGGGGGGGGGGGAATCTGAACAGTATTCTTTATTCTTTTTGGGTGGGGGGCTGATTTCCCCCGTAACTGGGGCTGATACATTTAGCCTCAGTTACAAGAGGAATGCAGCCTCCCGTCCATATCTGCTGAGCTGGTCTGGGTTCTCCAACAGTCTCTGATCCCCGGCAGATCACGTGACCCCCGCATCATGACAGCTCCCATTGCACTATACACAGTGCTCATGGAGTAGACCCCAGGAGTAGCTGCTATGCCTATGCCACTCCATGTACAGAGTGTACAATTCTAGTATATCACCCCATGAACAAGGTCCTGGTGCCTGAACTGTTCAGTTAATAGGGTTCCAGTCTTGGGTCTTGCTACAGATTTGTTTTAAGGGTCAGGAGCTTTGACCCACTATCAATCACCAAGAAGTCTCCTTATGGCAGCCATTAGGTGGCCCTAGATGCTTATACAGTTAATCTGGTGGCCAAGCTGAAGCCTTTCAGTATGATGCATATGCTATACAGTATTCTGGTAGTGAGCCAGGAGAGGGTATTTTTTCCTCCATTTAATGTGCGTACCCAACATCTACAACGACCTTGCCTTCCTTACATATCTTCTGCTAAATGTCAGAGCGGTGTACCGTAATTGCTGCTTACTCTATAAACCGGGAATGTGACTTGTTAGGCAGTCGTAGCATGTAACCGTGACATACAGGACTATTGCCTTGCTCTCTATGTAGTGGGCTGTACAATTGTATGTTGTTATGTCGGAAAAGTAAGTGGGTGTTTCATCGAAACATCTCTACTATGTCCAAATGGAATCTGAATCTACTGCAGGACAGCTTGTATATACAGCCAACATGTCGTCCCCTGGAAGCTCCAGTCAGAGAGCTAAATTGTTGTGTAAAAATACAGTGCTGCACAAAAGTTTTAGGCAGACATAAATTAAGAAATTAATTAAATGAAGAAAAGAGAAGGCCATCAATAATTGGTGTGACCATAGCCCTTTGCCTTCCATCATTGTCATGTCCACTGACATCAGATGTGTCACCACTAGAAAGCTTTGCCGGTATGCGGTCTGGTTGCAGAGATATCAGTGCTATTAGTTTCGGTACTGATATCCCTGCACTGTCAGAGAGGCAGACATAACAGCTCAGCGCCAACTCTGGGTAATTGGGAATGCCCCCACCCCCTGTGACCACACAAGGCTATAGAAGTGTACAGTATGGGGGGGCATTTCTCACAGCCCAGAGAAGACACTGAGCCGGCACCTCTGACAATGCAGGAATATCATTACCAATAATATGACTGCAATGGTGGGCACATATCAGCGAATTTGTCAGTACGCTGAATGCTGTGCTCTGTCATCTTTCTAGTGGCATATAGCACTGCCAATTTCAGAGGACGGGAAAGGTTCTCTTTAATGAAGAAAAGAGAAACTCACTCTAGCGCCACCTTTTGGAAGGTAACTCCCTATAGCTCAATGCTTGGTTTATCTATGACACCTAGAAACATTGGGGGATGTTTATCAAGCAAATTGTGCAAGAATTCTGGCATAATTTGCATTAAAAAATACTGTGTAATATGCTTTATCAAGCGTTTTAGACTTGTTGTACCTAAAAGGGGCACGGCCTATTGGGAAAGGGGCACAGCCTAAGTAAAACAATACACCAGATTTATGAAACATCATCAGACACTTTGATAAATCAGGCACAGTTTAGGGTAGTAAAGGAATTAGAATATAGGGACCCTCTGTAAGCCAAGGCTATGACATAATAAGGCTATGTTCACATTTGTGTTGGGGGTTCACTTGCTCATTGTGTCAAAAATTACAGAAGAAAAAACCTTACATCCAGCAAAATAACAAATATGATAATTGATACCCAAAGGACCACATTATAGACAAGGTCCATCGGGATCCGTTTGTGTCCATCCTGTGACGGCTCTGTCCCATAGTAGAACAGGAAGGAATATGGAATTCCCATTAGAGATGTAATCCGAGCCTCATAGTCACCAAAGGTCCAGGACAAGAAACCCAAGTACTTGTTTCTAAGGTCGTTCTCTTATAGGATGATTGGAAAATAACGTATTAGACCTTATTGGTGATATGACCTATGTGTGCAATGGTAACAACAAAGATCACAGAGTAAGGGGATGTGCACATGATCAGTATAGATGTGCGGTGGCCCTTAAATCATTTCCTCTGTGGGCCCAAGGATCCTCAGTTCTGCACAGGTAGTCTGTGTACGTTATATCATATTTACTATCATCTCAAAATTCCACCAGATAATCTAGCTTTCCAGTTACTCGATGAAGCCATGTTGCAGATTGAATCGCTGATCTATCCAAGTGGCCCACAAGATTTCTGGTGGGGGTGTCCTGACTATTTCCTTTCTGCACTGTAGAGCACAAGTATGTACTGCGCATGCGCTCCCTCTCCCTGTATTGACAAGATTCATGGTGCATGCGCATTACTTGCTCGCACTGTCACACATCTCCTTTCTTTGTGACAAGGCTAGTATGTACTGCACATGCGCAGTCAATCTTGGCAATACAGGGAGAGGGAGCGCATGTGCAGTACAGCCAGTGGTATAATACAGAGATGAGATGGGTGGAGACAGCAGAAAGGAAGAGATCCCCACTGTTGGAGACGACGAGGATGGGCATATGGAACTCCCTGGTCACCAGAAGGGCTAAGGAAGATCATGTGACACTCAGGTTGCCACTAACGGGACTTTACCATCCTGACACCATATTGCAAAAATGCTTCACTTATCAACATTAATCAATTGCTGTGGTCATCTCAAAAAGTCTGGGTCCCTCCTGGACAACCACTTTAAGGCCCAGTTCACATCTACGTTCGGTATTCTGTTTGGGGAGTCGACTTGGGGCACAAGCAGCACTTTTCTCTCCATTATAGTATATGGGGTCCCTGTGGTTTCATAGCTAACCGCTTTTTAATGTGTTTGGTATTCTGTTTGGGGGGTTCGCATGTGGACTCCCTGAGCAGAATACGCAGATGTGAGCCGGGCCTAAGGTTGCCATAAACTAGGGGCCAGCAACCTTCCGCACTCCAGGTGTTCAGTAACTAATACTAACTAATACTAATAGTAACTAATACTCTCAGCAGCCATACTTGTTTTGCTGTTATTGTAACTCTAATAGAAGTGAGCAAAGCTTGCTGGGAGTTGTAGTGTAAGAGCAATTGGCGTGCCAAAGGTTGCTGAACCCTGCCATATTCATTACATTAAAGGGGTTGTCCCATCACAAGGATCCTATCTATACTGCTGGTTAATGTGAATGTAAGACTTTTCCTAAATACATTGTTTCAGCAAAACTGCTTTGTTTGTCCACTATATTACTTTATTCTTTTTTTTTTTTTTTGACACATCCCTTGACTTATCTGGTCATAAGTCAAGTGATGTATCTGCTGCTCTGAGGGGGGAGGGAGGAGGAGCTAAATGCACGGGAGTGAGCCTGGAAGGGGGGGGCAGTTTACAGTTTGGGGGGAAGGGGCCGCCAATACAGACCCGGCATCCGCTGTAATAGAGAGGCGGATGCCTGAAAGGGTTAGACGCCAGCATAGATGCCTGCAACATTGCTATGCTTCTGCCCTGCATGAAGCCAGCAGCGGCGGGAGTGATGCTGCTATTTTTTTTTGGGGGGGGGGGCGGAGTAGCAGAGGAGCGGAATAACAGCATCGCTCCTGCCGCTGCTGGCTTCATGCAGGGCAGGAGCATAGCGATGTTGCGGGCATCTGTGCCGGCGTCTACACTCCCCGGCATCCGCCTCTCTATTACAGCGGATGCCAGGTCTGTGGTCGCACTGTGAAGGCTAGACTGGTCTCACTATCTATGAGTGTGCACGCAGGGCCGGCGGTATCTCGCCGCTGGCTTTGCATATGTAACCCCACCCACCAATGACGCAACAAAGCAGCAAGACAGAAGATTTTACAGCAACGAAGACTGGTGAGTATGCGACATGGGAATACCCCTTTAATATCAGCTTATCCTGATGATTTTTGTTAGGCCGGCCAACCATCTAATATGTGTATTGGTGTCTTGACTCTTCCCGATTTCAGAAGAAAGAAGAGAATGTTGTAATTTACCATGCCTTTGTTCCTCAGAGTTGTCTGACAGCAACTTATTCCCTTTTCCTCATCTGGAACACATACTGGTTTGGCCGAGTGTGCATGTGTATGCGCATGTCATGACAAAGTCTATGTATAGTTTTAGGCTGAGGTCCCATGTTGTGGAAATGCAATTTTTTTGTGTGCAGTTCTGGAAGCCAAAATCAGGAGAACATTGGGAAAGAAAACATAAATGACAGATTATATTTCTCTTTTAATCAACTCCTGGTTTTGGCTTCACAAATTTCACGCACAATCCTGACTGTGTATCATGTGCTAGTTGCTTCAGTGTGGCAGCCTTTCTAAATGTCAATCACCTGCCCACAGACATCATATTTGCAATGTGAATGATGCCCAATGGTGGAACAGGTCCAGCTGTCTTAGGTTTTCTTCTCCACATCTGAGAGGAATAGAAGTTATCAGACAGCTGCTTCTATAGATGTAAGGCTCTGTTCACATCTGTGTTGTGAGGCTCGATTAAGAATTCAGGTTTGCATCACTTTTGATGGACAGAACAGCACAGCATGCAACGTTATGGGAGTATGGACAGAACCTGAAGGACTCTATGATAATTCGATGGGGGTCCATGTGGTGCACTTAGATATGTCATACGACACAGAACTGCCTAATGGTTATGGAAGTCATAAAGTCAGTGTGAACAGATCCTTAACATAAGCACATTATTGGCGGTAAGGAATAATGGTTGTTGACTGGGGCGTAACTATTGGGGTAACAGCAGTAGCGTCTGCCACAGGGCCCGGGACATTATGGGACCTGGCGGCAGCTGCTACTGGTGCAGACTGTTAGTTTTTTTCTAGGCCAGCAGGTAACGGGCCCTAACTACTTACCGTTCCTCGTTCCTGTGAGCAGGAGCCACGATCACTAAGTAAGACCGTGGGCCTGTGAACCCCACAAACAATATCATTATACTCGGAGGGGACCCCCGAGCATAATGATTGAAGGGCTAGGAGAGGTGAGGGGCTCCGGAAGGCTTCGGGTCTAATTGGTGATGTTACAGACATCATGTGGGCCAGGCCCGGCATAATTATGCATCATGATGCAAGCCCTGGCTCAAGTGATGTCCCTTCCATCATTAAAAATTTTTATATATGTATCTTCCCCTGGGACTCCGATTATTATACTCTGGGGTCTGAAAACACTCCAGACTGTAATAATTGTTCATGGGTGTCCACAATGGGGCATAATACTGTGTGCAAGAGCCACTATGGGGCATAATACTGTGTGCAAGAGCCACTATGGGGCATAATACTGTGTGCAAGAGCCACTATGGGGCATAATACTGTGTGCAGTGGCCACTATGGGGCATAATACTGTGTGTAAGGGCCACTATGGGGGATAATACTGTGTACAGGGGCCACTATGGGGCATAATACTGTGTGCAAGAGCCACTATGGGGCATAATACTGTGTGCAGTGGCCACTATGGGGCATAATACTGTGTGTAAGGGCCACTATGGGGGATAATACTGTGTGTAAGGGCCACTATGGGGCATAATACTGTGTGCAGAAATGTAGGGGGGTTGGCCGGGGTAAAAAGTTTGCCATGGGACCTCGTGATTCCTAGTTACATCACTGATTGTTGACCAATTGATCCCTCCACCCACAGCTATTGTCAATGACAGGAACCTTCAACACTCCAGCTCTTGTGCTACTACATCTCCCAGCATGCATAGTTGCTCTGCTGTCCTTGGAACTCCCATACAGGTGAATGGAGATTGCTGGGAGTTGTAGTTTTACAGCGTCTGGAGTACTTGCGGTTGTTGACCTGTGGCCTATGGGCAACTTATCCACTATGCATCATATTTGCATTGTATTAGAAATCTATGGAGTCCATTTTTTGGGGGGAATTCTAGGTACTGAGATAAAAGCACACAGCTGTCAGTCCTGCACCTTCTGCCCAAAGATGTGGCGGAAATAATGCAGCCGGCTCTGTGCAAAGCTTTAAAGGCTATTACCAGATCTTCCACAGGCACTAAGCACTCCGCCTTCAGTAAAGTGATTTTTTAGAGCGGAGTTTACTGCACAGTTGGGTTGTTTGAAGTGAAGGACGCGGAGGGCTACGATGTGCCAGGTGGCATATAAAGTCTCGCACTTGCTTTTCAGCACTGTACAAATGCTGAGTGGACGCTTTCAGCTGTTCCTGAAATTCTAAACATTTGGCACTACATCTGGTCTGTGTAATCCAGTCTCTGGCCTGCCGGGCTTCCAGTATCCACTGGGTGCAATATACATTGCAGATCACATTCTCCCTGCACATGCCTGGCTATTGAAGGGCGCATTCAGGAGATTCTCATTAATCCTGTGGAATATAAACTAGAAGGGCAGGTTTCTGCACTATTCACCTAATCCCTCGCATGAATTTCAGGTTCTGCTTCTGGGTTTGGTGAAAAATTATTGTATGAAACTGAGTGTGATTTTGGGTTAAAATGGCTGCTTTGCAATGTTAGCTTTATCTTTAGTGCAGCGGCGGTCTCTAAGGGGGTGTTCAGTTGTCCTAAAGACATTGAGGACGGGTTCACACCTGCGCCCGGTCTCTGCTTTGCAGGTTTACGTCTTCTGCCTGAGAAATTGGACAGGGCACAAAAACCCAGAGGGCAGCTTTCAAACCCATCCACTTGAATGGGTTTGCAAAATGACCACCCGTGAGCGTCTTCTGCCTCTCCATGGCGAAACCGTTTATTTTAACCGGACACAAAGTCAGACATGCAAAACTTTGTGTCCGGTTAAAAAAATTTTTTCGCAACGGAGACCAGAAGACACTCATGGGCAGACACTGACTGATGGTTTTCCATCTCCTGTCCAGTTTCTCGGGCAGAAGACGGGAACTCACAAAGCAGTCTGTCCCATCCATTACTACTACTGGTTTATCTACATAGAATTCTGCCAGGAATAACTGTAAAACAGCAAATACGTAGCTGAGAAAAGCCAAAATCGACATAATATAGGAGATCCAGGGCTGCTGGACTACAAATCCAGGTTATGATGCAGCTAAAGTGAAACTGCAGGGGTTAAGAATAAAGAATGACCTGCCCCACCTCCGCCTCCTGTGTTCGGTCTTGTGCCTGTTGGTAACTAAAGACAGACCTTCCCTAGTAACAGGAACTGAACAGCAATTTAGCATGGAGGGAGACAGTGGCAGAAACTTTAGAGAGGTTTTTCAGGCAAAAAAACAGGAACATTTTTAAATAAAGTGCATTACATTTTAGTCTTGAATCACATGATCTGTTGTATAGAGACAAATACTAGTCCCTTTGGTCTTAGATGACAAGATTGGCCATAATGGGGCTCCCTCTCTTGTACATACTCAACTATTGGGATTTCAAAACCCTTTAGTGCTATACTATATGTAGAGGTTATACTTCAGGAGGAAGCTCAGAAATCTTTTATGTAGTACGACATGGACCCCCAGCATTAGTTCTACCACTACTACATGTTTACTTCTACATACAACACGTTTGGTTGTAAACTTGTTATTGACATTCCTTTCGTTGGACGTGCACCAACAGGAAAATCCTCCGATACACATAAACATTGCACAATAAGTTTGCATAAGGCCTTAGTGTCAGGTGCAGATAGGAGCAGAAGAAGGTGCAAATCAAAGCTAAAACGTAATGGAAAAGCGGCCACAAGAGTCATATATTTGCTATCAACCCAGTCACTAGCCATGCGGGCCAGAACACAACTATTACTAAGTGTCTAATGCTAATGTTTGCTAAATCTGGTGTATGTTTAGATTGTCTAGTCTCATTACATGGCTTATTAATTGACTTAGATTAGGGGAAAGAAACGTGGCAAAATTTTGGCGTACCATGTCACAACTTAGGGCACACCCACCTTCAGATAAGCAACGCCCCCTTTTTGTACAAGTTGCAAATATCCATAAGAAGTGTCTACAAGTGTCTGGAGAGTTCCCTAATCTGGACCCCCAATTTTTATTTTTTTTTCACTGAGGCCCTTATTTATTAATTTTTCTATGTGACATGGCGCTCCATCATACTGGAAACAGCCATGCCCACCACCAAAACCACTCGAGGATGTTTCAAATTTGGCCGTAGCCCTACTTGATAGCGCACACCTTTTCTTCTCCAATCTGTCGTGTTTTCAGATGCCCCAATCTGAAGGAAGCTTCATCAAAGACAAGAACTTTACTCCAGTCCTCTGCAGCCCAGTCTCTGTATCTCCTGCAGAACGTCCATTGATTTTCATAGAGAGGGTTTTAAAAACTGGCCTATTGGTAAGAAGTCGGAATTTTTTTTCTCTAGCCCCCACCATTCCTGATCAACCAATGCTGTTAGTTTTGGTGCCTGATATATTATTTGGACTCTGTACTGTCAGGAGGGCGGGGTCAGGCAGGAGCAGACAAGGGGTGTGATTCTGAGCTGTGACACTGGCTGCCTCTGATTGGAGCTCTGAATCACACCCCCTGCCTGACACATCATGTACCAAAACTAAACGCTTTTGTTACTCAGGCATGGTGGGGGTTAGAGAGAAAATTCCAACCGTGCTGGAATCAAAGGAGCAGTGCCTATTAACTAAGACTTAGAATTGATGGAGGTGGTGAAAGGTCCTGTGTAAGCAGGAGGTACTATAGCTTTTGTAAACACTGAACGCTCAATATTTTCATGGTTAATATAGATGTGTCCTTCCTTACTTTTCCTCTTGTCTTGAGACATCCCAAGGTGAGTGGTGTAAGAATACCAGCTTTGAACAAAAGCCTTAGCATCACTCTATCAACACCGTGAACAATGCAAACATTTCTTTTCACCGCAGGATGTCTATTTGTTCATTTATTTTGTTGACATGTCTGAAATGTGAAAAAAAAATTCAAGTTTTTTTTTATGTTTTTGAGCCGTAGCAAGGCGCAAGGGTTACATATCCGAGTGCTTTGTCACCGGGATACCATGCTATGTGCTTGGTGTTATATTCACTTCAATATCTCACCTGTGGAATGTCTTTCGCCAGATATTCCTGTTACATATCTACAACATAACACATCTGCTGGTGAAATGGCCCGAACGCTAGTTAGGAGAAAGTCAGTCCAGCGCCAATATACTGAATCGGTGTCAACATATAAGCACATGATTCCTGGCATGGTGAGTGACGTGTGACATTGTTATATATGTTATAATAACAGCTTGTGGTTCTTTGCATTGCACACGTTGCCCCCTGATATAAACTATAATGCCGCTGTATGGCGGATGTCGTATCCAGGTGTATTTACCCTTCATGACAGCTATACATTACATTACATTATACCTTCAGAATGATATCATTGCTAACCAAATACATCATGCTTTATCAGACAATATCGATGTACAAAGAGGGTTGTCTGGATTAGGAAACCCATTTTTAAGTGCCATAGTTGAGAATTTTCAGACAATGTTCTTGAAGAACAAACCCTTCCCGGGAACCAGTTATTTTTTAGACGTATTTGTATTTTTTGTAGATTTGGGTAGGTCATAAGGCTACATTCACATTTGTGTTGGGGTCTTGTTTTGGCAGAGTCCATCAGAAATCCCAGATGAAAAAATCCTTCATGTGCAAGCAGCGCCGCATCTCCCATGAGGCGACCTGAAGCAATCGCTTCAGGCGGCGCTATGCCGGGCCCCTGGGGGGCGGCATTTTTTGCTGACCTAAGCCAGTCCCAGGTTAGCGTCACCGTCTCGGCAGCCCAGCACGGGAAGCGAGCAGTGGATTGGGGAGGCCCTGTGGACGCAGCGCTGCTCCACCGGCCTCCCCTGACGCTCAGGCAGAGAGCAGGTCCTCTCCCTGCCTGCTCTCTGCCTGCTAATGCCGCCCCGTCAGCTCTGCCCCGCGCCCTTCGCTCTGCCCTGCCCCCTCCGCTCCACCTCCTCCGTTCTGCCCCACCCCCTCCGCTCCGCCCCCTCCTCCTGGGGGGGGTCGGCTTTCTGTCGTCCGCCTCAGGCGGCATAAAAGCTAGTTTCACCCCTGTGTGCAAGATTGGTGTCTGGTGTTGTCAGTGAAAAAATAGCAGACCCCCGGGAAACCCCATTGGGGTCCCTGAGGATCTATTGGCTATAGGGGAACTTTTCGGTCCTGTGATGGATGAGAAGGACAGACAGAACAATGCAGAAGTGAATGTGCCCTAATTTGTGGACCTAAACCTGTATAAAGTCACATGGGGGGAACCGCTCTCAAGAGAGGTCATGCTGATCTACCCCTTCCTGGTTTCATTGATAACCACAGGCCTGATATACCAACACAAGCCTCATCCATTGCATGCAAGGTGAAGTGGGATGTACTGGTCTGAAAAGTGACTTTTTGATGACATACCTGGCCTGTAGGATGTCAATCACACCAGGAGGGGGTGTGGCCAACCAGACTCCTCCACATAGCAGCTCCACCCCTATGACTTTATACAGGAACACATCGAATAACATTTATAGTCTTTGCAATTCCAAATCTGCAATAAATTACAAAGTCATCTTTGGGAACCACCATGGGTAACAGAGTTGGTCACCTGGGAGGAAAGGAGCTGGTAAATCGAGGAGATAAGACTTCTGGTGGACGTGCCCATATGACCACATGCAGCAGATTTATTGCCTAAGTGATTGTGATTGTCCCATCATTCAATTGAATGTGCAAAAAATCTACTGTGTGTGAACCCACAAGGAATTCATGAGGATCTTACCAGGAGCTGATACAGGACATATCTTATTAAATTATTAATATATTAATTTCTTCTACTGTCACAAGAAATTACATTATGTAATAAGAAACACGGCACAATAAAGAACATCACCCTGCACTATTAGTCCATTAGTCTGAATCTTTTTCCTATTTTCTTCCAAAAATATTTGATGGAGTTTGTAAAGAGGACAAGCTTGTATCGCATCATAAGTAATTTCAGTCAATAACACCTTAAATTCAATCAATTTTTTTTCTAACTAACACGTCGGAATTGCCTTAAGAAAGGCTATTGTTCTCCTACCTTTCGTTGTCTTCTCTGCACCGCCGTTCACTTGAAATTCCAGTTTTTCTTGGTATGTAAATTAGTTCTTTTGCAGCACTGGGGGCGGGCCCAGAGCGCTCAAACAGCACTGGGGGCGTCCCCAATGCTGCCAGAGAACTCTCCAGCACCGCCTCCATCTTCTTCTGGAACGAGATCTTCACCGCGTCTTATGCCCGCCAGCCACGAGAAATTGGTCACTTACAATACTGTGCAAGCGGCCATTTTTCTTGTGGCCGCGAGCATTCACAGTCAGCTTGCCCTAGGTCCGAGGCCTAGAAGTAAGAAGACGCCGCCGGAAGAAGACGCAGTGAAGACTTCGTTCCAGAAAAAGATGGAGGCGGTGCTGGAGAGTTCTCTGGCAGCATTGGGGATGCGCCCAGTGCTGTTTGAGCGCTGGGGACCACCCCCAGTGCTGCGAAATAACTCATTTACATACCAAAAAAAACCTGGAATTTCAAGCGAACGGCGGTGCAGAGAAGACGACAAAAGGTAGGAGAAGAATAGCCCTTCTAAGGCTATTCCGACATGTTAGAAATTTATTTTTTTTTTAAATGTAGATTGTGAGCCCCACATAGAGCTCACAATGTACGTTTTTCCCTATCAGTATGTCTTTTTTTGGAATATGGGATGGAAATCCATGCAAACACGGGGAGAACATACAAACTCCTTGCAGATGGTTTTATGCCCTTGGTGGGATTTGAACACCAGGACTCCAGCGCTGCAAGGCTGCAGTGCTAACCACTGAGCCACCGTGTGGCCCCTGTTAGAAAAAAATTTGTTAGAAAGATTAGATCCCTTTAAATGGTCAATAATTTTTCAGACAACTTAGTCTTATGTAACAGGCCATGTGATTGTGGACCAACATGTAAGCACTTTATTTAAAAATCCCACTGTGTTCTGCCTGAAAAACCTCTCTAAAGTACAGTACCTGCCACTAGACATCTCCCTTCTTGCTTATTTGGTGCTCACTCCCTGTTAATAGGGAAATTCTGTCTGTAGAAATCAGCAGGTTTAAGACAGGAACACAAAGTATAGAAGGGAGTGGGGAAGATCTATCTCCACAGTCTCAGCATATTTCCCCAGTCTGTACACTGCTCAGAGAGGAGTCTGCAGTTTTTCACAGCTTACAGTGAGTGTAAGGCGTGTCTATCTACTTCTGACTAGCTGCTTATGTTCTTGCTAATGGGATATTAGTCATAGACAGTAAGCAGCTTTCCTTATTTTACACAGAGTTCTCTATTTTTGTGTCAGTAAACCACTAGTGATCAGACTCTCACCTACGGTTAGTGGAAAGTGTTGATTATGGGATAACCTCTAACCTTTAATAGAGGTTTCCCATCTGTGATCTAAAACAGTGTTTCTCAACCTTATTCAAGCAACGTACCTCCTAACAAAAACAGGTAACAAGCAAGTACCCCCAAATAGTGAATGGTTCCAAATGTTACCAAAATAAGTTTGAGAATGGAGGGAAGAATAGCACAGCATGCAGTATTATTCTTCCCACAATGTAACCCTGTACGAAAATGGGGTTTGTGGGTGAAGATTGTGTTAGGGGGCCTGGGAACCATTACATGATGTCCATCATTTAATGGGTTCTACTTCAATGTGAAGAGGGGAGTAAAACATTTTAGACAAACACAAACACCTTTGTGCTCTTTTTGTGACGTTTGTGAGGAGTCCCCACTATATCAGCCCCAGGTTTCTGACATATGTGTTGTCCAGGGCAGGTCTGGAGTAGGCCTCAGCCCAGGGGTAGATCCTTGGCTCATTAATGGCCCATAAAAGGCTGAAGAACCTGCACTTCAGGGAAGATCCAGGAAGTGAGAGGAGGCGCCTGGGTCTATCCTGTTACTCTGAGTCCGGTGAGACTGTATCATGCTTATTTGTTTGTTTGCATGGCTGATAGTAAGCCACATATATAATTAGCTTACTATTACTGTTTAGTTAGTAGCTCAGACGAGCAGGATTTTGTTTCTTATTGTTTTACCTGAAGTTAAGGCTGTATTTATTTTACTCCTATTTTGTGCCTGACGTAAAAGTTTATTTATTACGCTTTGTTTTTTTTTTAAGAAACCGGTTTGCTGCAGGATTCATGTCCCTGTCTCTGCCTGGTTGGGTCCGCACCACTGCTTCCCCACACATGACACAGACACACAATATGCCCCTTTTTTTGAGACATGACTGACACATAATGTGCCCAAACTACATATAAGATGTATTTATATGAATCCATGTGTCAAGGAGACAGAGGATGGACTCTGTTTAGATGTTATTACACAGGATATAGTCGGTGAGATATTTCACTGTCATATGTATAAATACAAGAAGTATCCTCTAAGTTCATCCTTATACTATACCGTGAGGAGCTCTATAAGAAGACTCATTGTTGCGATTGCTATATCCGTCACACTTCTAGTTCTAGCTATATCACACATCATTATATCACATCGGAGCAGAAAAATTGGTGTGAATCCAGATTCTTGGCTGAATGGTGACAGGTCCATCATGTAGGGTCCTCTGAGCGTTCCTCAATAATGAACCTACAAATCCATTGAGGGGGATAAATGGTATTAGGGCTGTAATGCGGCTCTGCGTGAATTGTTCTCTATTATTCTCTATGCTCATCCTGACACGGGAGAAGATTAAACCTTCCACCAGCCTGGAGAACAGCCGAAAATACATTATCTTCATGTCGAGAGCAGAAACCCTCAAGGCAGAAAAACACCTGGAAAAGAAGATTCTTTTTTTCCATTCTGGTCTGGCACAATTATCGGATACATGAAGGTAATTTACAGCCATAACTCATGTGAGATTATGGAACAATAAAACATGACATGACTTTCAGTTGTGGCCTCATGAGGTAAGAGGATTGATATAGAAGATTTATATCATACAGATATATAATAAAGACCTGAATACATGTGCTGGACTATTCGGGGTTAAGAGTTGAGCCCATGTATGTCCTGGTCAGCAGTAACCCTTCTGTAAAACCAACACCCCAATAATTCATCACCATAATAATAATCTATACCAGATAGTCTACTGATATGGGAATCTGCTTTTCCCCACCCTGAGCTTTCCCACTCCCATTACAGCTCCGTTCTCTTTGTAGTGGCCACATCAGGTACTGCAGATCAGGTCCCATTCATTTTAATAGGACCTAAACTGCAGTGACTCAGTTCAACCACTACACAGAGAACGGAGCTGTCTGCTTCCTGATCCATTCTCTGTGTTTCAGCTACTGATAACAGCTGATCGATGGGGGTGGCCGGTGACAGACCCCACTGATCTGATATCAATGACCTACCTTTAGAATAGTTCATCAATATTCTTAGACAGGAAAACCAGTTTAAGGATAACATGCTAAAGTCCTACTAGGAATGATCATGGGATCATTTTGACCCCTGATATAGAGTTATTCTTGTGAATGGATATATACAATTGGGCTGTAGTAGACCACCAAAACCTATTTATCTATTTTTTATTCTTTATTCTATATTTCTATGGGAGCTTCTGATTCATTTTATTCTGATGATTTGATGGATAGGACCTGCTCTATTTTCATGGACTATTGTACACCGCTCTGGATGGCACACTCGGACGTGTGCATGGAGTCTAAGGGTCCCAACAACCAGATATGGATCGTCTATCCTGTAGATAAGTGCTAAGCTTTCACTGTAGGATAAACCCTTCTGAATGTCTAGTTTTGGTATTTATAGCGATTTTTCTTCGCTGCCTTCTACTCGCTTCTATTGTTATTATATGTGTCCCTCCTGACATCCCTGTAAATAATCCCGCACAGCGGTGAATAATAGCTGCACGCTTAGGAATTTCAGACTATAACAACCCCTCCGCCTATAAAACACATTGGACGATTTTCAAGAAAACGTCTTTGTGCTTTGCAGTTTGTATACACTGAATATATATTATTAAACATAGCGAGGGATGGGTGGCGAGGAGCCAGGACTCCGGCATTAGGAGTAGAGCGGCGTATAATGCAGGTGTACAGGTCTCCTGAGAGCCCGGCCTGTTCCTGGAGATGGACCAAGATCTCTACTGCTAGTTTATGGCATTGGATATATTATTTCAGAAAGCGATGGAAGCGAAGCTCGCGAGCGTGTTGTATGATTTACATGAACCAGAAATTACCTGTTATTTCACTATATTTAATGGTTCGGTGATGTCCTTGTCCTGGAATAATCCAACGCCACATTTCAATGATGGATCAAAGCAAGTGATCGATGGAAAATAAATGTAGTGTTGAAGATTATGGCGACATTTGTAAAATAAAAAGTAAGCAAACCTACAAGTACTGTTGTATCTACAGCGCCAGACCTATGCGTCTCCATGCTTACAGACTACTAACAAGCCCTGTGTAGTCTGCTCCTAGACTGACGCACGCTACCATGTTTTTTGTGATAGAATGGTAAATTTCCTCTAAAAATCACTTGTGTTTGGGTCTTATTTTTACCCCTCGTTCAAATCTGCATTTGGTAATCCGTTCTGGGAGTCCACAAGGGGACCCCCCCCCCCAAACGAAATATAAAATGCATTAGCAAGTGGTGTGCAGTGAAAGCACACGGACCCCATAGATTATAATGGGGTCCATGTGCTCTTCGCGCGGTGTCTGCATGAAACATGCAGACAGAAAAGTACTTCCTGATCTACTTTCATTTCTGCATGATTCGTGCGGGCAGCACGCAGAAAGCACATGGACCCCATTATAGTCTAGGGGGTCCGTGTGCTTTCACAACACACCGCTTGCTAATGTGTTTGATATTTCATTAGGGGGGGCCCCATGCGGACTCCCCAAATGGATTACCAAACGCAGATTTAAACAAGGGGTTAGGCCCATTTTCCGTATTACTTCCTTATAGTGCTTATAGATTTCAAATGGGATGGGGGGGGCAGATGTTGGGTCTGATCACATGACCTGGGGTCGGAATCCCGGAATCCCTATGTCTAGTATCAAAAAGCTCATGAAACATGGAAAGTAAAAAGACCTCCTGGACAACCCACGTGGCTTCCTCCGTGGACTTTTTGCTTCAATCACCATTTTCATAGGTATTATTGACTTGCTGTGTGTTCGCGGTGTATTTTATTGCATAATGGGGATTTGTAAACCACAGTTTTTTCCACAAAGTAGGGCCCCGGCCTTAAAGGGATTTTTCCAGACAGTAGATCCTCCGTCGGTCCTAAAGCAGCAACATTGTTTTGTGTAGGGTTCTGTGTACAACACATGGACGGCATCTGTATGTGGCCTGTGCTCTCCACGGACCCGTACACGTGAATGAATGTGCTGAGACCACATGGACAAGAATAAGCCCTGTTTGGAGTTTTGCAGTCCCCACACAGACCCCTGAAAATCACAGCTGTGTGTATGTGGCCATAGACCATAAAATCCTATGCACAAGGCCTCACAGCACAATGTTCTGTAGAGTTGTCTCCTCTGTCTTGTGGTTTAGCTGATGGTTTCGGCTGAACAAACTGCTGAACAATCTATGCAAGTGTGAATGAGACCTAAGCCCTGTGCACACAACCTGTCTGATAATTCTGGATCCCTAATGGCGGACTCATTCATTACTACAGCCCCGTTCACACTGCTGTATTTTAGAAAGGCCGAGGAGTAGGAAAAAAAAAAAAGTTACTGATTCTGGCAATAACCCTATGAATACAATTATTATACTCATATGTAACATATATTATCCCATTATATAGATGACTGTAATAGTATACAATTATCATACAACTAGTTAGAATATAATTATTAGGTTTATAGTTCATGGCAGATTTCTATTTATTTTCAATCGCTGACTTTTTGGTGACATAGAAGAGCTTTGCTGTCTCTGTCTGCTGATTATGAAGGAGTTGGAGATGGCGTTCGCGTCCGTGATTTGGCCTTCTGACTTCACAGCCGTTTTCCGTGTGGGGGCTGTAGGAGCCCGCGCTCGCGTGCATGGGGCCACATCTGAGTTATTATGCAGCCTCCTGCATTTTCCTTATCTTATACCGATTTGTGTCAGTCTTTACTGTAGCTCTAGCATTCTAGTTATTGATCACTCAGGATCTTATAGACTACCATCACACAGTAGAGTGTTTCTAAGAGGGATGAAGCATTGAACTTATCAGTGATTGATGCTATTCCTGGCCCTAGTCTAGAGCTCTGGATTAGATGATCGCCATATCCCATGCACTGAGCTGGTCTCAGGGTCCCACAATTGGTTTCTACCTCTGCAGCCATGGCCGTATGTTTGGTGAACGTTAACCTCATCCTCTATAAATCTCGGCCTTAAAAGCTTCAGCGCTCCTGCAAACAAGGAAGAGATCCAGACTTGCCAAGTGTAATGCTAAAAATAAGTGCACAGCGCACAGCAGTGCACCGAGCTTCAGCCATTGCACCGAGCTTCAGCCATTGCACCGGTCGCCCCTGTTACTGAGGGCTGCATGCTTGCCGGGCGAGTCTGTCAGTAATGACATCAGTGTTAGGAACCCAAAAGGCCAGGACTCTGCTCCTAAGGGAAGGGCGTGTGCAGGGACTTCTATGAAAGAGACCACAGATGCAGCTTAACAAAACACAGGCCGCGGCTGCACAGACAGGTTACACAGATCACTCATCCCTGCTGGATTTAAAAAAAAAAAAAAATTAACCCTGAGGCCCAGGTCACATCTGTGTTCAGTATTCCGTGCAGGGACTCCCCAAGCAGCACTTTTCTCTCTGCATGTTTCGTGCAGACACCGAGTGGAAACCACACGGACCCAATTACAGTCTATGGGGTCCATGTGGTTCCTTAGCTAACTGCTTTTTAATGCGTATAGGTTTCCATTTGGGTGCGGGAGGGGTACCCAAGAAAACTCCCCAAAGGCAGATGTGAACCGGGCCTTACCCTGCCAAGAAAAGACAAAAAAGATTTAAAAAGCTACATCAGATTTTCCCTATTTCACCACTGTATACGGGTGATTATACACGTCCGTGTGGTGTTAGGGTATTTTTGCATGCTGAGAAAATCTGGAATTAGGAAACTTTTTTTGATACACTTTTTGACATGGTTTTTGGCAAGGTTACAATGGGTTTTTCAAGGCGTGATGCTCCTGAAGATGGAGGGGTAAAAAAAAATAAATTTGAAATGAATGGGTCAGTGTGCTATCCGGGAACAATACGGATTGTACACTGATCTTGTCCAGGGGCCTTGGGCTGGAGACTAAGATGGAGTTTTTGGTACATAATTTGCTATGATTTTTTTTTTTCTTTTTTTTTGGGTGCTTTCCTTTTACAATTTTCATTCATTTTGAATCTCCTCCAAAAACCCAGCAAAATCTACACCAAAAAAGTAACAACTCCTCCATGCGTGTCTGCAGTCTAATGCTTGGTTCACATCTGCATTGATATTCCGTTCAGAGGAGTCTGCATGGAGACCCCTGAACGGTATACCAAATGCAAGTGCAAGCGCTGGTGCAGTAAAAGAACATGGACCCCATAGACTATAATGGGGTGAGTGTGATTGCCGCGCACTGCCTGCACAAATCATGCGGATAGGAAAGTAGATTGTGAACTACTTTCCTGTCCGCATGATCTCTGCAGAGATCTGGTGGCAAGCACATGGACTCCATTATAGTCTATGAGGTCCATGTGCTTTTACTGGCACACCGCCTGCAGTTTCGTTCGGTAGTCCGTTCGGGGAGGGTCCTCATGCGGACTCCCCTGAACAGAATACCAACGCAGATGTCAACGAGGCCTTAGGGTATGTTCACACGGCAGAAAATGGATTCCGCGTCTGAACATACCGCGCGGCTAGCCGTGACGGAATGCCGATGCAGTGCACCAGCGCCATGGACGCTGCGGCTAAGTCAGCTGTGGAAAGATAGGTCATCTTGCTTCTTTTTTCCGCTACTAGCTAGTGGAAAAAAGAAGCGAGCGGCTCTCATTGAAATCATAGGGAGCTGTTTTGGCCGGCGGATTTTGAGGTGAATTCCGCCTTCAAAATCTGCTGCCGAAAAACTCTGTGTGAACATACCCCTACGGTGCGTTTATACTCTCAGGTGCTTGCACGCCAGTTTATGAAGCAATAAGAGGAGTGAGAATAAGAAAAGTAACACCCGTCCTTTCTCTTTTCTCTCCCATTATGATCCACACCTGGCTTTGGCTACATCAGAATGTGGAAATGTAAATGTGCACCTTTACAGGACGATTATACATCTGCATTGTACTCACATTAATGCATTGGTTTTTTTTAAAATTTTACACAATGTTTTCTGCATTTGTTCAGAGCTAGTCATCTTCATTGCTAGAGAAAAAAACCCAGCACGTGTCATAGTAAGGAACCGCTCATACAAGTGCAATTTGATATAGCCATTCCCCTGAATTCCTCTTCATTTCTGGCCCTCTGGTCTCCTGCGGCAGAAAGCTAAAGCACGGCTTTGACATTCTGCCACGGATTAGGTTCAGGTGAATGGGACTGAGACGTGGACTATCAAGGACTCCATGGCAGGATAGAGCAGGACACTCCATACAAGGGGAGGCAGGATCGTCCTCAAACTAAGAACCGGACTCCACCGCAAATGCTTTTCCATTTCTTGGCCTTCTAGCTTTCTGCCGTAGCTATTATTTGCCGATTAGGCTCAGATATGTTGCGGAAATGCAGCTTTTTTTTTTACATTGCAGATTTTGCAACTGTACTGATGTACTGTAATACAGCGGTGTGAGGCGGCCATACTGCGAGAAGATCCCAGCCGGGGCTTAGTGTTACTAGGATCACAAGGACTTACAGGGCGCACATGCAGCCGGTAGCTTGAGTAACACAGACACTGACATAATCCACCTGGATTTTAGCTGAGGACACAATAGAGCCGACTCCTGCAGACCTAAGAAGGCGTAATAAAGTCATTACAAGGATATTTACTAATCCCCTCTAAGACAAGTACAATTTCCTCTCAGCCCCTCCACAGGAAGTCCCTGGAACCACCATTGTCAGGTCTGAGCTGTGAATACCTACCTGCAATTTCTCTTATTGCTCTCCTTTAAGACTCCATGAAAGCCGTCTGTTTTATTGGGTTCTGTTGTGTTAGGCTGAGTTCACACAGGGTTTTTTGGTCAGGATTTTTCAGGCCGTATCCGCCTCAAAATCCTGGCCAAAAAGACGGCTCCCACTGAAATCAATGGAGAGGTGAGTAATACTGGGCTTATGTTCGTCTTCACTCCGGGGCCTCCGATCATTATACGTTGGGGACTAAAAGGACGCCAGAGTATAATAGTTGGTGGGTAGTGTACCCCTAAAATTCCAGGTTCTGCCAAATCCAAAATATTTGCAGTATTTGCAACAAACACTGTAGAGTCCATGATGGAAATAATACGGTGTGTAGACATTATGGGACATTATACCTTATGTGCGGGGCCCGCTATGGGACATTATACCTCGTGTGCGGGGCCCGCTATGGGACATTATACCTCGTGTGCGGGGCCCGCTATGCGACATTATACCTCGTGTGCGGGGCCCGCTATGCGACATTATACCTCGTGTGCGGGGCCCGCTATGGGACATTATACCTCGTGTGCGGGGCCCGCTATGCGACATTATACCTCGTGTGCGGGGCCCGCTATGGGACATTATACCTCGTGTGCGGGGCCCGCTATGCGACATTATACCTCGTGTGCGGGGCCCGCTATGGGACATTATACCTCGTGTGCGGGGCCCGCTATGCGACATTATACCTCGTGTGCGGGGCCCGCTATGCGACATTATACCTCGTGTACGGGGCCCGCTATGCGACATTATACCTTGTGTGCAGGGCCTGATATGGGACATTATACTGTAATTGCAGATAAAAACTACAGTCGTGTGCATTAGGCCATACTGTTTTCACGCTACAAAGTGGGTAAAACCCCTCAAAAACTGCTGTGTGTAAATCTCAGTGAATTCTCCCATAAGCTCATACATAAGAGCCTTAAATACAGAAGTACAGACTGAAAACTGCATCATATCTATTCTGTCTGTCAATGGCATCTGCTACTCGTATGGCCATCAGTTATTTAAAGGAACATTAAACCATAGAATCAAGCGACAAACTAAAACCTAAATACATTATCTTCACTATTTGCCAGTTTGCAGCATTGTCTGCATAATCCTGCAGAGAACAAAGGGGTTAATCTCCTCCTGATATGCCCCATTTTCAGTAGGGGGCTGGGTAACGGGGTGGGGCTAAACAATCTGACAGACAGGGGCGGGGCTAAACAACCTTACAGCAGACAGGGGGCGGGGCTAAACAACCTTGCAGCAGACAGGGGGCGGGGCTAAACAACCTTGCAGCAGACAGGGGGCGGGGCTAAACAACCTTACAGCAGACAGGGACAGGGCTAAACAAATTTACAGCAGACAGGGATGGAGCTAAACAACCTTGCAGCAGACAGGGGGCGGGGCTAAACAACCTTGCAGCAGACAGGGGGCGGTGGCTGCTGTTCCAGACAGTTATCATACAGTCAGACATGGAGAGGATATGGCCGATCTCCTGGGACACACAGAGAAAATTTCTTTAATATTATAATTAAAACAGAGAAATATATATGATCAAAAAGGAAAAGAAACAAAAGGGCAGAAGGACTGGACCATTTTTGTGCTTTTTTGTGTTCTAGTGTCCTGCTACAGTTAAAGGAGTTGTCCGGGGAGGAGGGCGGGGGGCTACAGCCAGCTTCTACAAGGGGCCACTTCAGACATCTGTATTCTACACAGCACGGGGCCAGAAGTGATTGGTATAGTGGTAGGGCTTGGGTACTGCAGCTCTGCTTCCACTGACTTCATCAGAAGCTTTGCTGCAGTAATGGCACCCGGCCACTGTAGAGCCAACTGCTCCTAGCCCCGTGTTGTGTCTAGTATGGGTCTCGGAAGCGGCCCTGTACAGCTGATCTGTCACCTCACTATTAGACTATAGTAGGGTCCGTGTGCTTTCTGCACAAGTCATGCGGACAGGAAACTAGATTGTGAACTACTTTTATGTCCGCATGTTCCGTGCGGAAAGCACACAGACGCCATTATAGTCTATGGGGTCCATGTGCTTTCACTGCACACTGCTTACCAATGCATTCGGTAGTCCGTTCAGCAGGGTCCCCATGCAGACTCCCCCAAACGGCTTACCGACACAGATTTTAGGCCTAAGGCCTAAAATCACTTTCTGTGATTTCCAAAACCGTTTTGGAAATCGCAACATTTCCACTGTGGGTATTTTTCTGCAATTTGCTAGAATCCCATCCACTTTGCAGGGATTGTAAAATGCCACCGTTTTTTGCCGTGGAGCTTCCGCCACATGGGGCCCCAGCCTAAATCAGATATAAAACCATAAATCCTGGACAACCCCTTTAACTGCAGCAGGAGATATTCCCATGGTATTAAAAAACACCTAACAAGTTATGCAACATTGTCACATTGGGTTCTAACCCCATAACCTCCGCCTCTTACCTGTGTGTGCACAAAGCCTAACATCTTCCGGTCCAGCAATCCATCCTTAGATTTTGAGGCCTAGGCGGAATAATACGGCTTACGATGTATCAGCACGGATACAAGTCATCTTTAAAATTCCGTGCTAAAAACAAGCGTCTGTGGATATATGGGGTGATCTCCTAACAGATCACATGATCACTGACCAGGGTCCTGGTACCTGGAGAGAATCCTCTCGATACACGGTACGTCTTTATTATTTAATCTGACAAGCAGCGATATCATGTTTGTTGGGTTTTTTTTTCCGTACATTTTAAAGTAGATACAATTATTAGGTTATTTTTTTTTTAATATTACAATATTTAGTTTTGACTTTAGGTCCTTTAAGATACATTAAAAAAATCAAGAAAAAAAAACACAACTGCAATCGTGTTGAGGATGGTGAAGAAGGGAGTGGGGGAGGGGGAAAAAAAAACAAAAAAAATTACCCAACCAAAAATAAAAAACTCCCAAAATAAATTCCACATTCCAGAAATACTTCACTCATTCCTTTTAGTAGAGTTGTAAGAAATGTTACAATGGCATGAGCTTGTAATATTTATAGGCATTTTCACTGACGCTCATGACGTGGCACTGGTGATGTTGTAAACAGCAGAAAAACAGGGACTGCCGAGGTGAGAGAGAGTAAGGAGGCAAAGGCCTGCTTCTTCCAACGGGAACACACCAAACAGCGATGTGATGACTTCCTCGTACACACACCGATGTGAGGACGGCGGCATCATGCTACGTAACTGTATTCATCTGCTGAAGCTTGGCTGCGCTCTATGTACTGCTTGTCTATCAGGACCTCAATGCACTTCTTTATCATACTGATGCTTGGGTTAAATCTCGCTCTGGACTGGCTGATGACCTGTAGGGGGGGACACAAGCAGAATATTACAGTCACACCAATGGGAAGAGTTCACCATGATCACAATAGAGGTAATACAGAGGAGGTTCTAGAACTCTGGTCAAAGGGTTAGTTATAGGGAGCAATTGCTACCGGGCCCTAGAGCCTCAGGGGGGCCCAAGGCCTCTCTATATCATAAGAGGACACCAGTATTACACAGTCCAGTCATATTAATGTGACCACCGCCTACTTTTGACGTCAACGTTAAATAACCAATCGCAGAAGGCACGTGTCATCAGCCATCTTGGTGCACTCATCATTGTGGAAGGCATGATGGACCAACACAAGTATGCATCTATCCTTGCGGACCATGTTCACCCCTACATGTGAAATGTTTTTCCTCAGGATGACATCTACCAGTAGGACAAGGCGACGTGTCATAAAGCTCGCAGAGTATGCGCTTGGTTCGAGGAGCACCAGGATGAGTTTACCGTACTCCCTTGTCCAGCAAATTCCCTGGACTTGAACCCAATCGAGAATCTGGGACCACTTTGATTGGGTTGTTCGCGCCATGGATGCTCAACTGCATAACCTAGTACAGCTGGCCACGGCACTGGAGTCGGCATGGCTCAACATCCCAGTGACATCATCACAACATCCCCTCTCTTCCTGCACGTCTCGCAGCGGTTCGCTCTGCCAAAGGGGGTTATTCTGGATTTTGACAGGTGGTCACATTAATGTGACTGGACTTTGTATAAGCGGCGCAAAGAAAGTGGGGTCCTGTTACATATTTTGCATTACACCCAGGAGCCTAAAGTTACGCCTCTGCTCCGATCTTCAGAGGTCCCATAATAATGAACACAACTATAGGGACACTCAGACACGTAGACTACGAAATGGGCCATTGCCAGCAGCTCCATTGCACTGTGTAAATAAGCCGCCTGTGATCTGTGCGCTCCAACATAGCTAGGATTTAGGGATTTGGCAATGTACTGCCAGCTTAGTCACGGGTTTCCATGCCAGGTTGCTTTGTCTGGCTGCTAACTCCTGCCACACGGGTTTGTATGTACAACTACAGTCTACTACGATGGGGTGGTCACCCAACATTCAGTAACACGTTGTATATTTGTCACGGCTGTTTTACACCCGAGGGAGATTCCTTGTAAATTTCAGTGTTTTAATGGATCTGTGAAAATATAGGTCATGTCCTATTTTTGCCCATTTTCACAGATCCCTCCATACAATGAAATGTATGGGGGGGGGGGGGCTGAGAACGGGTGCAAAAGGCCTGAAGAGTGTCATTTTATCATACGTGTACCTCAAGTAACGGTGTGTTGATTTTTAATATGGAAGCCAATACGAGACATCGCCCATTGTATGCCTATACCACAGTATATATGTTACTTCCATCACAGGTATACGTTCCACTGCACATTGGAAGGAAGAAGTGAGGTGTGAATGAACACAGCCCAAGTATGTTAAATATAAAGAATACCTCTTATACAGGAACCTCATGATTGATGAGACATTTGTCCGTTTTGAGCATGTATCCCTGACCGAGAAAGAAAATCCCCCAAAATGTTGAAAATCTGAAGATTTCATAGAAAAGGCTCGGGGGGACATGAGGTTATAATACACCGGATATACCATTATATCTCCCCCAGCCAGTCATTTATATAGTGTGCTTTCACAATAATGTGTCCTGATGTGATGTTCGTGCTCCTATACTATACTATACTATACAGTGAGGCCGGGCCCACGTGGTGCAGGCAATGCTGTTTGGCTGTGCTGGAAATGCCATGGAAAAAGAAGAACACTGCGGAAAAATATGCGCAGTGGACAAGCTGCGGTTTTGTAAATTGCAGCATGTCAATTATATCTACAGAAACGATGGCGGTTTCCCTATAGGTATAATGGAAACAAAGTCTGCAGACTTTCTGTGAAAAGCGCAACTAGAAAAACTGTGATGTGTTGCCACCATGGTTTTTCCGCAGCATTTTTCTCTACTAAGGCTCGCTAGGTTTTTGATGCGGATTCTTAATTTTACAGGAGAAACACAATTATTGCAAGGGGTTGTCTTGGGAGTTAAAATTACCTTAATTCATCCAGTGTTTTTTTTTTCCGTTTTTTTTTTGTTGTAGATTGTGAGCCCCATATAGGGATCACAATGTACATTTCTTTTTTATCAGTATGTCTTTGTAGAATGGGAGGAAATCCACACAAACACGGGGAGAACATACAAACTCCTTGCAGATGTTGTTCCTGGCGGGATTCAAACCCAGGACTCCAGCGCTGCAAGGCTGCAGTGCTAACCACTGAGCCACCGTGTTGCCCCAAAAATGTGTCCAGTCTGTGTGGAGAATCAGCCCCTCCATCTGCCTTCACTGAGTGAAAACAGAACCTCCCCTCCACTCACTGTGATCCCGTCTTGCATGTACCTATGGACAGACTTTGGCTAGCGACAGGATGTGAACTGCAAATTAGCTAGCGGCAGGAACTTTACTGAGGTTTTTCAGGCAGAAAACAGGAATATTTTTAATTAAAGTTTATTACATTTTGGTTCAGAATCACATGCTCTATAAAATGAGACGAAGTTGTCTGAAAAGTTAGTGACCATTTAAGGGGTAAATAGGCAAAACATACACAGTGCAGTTCTGACACAGGTTTGGATGCTGTCTTTTGGATCTCCTTATAAGCTTTCGATAAATCAAAGACTTGTAGACTATTCCTTTTGGGTATCTTACCTAATTGACTGTAATGTTATACGGCCCCTACCTGCACGAATAGGTGATTTTTGACGCTGTTGGGGTATTTTGTGAATACAGTACTGCAGAATCCTACTGTATAGTCGGTGACAGAGCTGCGTGTGAAGTGTCTATGACTTTCCTAGCTGTGGGCTTTGGAAATGCAGTTAGTGAATATTTGATGAGGGCAATGCTTTGTTCATGGTGTATTAGAGTGATGGGTTATGTAATGTACTCAGACTGACAGCTCCTCCACAACATACATGTGATCATACATTACTGGAGAGGACGTGTCACTAGAGGGAATCTCGTCCAGGTGGAGAAGTTTCTGCTACGGGGCCTGAACTTTTTTTTTCAACTTCAGGGCATATTAGAACCTATTTTTCCGTTTCTAGTATTGTATTCTCTCTTCGGTTACAATCTAGGAAGTGAAATGGTTACATTATATGTTGTTACTGCCCGGAGGGTCGGCATCAAATTATAGGGGCAGGTCAAGCTCAAACAGCAAAAAAAAATAAATAAACCCAAACCCTGGGGTATATAGTTACTAGACCAGTCTCATTTTCAGTGCAATCTTAAAGGGGTTGTTCAGATTCAGGCAACTATTGATCCTTTAACAAGAGGAACATTCTGCTGTCCTGACATGGACGTTTTAGTAAATACTTGCATTCTCCATGCACAATCTTACTCTATATTGTGCTGACCCCTCTGTTGTTCCTCCTGGATATGGATAAACAAATTGACTACTGGCCATTACCTACCATTCACTTTCCTGCACGGATAGGACAGTGTATAAGAAAAGACTGTATTAGCAAGGGGAATGCTGTCAATTTATTAACATGTTTCCAGGAGGAACAACAGAGTTTTAACAAAAGATAGTCCAGAATTGTTATTTTATGGACAATACAAGCATTTACAAAAGAAAATGGAGATGTCAGGAGAGCCGAGCTGTCAGAAGATGACAACCGAAAGAACGATTTTAGGAGAAAAAGCTTCGGCTGCAGAAAAATAAAATGTAAAAGCGAATGACCGAACAGTCAGGATTGCTGGGAAGGAACTGATAAGTTGTAGCTTTAGTCCTTGATACGCACTTCATCCGCCTCAGCACATGCAAATATTCCTCTGTGATAAGGTAAGGCGGAGGGCACTTACAATGGCGAGGTAAGTGCTGATTATGTATACAGGGGCAGCCATGCATGAAGCCCTCGGAGATGGAAAATAGGAACGTGCGGGCGCGCGACCAAAGACGAGGAAAATATTCAAGCAATGTAAATGTTGAAACATGCAAATGGTAACATCTAATAAAGCGTTCAGCCATTGTTGCTGCCCTTGGTGGCTGGCGAGGACGTCCTTCTGCATTGTACAGCTCATGATGGCGGCATTATTATCTAGCTACTATTATTAGCATCAAGAGTCTTGGCCATGTCGTACAGTTCAGTCATGTGGAACGCGGAGGAGGATTCCGGATTTCTTTGCTACACTGAACCCTTTTACGGCTACTTAAAGGGGTTGTCGGGGATTAGGACATTGACAGGTGTTGCAAGCGCAGCGCCGTATGTTGTATAGTGGATTCACTTGGTATGGCAGCTCAGCCCCATTTATTTGAATGAGACTGAGCTGTGGCATGGCCATGTGAACAAGAGAGGTGAGGTAACTGGCCCGAGATGAAGAAGAGAAGCCCAGTATCACAAGCCTGGATAACCCCTTTAAAGCCCCTTAAAAACAAATAAAATCGTTGAAATTTGCAGTTTTTTTTTTTTTTTTTTTTAAGTGGCGGAAAATGCCATATAAAACACGATACAACCAGAGAATGCTGCATTTTATATAAAACCAAACGTGGTGTGAACATAGCCCAGTGGTCCGAGTTTAGTGCTATAAGTATTATATTGGGAGAGACGATATATTTCAGCTCTTCACAGCCATTGTCTTTATACAAAGACTCCTACTGACCAAATACTGAGGATAGCTCAATGTGAAAATATCCAGAGGCCATAAAAAAAGCTATAAAGTGGTTATCCGAAACCAGACTACCGAGGGCCATCATAAGAATACCTGATGTGAAGAAACCAGTAGTAATAATAATGGACGGGGCAGGCTGATCTGTATGGTACAGAAGGAAAATGTGCTGCAGCCATAATGGCGCTATTAGCAGCAGAACAACTAATAGGGCTCCATGTGTGAAGGGTTGTACTCCCAAAGAACAGACTGCACAGCAAGAACCTGCAGATATTTTTTCTCGGGTACCCTTTAATGCTATTCACATGACATTTAGGTACAACAAACACAGAGATCTAAACCATAACAATTGCAAGTATCTCATCTTGTATATAGACATAACATGGACCAACCTACACTGCAGTCTGGTATGACCAGCTCGAAATGTCTCATAATGGCCATAAAAGAAAGGCCGTCCATAGAAACCACCAGCTGGCTCTATTGTATTAGATTGTATTACATGTATTGGCTCACACATTCCCTACAAGTCACTAGTGCATTCATGGCCAGTGATATGGAAGTTATATAATCATCTTCACAGAGCGCAGATATAAGAGAGAAGGGGATGCAATTCAGGATAGGGTCAGCAAGGAATAACCCTGTCCTACAATGTTGTGGTTTTGGAGAGTCCCCGCACGATCGGCACTATCTGACAACTATAGGTTTGTGAAGATTTATTTGTCCACCAGAAAAGGTGCAGTGACGTACCTCTATGGTTAATGTTAAAGGGGATTTCTGGGTTACAAACATTTCTAACCTACTCTAAGGATAGATCACCATAGTCATTAGATTGGTGGGGTTCTGACACCTCCACGAATCAGCTTTTCTCAGCACAGAGAATGGAGCAGGAAGCAGACAGCACTGTTCTCTGTGCAGTGGTCAGACCAGGTACTGCAGATCAGCTCCAATTCACCTTAACAGGAGCAAACCTGCAGTGACCCAGTTCTACCACTACACAGAGAACAGCGCTGTCTGTTTCCTGCTCCATTCCGAGTACAGCTGATCGGTGGGGGTGTTGCATGTCATAATCCCATTGATCTGATATAGACCTATGCTTAGGACGGGTCATTAATATTTATAACCTAAAAAAACCCTTAACACCCATTTGTGTATTTCTGTTGGGACCCCTGCCCTGCTATGACATCTATATGCCCATATGAACAGTTGTTGTCTTGCTGGGAGATAAAAGTAGAACCTTTCCAAGATGATGAAAGGTATACTGTATATTATATATAAAGCTATAGCATGCATTAAAGTCCATATAGATAGACATAACAAGAGCCGGATCAGTCGATTATATTACCAGACGTGAAGCTTTATTTTAGGCTGCCTAGTCTAAATCTGTACATGTGCTCCAAAGATTTTAATGTCTAGAAAACAGTATTTGGGCATTTTTGACTGCATTGGTTTCTACACCATCTCCTACATACTGGTGTGTCCTATCGTAGCAAGTCCTTCTAACCTTCTACACCGTCTCCCCACGTTACATTTTAGAATACATTTCCAGATAGACCCGATTCCTTATTTGTGCACTACAAAGACTAATGAGAAACTAGCAGAGTCATGGGATGAAATTATAACCAGTTCCACCAAGAAAAGGAAATAGCCATGACATCCAATTACTCTGTACATTAGAGAGAACCACTTGGCTCCTATCAAATAAATGCAAAGACAGTGGCGGGTCTGTGGTACAAGGAGTGCGTCATCTCATATCAAGTGGATAAAAAGGTTATGTTAATCCTTGTGCAGCTTCCAGCAATGGCCAGTTTTGTCTGCAGCAATTTTACATCTGAAATCATCTAATCTGGATCATGTCCTATGTTGCAAGGTAGAGCTTTTAGGGTAAGTTCACACAGGGTTTTTTGGTCAGGATTTTGAGGCCGTATCTGCCTCAAAATCCTGATCAAAAATATGGCTCCTGGAATAAGAAGCGACATGTTCATTCCTTCAGGCGGATTCGCCTCATGACATCCACCTGAAGATACCCCCTCCTCCCGACTAGGCCCATTCATTTGGGCCTAATCTAGAGTGGAGTGCGTGACTGGATGCTGGTGCAGTGCACCAGCTTTCAGTCGTGGCTACGCGGTTTTTGGATCTGAACCTGAGGCAGCCTCTGCCTCAGGTTCTGGACCCAAAAACCCTGTGTGAACTTGCCCTTAAAGGGGTTGTCCAGGATTGTAGCATTGATGACTTGTCCTTAGGATAGCTCATCAATGGTGGTGGTGGTGGTGGTGGGGGGGGGGTACCAGGTGTCAGAACTTTACTGAACAGCTGTTTGATACGAGCATAGCATTCAGGTGAGCGTTGTGATTTCTTCACTAAATACTAAGCACAGCGCCATATATTGTATAGTGGCTGTGCTTGGTATTACAGCTCAGCCCCGTGTAGTTGAGCAGGACTAAAATTGGTTATAACTCAGCTGTATACATGGGTCCTCAGACTATGGCTACACTATGACTCCAGTGCAACTAAAGTAACATATCTCAGCACCACTCATTAAATCAGACTAATCTGCGCACAGATTATGTGACCAATGAATGTGACATCATTGGGCTGTGCTGGTTGCAGCAGCTGATCAGTGGGGGTCTTGGGAATCAGATAAGACAACAATAGATAAGACAGCAATATTAAACTTCCAGAAAACCCCTTTAATGTCATGGTTCCCCACAAGTAATATATCTACCAAAATAAAGTTAAGTCCATATGCTGGCTGCTATAAAAAAAAATGGCTGCGAACAACGCCAAAGCCAGAGCAGACATCCAAGTCCTTACCTCTTGTATCAGGGCATTATGCCTGAGCACTTTGCGGGCTTTCATGATACGCACTATAGCAGCTTGAAGATACATTTTTCTGTCTTCGTCTACAGCACTTCGGGTCTGTTCCACTTCCTATGGACATAAAGATAGATCAGTATAGTATGGCAGGACTTTCTCTTGTATCTGTATGAAATTGTGAGCTTAAAAAACAATATGTAACCCATCTCTTAAAGGAGATATTCATCTGCTATATACGGTCTTCCGATCTTGCTCCTTGGCTGTATTTTAGTTCACCTACATTATGGCGGACCTGTGGTTTAGCCACAGTGTCTACAATGAGTCTCAGATAGTCACACCCAGATTCATCATTGGTTTTCTGTGAGTGACAGAAAAATGCCAAGGTGTGCATTTACACTGCATCTTGGTATATATTGGGATGACTTCTTGATGGATGCCTCTGACCTATGCCATGGTCACACCACAAGCTTTCCCAGTGTATATGTCATTAAGCGATCAAGCTACATAATCTACATCAGATCAGGCGAAGATCACTCCGCACAGAGAACTAAGTGATCCTGAAGTCTTCCTTCTTTCTTCTGTTCCTTAGCTACTCTGGACTCCTAGTATTTCTTCTCTTCTCAGCTTATGTGTGTCTACGTCTGTAATATATTACTGTGTATTATCATGTATCTGTATTACTATGCTGCTGTAACATACTGAAATTTCCCCACTGTGGGACTATTAAAGGATTATCTTATCTTAATGCACTGCAAATGTGGTGTGAATGCAACCTCATGGACGTATTTGTTAATGTGGGATATCTTTATAACTTCAGGATAAAATATAAGTGCCAGATGCTAGCAGCAACTTATAGGGAATCTGGAAGGAGGATTTGTGGCATTAAACCATCCACAGGTCCTTATGGAACGAGGGTTTAGAGTCCCAAAGAGCTTTCTTTTAATGTCCCCCGTAAAAAAACAATATATACGTACTGGGCTTAATTGTACATGAGCATGCGCACATTGAAAAACTGCACAGGCACCAGGAGCACCAGAGAGGAGTCAGACACAACTCATCAGACTCATTTTAGGCAAGTATAATGGTTTGTTTTAATGTGAGCATGCATGGTATTGCTAGAGGTCTATATGGGACACTAAACGCCTGGTCCATAAGGATCTGTGGGAGGTTTACTGTCTCATATGGACCTGACAGGTTTCTTTAAATCTGAGCTGAAAACAATCCAATGGCTCCAGTCAACTCAAAGGTTAACAGGCACAAGAGGTCAATAGCCGGCGGCCCATTACCTTCCCGTCACACTGAAGCTGGAGCTGGGTTAATAGGACGACACATGAGGGCAGTTTATGTTATTGTGGTTTGCACTCACTAAAAACCTTTGAAGTTTAGTCATATGAAAAAGTTTCACTATTTGCCAAATGTGTGATCAAGATTAATCCAGAAAATTATCACAAGCTCGTTGGGGAAGGGTTTTAGGAGAATGAAAGAAACTAAACAACTCAGAAAAGACCTGGACATTAAACAGTACCCGTTACAGGGATTTTCCAGCTCTGTGATACATAGGTCAGTGATGGCGAACCTTTCAGAGACTGAGTACACAAACTACATTATTAGATGCTCAACAGTGGCCCCCACACAGTATTAGATGCTCCAATGTGGCCACCCAGACTGTACAATGCGCTCCACAGTAGCCACCACATATTATACGCTCCACAGTAGCCCCCACACAGTAGTACATGCTCCACAGTGGGCCCACACACAGTATTATATGCTCCACTTTGGGACCCCAACAGTATCATATGCCCTACTTTGGGTTCCCAACACAGTATTATAAGCTCCACAGTGGGACCCCACACAGTAATTTACGCTCCACAGTAGGCCCCCACATAGTATTACATGCTTCTTACCTGCAGTCCCACAAAGAGCAGGTAAACAGCGACCTCCTTCTTCTGACTGAAGGCGCTGATGACTTACGTCATCGCACCTGCATCAGGGTAGGTCACACTCTGCAGTCAGTGTAAGCTGCAGTTTTTAGTTGAGAGCGCATTTGCACGTTATTATTATTTTTTTTTAATTTATAAGACATCCTTAAACCGTAGGAAGTCTTGAACCCTAAAAGATCTGATCACTAATGCAATGCATTACAATGCACTTCAAAGAAACAGCGCTTCTATTGCAGGCTGCACAGAGCAGCCTGCAACAGAAACTAACGAGTGACAGGCCTGGAACCTTCACAAGGCTCCTGGCTGTCATACTAATGGGACACCGCCAAAATGGCGCCTCAGTCAGCTTTGACTGAGGCACCGGAGGGGTTAATAGCTGCGATCAGTGTGGGCACTGATCGCAGGCATTAGTGGCTAGTCTCTGCTGTATAAAACAACAGAGACCTGGTGGCTATGGCGGCTGCTTGGGTGCCATTGTTATCTTCCGGGAAAAGCCTCCGCCGCACGTGACTGCTGAATCCATTCAGTGGTCTCAGCAAAGGGCACATGTCATCATTACGGGTGACGTCCCCGGGATCTTTTTCTGAGGCTGCTGATTTAAAATATTAAAGGCTTGACTGGACAACTTTTTTAAGAACAATAGTCTGAGCTGGAAAATCTGTGGATACTGTGCAGATCTAACTTTAAGAAGAAAATGCAGCTAGTTGTATACCTGTCACACTGGTGGCTACGTCTAAATTCTGGCTCGAGATAAGCCAACTAATAGGTGGTATAAACTTAGGCTAGACAGTCTAAAAGATACGAGATGAAGATTTATTACCCAGCATTAACAACACATAGCGGAAAGTAAATAGAAACTTGAGGCAGACATCTGCTTGAGATTCCTCTTTATTTTCCACCCCCGGCTCCCCGCCATGTAATGCCAAAGCAGAGATTCAGCGTTCTGATAATGATTAGGCCCAGATGCAAGGTGCTGATCAGCGAATGTCTTGAGCTGTGGACTCTGCAGCTGAATCTGCTGCGGGAACCCATGTCAAGATGTTCATTTCTTTTCAATACCTAATCCTATCTCTGCCTCCCATTGAATACAAAGGGATGTAGAATCTGGGTGGAATCTGGTGCTGATGTGGCTGCAGAATCCGCCTCCAAATCAGAGGCGATGTGATTGGGCCCTGGCAATACAAGTTAGATTATGGATGGCCAAGATGCGGCTGATGGATTGATGGTGGGATCATTTATACGAGACTGCACAAATGTGTGTGTACTATCTGTAAATAGGTGAAATAAAAAGTTACAGCCATTATACTAACATCTCCTAAAAATAGTCCTGTCTGTCTAAACAAGACCTACAGTAAGATCTCAGTCTTTTTATATCTGGCTCATAAAACCCAACAGCTACCCTATTGTCGCTCACAAATGAGGTGTGTACCCTGGCCTTAGTCTCTTACCTGTGGTGTGTCCTTTTGCATTGGCGTAGTAATTTTAAATTTCGTCCTTTTACTGCTGAAATTCATATTTAATGAAAATATCGATTCGCCATCCACATCTTCCTGCAGACACATAGAAAAAAAGCCATGAGACCTAAAGATTTTCTGAATATTCTCAAGTTTTAAACTTTTTAGGTGTACAGAAGTATAAAGAGATTATACTCTGCATTTTTATGCCAATGCTTTGTGATCAGAAATGAGTAACACGGCTGGGATCAGAGGGACTTCCGATCCCAGCAGTTAGACCAGGAGCAAGGACCTGATCCAGATGGACACTGGATACATGGGCAAGAAATTATTTTATGGTGTCTAAGAAGGAATATAGCTATTCCGGCACAGTGTGCATGGGTAATACTGGACAGAATGCTGTATTAAATAGGCAGTTCACATCAGCTTAATCAGTCTGTTGTACTGATCAGTCATGGGATTGGAACAATTTTGTTCTGCTGGATATGATTCACGTCTCCTGGCGCATGCGCAGTGCATTGGAAGCTGAAGAGAGGACACCTTGCTTCACTGCACCAGGAGCTGCTTCATTTTAAAGATGTATTTAGCCAACAAATAAGTGGTCGGGGGGGCAAAATGGTGGCTCAGTGGTTAGCACTGAAGCCTTACAGTGCTGGAGTCCTGGGTTCGAATCCCGCCAGGAACAACATCTGCAAGGAGTTTGTATGTTCTCCCCGTCTTTGCATAGATTTCCTCCCATTCTACAAAGACATGCTGATAGGAAAAAAAAAAGTACATTGTGATCCCTATATGGGGCTCACAATCTACACTTTTAAAAAAAAGTGGTCGGGAAGACATGTTGGGTGTGTTTACACTTGCAGGTTTTCAGATGCAATTTTATAAAGCCACAAAAAACGCCATCTGAAAACCTGAAGGTCTAAACGCACCCGTAGACAGGGCAATTGCCAAACCTGTAAATGTTTGTTCCCAATAATTGCCCCATGTAAAAGGCCCCTTTATGACCACTGGCAGTCAGTAAGGGGTTAAGGGTGCCGATTGACAAAAGGGAACTTTTATTACAGAGTTGGCTGGAACGAACCGGAAACACAAACCTTGTCAGAATCGTGGTTTATCATTTTGACATCGAGTAGGGATTTGATGGTCTTGGTCAGCTCCTTCTCATTCATCTGAGTGCTGTCTTGTAGTTCCTTATAGGTGACTGACTCACTGTTATTGAAGGCAAGCAGGACGGCCATTTGGTACGTAGTGACCATAGCTACGTAGGGTTTAGACAAGTAGTTCATTTTTACTTCACCTGTCCAAAAAGATAAATGTCTATGAAATGTACAATTACAGATCTGAATACATCCCCACAGGACACGCTGAACCTGCCCTGTGATACTTCACTGGAGTCTCACAATGATAAACACTATTGAAAAACTGATTCTGCTAACAGCGACGTTGCGTAAGTCCCAGCATGACGACAACATCTCCTCTATCTCGCTGTTCCATATACACAAACTGAAGCACGACAGTCAGGGGGTCTGCTGGCAATGCGGAATAGAGCTTCGTGCGTAGCTATCGATCCCATCAAAACAACGAAAACCAAGACGGAACACGATGGACCAGACCTTGATATACAATGTGTAATGGATCCAGTATTTCACCGTAGTTTGATGTAAACAAAAACTAAACGAATCTGCCACTGATTTGGAGGTGGAATCCGCACCCAAATCCACAGCAAATTCCTCTGTGTGAACTTACCTTAAAAATCAAAAATACTATGCATGTTAAGTATGAACTTTACGTATAAAAAAACCCCAATTATCCTACTTACAATAAACAGGCTCACATGTAGTATTTCATTGCTTTAGTATTAAATGTGCCTTGTGTTCATAAATCACAAAATAATATGGAAGACAGTTCTAAGAACATAGAGCCTGAAAACTAATGCAATCACAGGCAGTGACACAGTGCCAGGTGTAAATCCCCCGAATCTGCTGTGGATTGGATACAGCACTCTGATTGGCTGAGCAGACCCAGGCAGAGTTTGACAGGTAGGTGGTGGTGGCTGTGAGCAGCCATGCCCTGACAGGAATTATAGATGCAAGGTGGACAAAGAGCTCAAAAAGAGATTCACAGCAAAAATCGAAATAATGGGGGCACTCACCCAAGGCGTCATTAAAACTTTTCAGGTTTTTTTCCACTTCATTAAAAGCAACAGCGGGAGAAAGGCATGCAGAGATGAAAAACAGCAGCGATGATCGTTTCGCACCTCTCAGGTGCTTTTTCAAGCTTAGTTCATACTAAGCTTTGAAAAAGCACCTGAGAGGTGCGAAACTATCATCGCTGCTGTTGCTTTTAATGAAGTGGAATAAAGCCTGAAAAGTTCTAATGACGCCTTGGGTGAGTGCCCCCATTATTTCTATGTTTGCTCTGTGCTATTTATCTGGGTGTGAGCACCACCCAAATTAAGCTTGGTTACAACCGACCACATGGTATATATATTTTTTCCTCCTGACATGCCTCCCGCTATATAGTGTTTTTTTGCAGTGCCACCTCTACTGTTTTAGAATGTTTTGTAACCAATAGAGATTCCCAACACCCATACACCTCCCATAGCTGTTCCTCCCAACTTCCCCACACACATGGACCCTCAGCTTGGCCCAGCCTATGTGTGTTATGGATAGGGAAAGGGGAGTAAGCCACTGCCAGACACCTGAGAAGAAAAGGATTGAAGCTGAAATTCAACATGCCTGATCCTTCCTTACCCCACCAACCACCACCTGTTGAATCTGGACACAGCCATACACCGTAGATAGTTGATGGTCGTGACAAAATTTGGCCAATGTTAATTTAAGGGTCCATTCACACAGAGGAAAATGGTGAGGAATTTGGTGTGGAATTTGAGCGATGAAAAAAAAGCCTCCCATTGAAGTCAATGGGAGGCTTTTTTTGCAGCGCTGAAATTCCACACCGAATTACTCACTATTTTCCTCTGTGTGAATGGACCCTAAGGTGTATGGACACTTTAAGGTCTTTCTTACTAAAATCAGGCTTCCACACTACACAGTAACCATGTCTTACCTGTACACAAATAATGCAGCCATGTTAGCTTTCTGCCACTGAAATGCTGATTGTAAAATAACTCAAACTGGAAAAAAGCAGAATATAGTAGTAAAGATACATGCACTGCGCGACACAAAGGCCTGCGATTTGTAAAGTACTGCGGAATATGTTTACACTATTAAAATGTATTATTATTCATCAAGCATTATACCTACAAGTCCTTCAGATGCTTAGTGCTAAGCTATGATGGGAAAAACCTAGGGTCATATGCTCTTTAATGTGCTACACTATCAATTACTACAGTTCGGCAAGGTGGTTTCTGATCAATAAACAGTTCACGAAACCACAACTTGCTACGTGTGAATCCAGCCCAAGTTAATAAAGCCGATGAGACAACAGTACTCCATATATAACCCACGACATTAGATAGAGGAGCGGCTAAAGGGGTAGCTCCATTCTATAATGTTGTGGCCCATTACTAGGACGTGCTACAACATTTCCATTGCTGGGGGTACAACCTCTGGAACTCTCATGATCCCTAAAAACACCTATCTGATTTTTTTCCGCCATCTTCAAGACCCTTTTAGTTACGGCTGAGTATTGGAATCAGAACTTACCATCTGAACACTCTTTTCCAGTTCCTGAGGGATGGCAAATGTGGAGGATGGGGCCTGAGTCAATGGCCATGCACCAGCCTGAAACATATATACATACAAATATACAGTATTACTGTCATATCTATTACATGTATGGTTAGAGGAGGCCATACTCCTTCAATAGTTATTATCCAAGCACTCCTTCGCCCGACAGACAGTTCTCTTGACACAGGAAAGCTTGAGTCGGATAAGCATGCACATGTTCTCAGTGGGGAGAGGGGAATAAACTTCTATACCCGGACATAAACTACTGGGGGAGAAGCGAGACACCCCCGTACACTAGAGACCGTCAGCTGGTCCTGCTGAAACTGGTGGATTGGTCACCGTATCCTATTATTTAGGGGAGGGGGACTACAGTATACACTATAGGCATAGGGCAGTTGTAGTAAAGTATAGCAGTAGTTACACACTATATTGACATGGCGTACATTTACTATTACCCTGTACAATGGCCGTATTGGCTTTGGCAGTGCAGGAAGGACTGGAAGAGAGCTATAAAACTCCTACCCCTTGCTAATGATACAGAGGACATGAACGCTGCAACAGGAATTTTTTCCAGGCACAAAAAAACCATTATGGAGAAAGTACAAGCAGCGTCATCCCATCAATAATTCAGCGGTGAGTCGCTTCCCTCCAAGTGCTCCAGTTCCAGTACGAGGGCAGTGATGTAAGCGGCTCATCTCTATACCCGCGGTGCACCGCAACTTATTCAGCAGGGATAGGAAGCGGCAAGGTGACATTTATTTGACATTGAAAATTGAGAGCCCGACAGCAGAGAACTGCACGCCATGCTGTAAGGGGATCGATCGAGCTATACGTGTTTGTGTGGTCGTGGATTAAAACTTACATCGTGATAAGTCATTATTAAAATTTCTTATAAAATTGGCAGAAGCCTAATGGGTTTTTTTTTGCCTTTTTCTGGATCAACACTGTAGGGTTATAGGTTGGACTGGATGGATTGGAATTTTGATCTACTATGTAACTAAGTATTGGCAGGAGTCAGACTATTATTAGGCTGAGGGGTCAGAGTGAAAATTGCAGGATGCGATACTACTTCTTTTTAATGCAAGACAGTGACATGGAAGAAAAATTAAAAAAAAAAAAAAAAAAAAAAAAAAAAAATATAGTATTCGATTGAATACCTTGCTCCCATAGGAATGCATGTAAGCGGCCGAACACCAAGGGGTTAAGCGCAGTGAATATTTGCGCTTGGTGTTCAGCCACTTACTATTCGCTCAACTCTAGTCATTTTATGGTGATCGATTTCCTTTAACCTATGCCCCTCTGGTCTCTTCAAATCACTATACTACATACACTGAAAATGAATGGAGAAGAGAGAACACAAAATTAAAAAAAAATTAAAAAAAATAAAAAAACAATGGAAATTGCTTTTCCATTTTGCTACTTTTGGACTGAATATCAGCATCCCAGAACCAAGGAAGATTTTGCGTATTCTTTTTCATATACACACCAGTACTGTGTAGCCTTCAGAGTTACAATTGCAAAGTGTGAACAGGAGCTTTGTCGAACATGCCAGCTAATAATAGCCATAATACGCACTAACAATGTTCATCAGAGGCTTGGTAGAGGGAAAAATGTTTCCAACACCGGTTGTCTACATCTGATAAGGTCAGGACATTGTCTGGAGGAGTATACTGGTGATGACAGGTAAGCATTGCTCAGATGTCGACAATACCAGTGCGGCTGCATGTCATCATAGATGTCTAAACAGTGTACTCGACTATAACCTGGTGACCCGGTCACTGCATCACAACTATGTCATTGGATAGGGTTATGGCATCAATACAAATATTATGTAAAAGTCCATTTAGGCAACGAAAAGGCCAGTGAAGGCACCACTCCATTGACCGAAATGGAAAAATCCCTTTAAGCTGACAAAACCAGCTTAAAGGGATTGTTTACAGAACGAATCCCAGATCTAACCATCAAAACACATGCAGTTCTTGCTTCCATATTTTACCAGGAACATCACGGTCATATCATATCAGCATATTATCCAGATAGAATGAATGAGAGCTCACCTGTAATACATATATCTGAAAGCTGATGCCCAGATCTACAACGGTGTCTTGATTTCGGATAAAGTTGTTAAACTTGTTATTAAGATCAGCGCTTACACTCATATCCGTATACATTCGATGCAGTTTGCTGGTGAATTCATACCCACAGGCTTGCTGTAATATAGTATACAATATAGGTTATGCCAAGAACTGACCTGGTAATAATAATCAGTATTCACATCAAACCATTTTTCCTTCATTTCTTATTTTTGGAAATTTTACACCATAAAAACAACATAAAAAAAAATACATAAAAGGGGCCCAGTCCATAGGGACAGAAGCCAGGGAATGGCCAAAGTGCTAGTTAACAATTACAAGTCTCCATACACATGACGGTGTGTGCACATGAGATGGGTGACAAGTTTATCACAGAAGGCGGTTGGTTGACATCCAACCGAATTGTGTGATGCAGTCACATCTATTTCCGGATCCAACATGGAGGATTATAGAGCAGGTTCTGTTCTGTGTTGGATCCGGAATCACCATAGACATGAATGTATTATGGGACGCACTCAGATGACGTCACCTGCACTCCGTCAACTCCGATGCACACTCATTCACGTACAACGACCCCAAGATTTGTTCTTTATTATTATTTTACAATGACATGTATCTATTCCACACCACACACTGGATACTCTCTGGTATTGGACGGATATGAATATGATATGAGAAAGCGTGTCCAGTCCATACAGGTATCTAGAAGCAAAATCTGCTATGTAATGTATTTAGAAAAACAATTATTGTACAATATTATTAGTTTTCTATATGATTTCAGGTACACTTGTAACCATGTATAACTTTCACCAGCTTATGTGTACTTGCAGATATCTCAGAACGCCCCTGTCCTGACTTACGCTATGCATTCATCTGGAAGGCGGACTTGTATTTAGTACATAGGAATCCGCGTCTCAAATACTTGTAATTGTCACAATATTGGATGTATTATAGATTTCCATGTCAATTCTAACCGTACTAATACAGGATACACATGCGCGGACAGTTTACAGCATCCATCACATGCTTTCTATCCTTTTCATTTGCAGCAGGACAAACACCACCTGCCTACAAAGCAAATACAGAGTCCCTGTGACTGCAGTGAATTATATGGCGTTAGCAAGTCACAGGTTTTTACGCTCCTTCTTTGTTCCCATGTTCCGGTTGGTTGCATTGTCTGAGTGATAAGTATCTGTTTAAGCCCAAAGTTAACTGCAAATCTTCTGCTAAAAAAACAAGGTCACCAAAAAGAAAAAGAATTTGAGAGTTTTTTTGGGTCTTGAACTATGTGCCAGGTCAGTGTCAGACAGGTGTATTGTCCCTCCCAGTCTGATACTGCCCATAGACACACAAGTGCACGCTGTGCGGTTATATTCCTGGGGCAACCACCTGTATCGTGCACGCTTTCCATTACATAGACTAGGACGTGCGCCTGATATTTAATTGCCTTGGTAATGCCAATGTCCGGTCTGCATTTACATGGCTGCACATCAGATTGGGTGGTAGAGCATATCTATTTAATATATGTGTGTATAGCTTAATGCAGAGGTACAAATCCTTTGCATACAGCTATTACTGCATATTGCTTACAGATTGTTTTTTTTTCCAAGGGCTTGTTCATTTTCCGTGCCCCTTGTTCTCTCCGGCAGACCATGAAACGTAACCTTACCTTTAATTTATTGATCATAGTTTCTTCAGAGTCCATTGACATTGATAAGCCGTGAATTAGTCGTTTTGCCAACATTCTAGCGTAGAACTAAAAAAGGTAACAGACAAGAGATAGATTATTACACGGCACAGGAAGCCGGTCAGCATTACACAATGTAGGAGATAAAACATATCTTAGTAACCAGAATGTAATGTACTGATACACCGTGTATGGGCGGCCGGGCATGAAATTCCAGAACAAGTCATCGCTGTATAACCCAGGGTAAGAGGATACAAGTATACAAGACATATCCCAGTCTATACAAATAATCTCTCCACCAGAAGGAAAAGTCAGTCTCTCTAGTGCCACCTACAGGCAGCTATCTTATTAGTCAATTGCCACCTATTATAGAGACAGGATAGGTCTCTGGTATGACTGAGATTTCTAGTAATAGATATATATTTCTGGTCTCATAGGTTAACAATGGGTTGGATGCTGATTTACAGGGTAGCTACCTATAGGTGGCACTACAGTGAGTTTTATTATTTCTGAAGAGGAGGTTATTTGCATATTTTTACCCAGGCAACATTGCCTGAACTAGATGTACATTGAGAACTAATACCTACCAAGAACTGGATCCTATTATAAGTAGGACACGTTTGTATGGCTAGCAGTAGTCCAACATCAATTTGCAAGGCTCTTGGTGATAGCAATACATGATGTAAAGAAAGCCATATGGGGTAATACTAAAGGTCAGGGCATTTTTGGGACAATATGTGATCAGTGGGGTCAGAGACCTGAGACCTCTGCTGATCTACTATTGTGGGGATCACAAGCACCATGGTCTTTTCCTTGTGCTGATGACATCATGAAGATTAGTCACATGATACAGCATTAGCTAAGTCCCAGTCAAGTGAACAGGGCTGAGCTGCAATACCAAGTACATCCACTGCGTGATGTACGATGCTGAGGCTACTTCCTGCTGCTGATCAGCGAGAGCCCCAGGTGTCAGACCCCCAACTCCAACTTGAAATAGCATCAACAACTCCAACTTTATATCGTACTACTACTGTATAATCTAGTTTAGGAAGTGTACAGCTTACGCTAGGGTCACACTACTGTTCAGTTCTCCGTTGTTTGGATCCGCATGGGGATCCAGTTTGCTTTTAAAAGAGATTACCCGAAAACACCTGAACTGACAGCGGCTCTAATAGCGATCTATGATGCTGTGAGTTTCAGCCCAATGGCATCGAGTATAGGACAGTAGAGCTGTGGTTTGGCTGGAACTCACTGCATCAGAGAGAGATAAATACAGAAGATTCAGTTCAGCTGAGCTATGGACCATACACACACACACACACACACACACACACACACACACACACACAGGTAGTCCTCTGGTTACGATGGTCTTGGGTTACGACTAGAGATGAGCTAAAAAGTAAAGCTCCCTCGTAACAGAAAACTGCCAGCACTCCTGACTAGCAAGGACGAGCCTGCGGCAAATCAACGCTGGTTCTGCAGTAGGCTCATCCTTGCTAGTCGGAAGAGAGCTGGCAGCTTGCTGTTATGAGTGAGCTTACTTTTCTCATAGGAATGAATTGACCAGCGTTGATTGGCCAGTGTACAGCATTCGGCCAATCAACACTGGTTCTGCCGGAGGCTCATATGTGAGGAGGCGGAGTCTAAGATTGGACCACAGCAGTCTCCATTGTGACAGTTTCAAAAACAAGAAAAAGAAAAGTCCAATATTGCTCACCCTTTCCAAATGAACAAGGTGCACCATCCAATGCCTCCGGGACTGAGGACCAAGGTAATTCCTGTAACTTGTAATATATAATAGAAGGATCTGCAACACTTGTCCGGTAAATTTTAAAATCCAATGATTTTATTCATGTATTTTTCTTAAAAAATCCACAATAAACACTCCATAAAGATAGGAAAAAACACACAAAGGATAGTCGGACAGGACAATATAAAAACCGCTGTCAGTAACGCATAACTGTGGCTGACGCGTTTCGGGACCGACTTGGTCCCTTAATCATAGCTCTTGTATGTATTTGCTAATATATGTAAATATATATATTTACGAGACAAGTGTTGCAGATCCTTCTATTATATATTACAAGTCTCCATTGTGGTCCGATATTAGACTCCGCCTCCTGGCCAGCGTTGATTGGCCGAATGCTTTACACTGGCCAATCAATGCTGGCCAATGCACTCGTAAGAGAAAAAGTCAGCTCCCGCATAAACGCAAGCTGCCAGATCTCCCTGTACAGTATGTGACTTAGTATACAGCGGCTCGGAACCGAGGAAGACTGTACTGTACTGTATATGGCACAGTCTTCCTCGGTTCCAAGCCGCTGCACACTAAATCACGTTGATCCGTTCCTACGCAGCGTTGTGTGGTAGATTTCCGACTAACGTCGAAATTCGGTTTACGACGCTGCACAAGAACGGATCAATGTCGTAAGTCGAGGACTAGCTGTAATATATATATATATATATATATATATATATATATATATATACACACACACACACACACACACATATGGAATATAAAATCATCTTCCACACGAAACATAAAGATGGCTGATGAAAGTAAGCAGACCATATCTCAGATACAAGACATACCTTCTGGAACACGTCTTTATCATCTATGTACTTGAATACAGTAATAAAACTGGTGAGCTTGTCTTCCACCTCATTCTCAGTCATTCCCTTGGCTGATTTTTTCAGCATGTTATCACAGTATTTGGCCAGCTGTGTGGATGACGGAGAGATGGATGACACAAGACATTACACAAGTCTCACAGATTACAGCTATTCTGACTGCTGGGAAAATAAAGCTTTCCTCTAACTTTCTGGTTATTCTCAGTTTAAGACAATCTGTAATTTGCTCGATATTTGGAGCTGCATATATTGTATATTAGAGAATTGGTGACCCCTTATCCATTACCTAAATCATAAGCTATGTATACAGTGTATAAGCTATAACGCCAAGATCAAGACACTCGGATCTATTTAGCAGGAGGAAAGGAGGATTGGGCATGTTGGATTTCAGCATGCCTGATCTTTTGTTGTCTTTGGGGATAACTCTCCTCTAGAGGCTGCAGACAATGATTTATTGACTTCTCTCCATTGAAAAAACAAGTACACTTCGCCGACAACTAAATTTGTGGGAATCTACTGAAAATCTGATATCTGTGGTGGTCATATACATAATATGATTGGCATGTGCTACTGAAATAAAGCAGGTTGTACACATTAAGGGTGCATTCACACTACGCATACGGCAGCTTATTCTGAATGTAAAACACGTTCAGAATCAGCGGTGTATAAAGCAGTTCCATTAATTTCTATGGGAGCGGGGATACGAGCGCTCCCCATAGAAATGAATGGGCTGCATCTTTCTCTACGAGCGCTCCCATTGAAGTGAATGGGAAGTGCTCGCGTGTACGGCAAGCTCTGCTCATGCCAAGCCGTACACACCAGCACTTCCCATTCACTTCAAATGGGAGCGCTCGTGGTGAAAAAAGCAGCCCATTCATTTCTATGGGGAGCGCTCGTATGCCGGCTCCCATAGAAATTAATGGAACTGCTTTATACGCCGCTTATTCTGAACGTGTTTTACGTTCAGAATAAGCTGCCGTATACGTAGTGTGAATGCACCCTAAAGGTGTTTGGCCGACAGCGATCACCTCAAGTATAGGCTAGCGTGGCCGAGCATGAATATGTTCCACACCTATGGCCCTGGCCTACATCCCCAAGAATAAAAGGAACGGGCACCTGAAACCTATCCTGACATCTACCATAGTATAGGTTTGGTCAGTCCCGCCAAAACTAAAGGGCCCAAGCTGACCTACACCTAATACCATCAGCTTCTGCTGTATTTGCCCATGATCTGTAGCTACAGTAAACCTCTAATGGACATGTTAAAATGGTTCTGCATAACTTACAGATCGGTGAAGGCCCAATTGCTGAGACAACCATCGATCAGGAGAACGGGTGTCTTTTATACCTCATTCAGAATAAAGCAGTGCTCAGCGGTTCAACCCCAACCAATCTACACGTTATCCCCTATACTTTGCAGGAAATAACTTGCTTAGATGGGAAAATCCCTTTAAGGAAGTCCCTAAAGCTTTTAGATCGTGGTGACACAGCTATTCCTCCCAACTCTCCCATATACAGGCACACTTGGTTCAGCCTGAATAGGCAGACGGGAATAAAAGGATTGGGTCCTTGTGGGATATCCCAATACAAGTTAAATGCTTGAGAGGTTTGACCAGCTCCCCTTAATGGGGTTGTCTTTGTGGCCTATATGGACAGCCATGTTTCCATAATGTACTATTTAACGTGAAGCTAAAGTCACAGCATTGCTTGGGAAAAGTGGACTCACCAATTCAGGTGCTTTGCAGACGGATTTGGGCTCTCTATAGTTGACAACACAGGTAAGAGCCTGTATAGGGGGAAAGAAAAAAAAAAAAGCAAAATGGTGAAGCCAAATCATTGCAGGACTATTTAGGTACCATGTGACACAATCAATGAAACCTGATAAACTAAAGCTAAAAAGACTCCTAAAATACATCAGCTCATGGCTCAGTCATCAGTACCTGGACTGAGCCTTATGTTACAGAGGTCTGTACTGCTGCCACCATCAGGCAAAACACTGCAACTGCACTTTTTGAAATAATAATAAAAAAAAAAATAAAAAAAATCCACCTAAAGCCTCCATGCGAACAGAGCGCCAAGTCGCTTACGTGACCGTCACTCACATCTATGGGGCTGTAGGTGCTGCTATAGACTACAGTCGCAGCCCCAAAGCAGTGAATAGAGACCCGGCCATGCAAGCAACATGGTGTTCTATTCACAAGGAGGATTTAATTCAGTGCCCCTTTCTCCTCATCACTGGCGGAACCTGGCGGTGAGACCCCCAGCTATCCAAACGATGGGGGAATAAAGTGTCCTTAAAGGGATTCTGTCACCAAGGAGAAGCATATTAGACCATTAATACAGTGCGATAGGTCAGGCTCATCTGAATATAAAGCTTCCACACCCCATGAAAATTGGCGCCTCCTTTACCGAGATATTAATTTATTTCATGATATGCACTTGAGTAATATGGAGCACTGAGGACGGCTCCGTTGCTCCAAACTGTTATGCCCCATAGTGCTCTCATATGCCCTCCTGTTCTCTCCACGCAAAAACAGGGAGAACATACAAACTCCTTGCAGATGTTGTTCCTGGCGGGATTCGAACCCAGGACTCCAGCGCTGCAAGGCTCCCTTTTTTTAAGCAACAGAGTTATGCCAAAATCTCGTCTGGCTCTGTGTTCCTGTATTTGCAATGTCGTATTAGAGCAGTGAGGGGGCGTAACATTCTGGAGTAACTTGTTCTCCCTGCGCGCTCCCGACTGCTCATTTGCATATTGCAAAAATACTTTAATATCTCAACAATGGGAGACAAATTTTCATGAGAGGAAGAGGTGGTACATTCAGGTGAGGACGACCTATCTGTGTTGCTGGTTTAATAGACTTCATTCTGATGACTCCCTTTAACAGCACAATCCCTTTAAGACACGCCACGAAACCTGAAGAGCTTTTCCCTTTCAATATATTCTACGGTAGAAACCATTTTCTTCATTTAATTCACATTATACCAACAAATAATTAGTAAGAATGAAATGGGAATGAAGGACAAGTAAATTAACCAGGGAAATGATGACTAAAGAGAAATAAAACGTATTAGCGAATTATTAGCGACCACAATACTTATTATTGTGCCAAGAGCTAGGACAGTCAAACACTAATTTATTAAAATGGCAATTTAAGTAATGACCGCGCTATTACTATGCAGAATAATAGAGCTGTGAAAACGCCTGCGATCACTTTACTCCGTATACCTAGTGGTGAGTGTAATACATGGGCATCACATGGGCTACACAAAGGCTGGAGCACTAGCCTGCGACATAAGACAAGGCCAGGTGCACATCTGTATCAAAGTGTCTGGTGGAGACTCTCTGTCGCTAAATCCTAAGAAAATCAGTGGACAAAAATAGGCCTGCATTGGGGACTTGTTCTTGTGCCTTGTTCAGTTTCAAAATGACTGACACCCAAAGGACCCCATTATAGTCAGTGGGGTCCATTGGGCTGTTTTAGTGGTCCGCCTCTATGTTGTCCAGGTCCCATGACAAAGAGCGATGCAACCTAGTCTAATCTGCTGGATGACATACACTCACTGGTTAAAAAACAAACAAAAAAAACAACCCAGACACAAATGGTGGATCGCTGCAATCTCAGAATGCAGTTATGGCTTAGACAGATATGTAAATGACTATAGGTATAGTCTGATAAGACGCTGGGCCTTGCCAGAAGAAGGAGTAAAATTACTTTCCCTGCTGTCCTATAAAAAGACATTCAGAGGCTACTTTTGGGTAGTGTACATCTGGGTGAGAGATTGTTGACTACTAAACATGGTAGAAGAAGCTCCTACAGTACAGGCCCCTTGTCTATCATCCTGCCACAAGGGGCGCCTTCATTACACACCCCAGTTTATGCCTGGTCCATTTCAAGGCACGTGGCAGAAGGAAATTTGGTATCCAACCAATGACAACCAGTCACTGTCACTGTTGTTTGCAGTAGTGTTGTGAACGAGAAACCTGGACTGCAACCCTATTGTCTTTAGTGACAAATCTAGGTTCTGTTTGGGATCGGGTAACTGTCGGATTTAAGCATGGAGGCTTTGGCGTAAGAGTCTCAGATCTGTCTTTGATGTGGAGTGACACATTGCCCCATTTATCTGAAAAGTCGTTGAAGATGACAGTCAGACACCCCTAGTGATTTAGTCAATCACCCATACAAGAGACAATAAGAGCTCATTGATATGTGCAGGACATCATGCCACATATATTGTTTCTTATGACAGGGCTTCCAACTGGGATTTTTCAGCAGGATAATGCTCACCCACACCTAGCAAGAGTTTCCCAGGAATGTCTCCGCCAAATTACACCACTTCCTTGGCCTGCCGGGTCACAGATTTCCCACCAATCGTGCATTTATGGGAACTGGGAGGCTAACTTTGTCAATCAATGAAAGTGCAATATCTACAGGCCCAGCTGCAACATCTTTGGTATACAGAACCTATACATCTTCATGCCCAACTGTATCCCATCTTGTATCCAGGTTAGGGGAGTCCAACAGGGTACTAGAAACTTCTTCCACTTTAATATAGTCATCACTTACATAGAACATCATTACATTCACACACAGAAAGTTTCGTTAAAACAACTCCTTGGTACATTATTTTTTGGTCAATGAGTGTTGTGCTGCATACAAACTCCTGATGCAGTTACACTGCTGCACTATGAAGCTCAATGTGAACTAAAGTGAATATGCCTTAGGACACGTCTTCATTGTGGTACAACCATCTAGTTGTGGCGTTACGTACCTTGTCTAGTGCACTCATAAAATGTTGATCTCCATTTAAAACTGTGTTGACAAGCTGAACAAATTTACCGTGGACCTCTAAGACAGATTCCACAAATTGGGTTGGCATCTTGAAACACAAAAGACAAAAGAGACAAAAATCAAACACATTTTACGTAAAAGAACAATTTTTTTTACAAATCGATGAAATACTCAAAAGCTTTTTTTTTTTTTTTTTTAAAAAGGTAGATTATAAGCCCCATATCGGGATCACAATGTACATTTTTCCTATCAATATGTCTTTGTAGAATGGGAGGAAATCCACGCAAACCCGGGGAGAACAAACAAACTCCTTGCAGATGTTGTTCCTGGCGGGATTCGAACCCAGGACTCCAGCGCTGCAAGGCTACAGTGCTAACCACTGAGACATTGCGTTGCCCCTCAAAAGCATTGTTTTTAACATAAAAACTTGATTTCAACTCCACGTCATTTTCAGATTTCCTTTAAAGGGGTTTTCCAGCCTCAAACTAATTTTTCATACTGATGAACTATCTATGATCTGTGTGGTCTGACACCAGGACCAGCCACCTGTAGGCTGATCTGAGCTGGGTTCAGTCAGACCCTGAAAGATCACATACTGATGGTCTACCCTGTGGATGGGTCAGTATGAAAATATCAGTTTGGGGTCCCATTAAGTGTGTCCTATTGTTTTTGTCTAAAGCTCCAATGCACATGTGTGTATTCATGGTTACACACAACAAAAACCCTGTGTAGTCGGATTCTGTAGACCTACTCCCTCCCATATTACATAAACAGTCGCTAAAGGCTTTAACGTGACTTTTTATCCCATTGAGTTATCATGGTGCAGTAAGTTATAAGATTGAAGAATCATACTACACAGGGTCGGTCTCTAGTCTATTAGTATCCGCATTAGCAAATCCAGCCAGTTTCCGTCCCCTGTCCAGTTGCGCCGGATTGTCTAAAGCAGAGACAGAGGGCGCAGGTGTGAACCCGCCCTAAATAGTGTGTATTCATATGGTAACTATAGGTATGCTATTTCTACATATGGTCACTGCCGTGAGAGTAAGATTAGGACACCGAGGAAGTGAAAGGATGCAGAGCGCACTAGATCTAATTCTATTATAAGAGCAGACGTAGCCCATACATGTCTTATACATGTGATTTCCGTCCCCTTAGGACCTATAAAGCAACACAGCAAACCACACGGGGGCTGAGCTACATTTATTTTGCATGCCAAAGTCTTAACAACATGGAACCCGTCTACGCGCTTCGGAAATACTCACATTTTCCTGAGAAAGATTACTAACAGCTCTAAGGCCCTCATCGTGGATATGGTTTTGTAATTCCTGAATCATGTGAGGTAAACCATTAGATACAGCACGAAGAAGGGTGTACATATTGGCCATGTCTGGAAAAAAAAGAGACAAAAGATCGGTAACTTTAATTAGGGTTTTTTTTTTTTTTTTTTTTTTTTTTTTATTATTTAACCCCTGACAACCCATGATAAAAACATACATCCGAGCAGAGGTTTGGTCCACTACACAATGTAAGTTTTTGTCATGGCAATCTTCTCTCAGATCAGAAGCTGGAGTTTACACAACTGGGCTCCTGCGGCGAATCTGATCCTGGCAATTTAACCCTTTGGATGCTGCGGTCAATACGCAATCACACTAATGTCTGAAAAAGTATGAAAAGTTCGGCACGATAACTCGCGGCAGAATCAGCGCTGATAAGACTCCCTTTGACATCAATGGGTTCCGTGCGTTAAACAGAACCTATTGAAGTCAATGGGGGTGTTCATATCATCACTGATTCTGCTGCGGGTTATCGTGGCAGAATCAGCGCCACTCTACTCCGTGTGAATGCCCCCTTACAGGAGGAATGCAGCCTTTTAACCAGAACGGCAAGACTCTAGGACCCAGCAGACCTTATAGTTACCGGCCCACTAGTGATCTTGTGACCACTGGATCAGAAGAGAAACACAACATGGCGTCTCCCATAGCAGTGCACATAGTGCTCATTCAGTGCGGTGTATACAGTGATCAGGAAGGCTGGGTTGGTAATAAACTGCCCCTGCCTTTTCTATAGAAGCCCTTGGTATATCCTTTCAGAATTAAGAGTGGATCACTCGGACGTATATAGTCTATGGCTGGTCCAGAACTGGTTAAACCTGCAGGTAAAATCCACTGCATGTGAATTAACCCCAACAGCACGATTAATATAAGGACTTACCGCTTCTCCTTTCTTGCCTAATGATATTGTGACATTCTGCATGTAAGAACTGCAAGTGGTCGGCGACCATTCTCTGTTGGCATTCATGGATCACTTTAGTATAGGAACTGGGGTGTAAATACTTTCTACATCGAATCTCTTCATCTTTTAATCTACCTAAAATCTGAACAGACAGAAAAGGAAAACCTCAGAAGTGAAAGATCCAGTTCACATTTTGCATTGTGACTAACAGCTTCAGCCTGACACAGAAAACCTGCAATATGAATCACATAGGCAGAGACCTCAAAGGAAAGCCAAACATGGCGAAATGCAAAACTATAGAGAGAGCGGCCATGTTATTCTTGGTACACATTTCCCTATGGTGTTTATAAGTCTCAATTCACATGAACATGAAAAACGCCTGTCACACAGTTGTGCTAAAATCAGTGCAAGTCTATGGACCTATACATATGACCGTGTTTTTTTTTTTTTAAACAGACCATGTGTTAAAAAAAAGAGAACATGTCCTATTTTTTGTCCGTTTTCACAGATTGCTCAGTGGACTGAAGTGTATAAGGATTAGGGTTGAGCCGATCTTGAAATTTCAGGATAGTTTTTAAAATCCGATTTCCGATCATTTTCCATTCGAACCCGATCCCGTTGCAAGTCAATAGGATTTTTTTCAATAATTGAAGATCAAATTTTCAAAACATTCAACAAAACAATCTTATTCACTACACAGCATGGAGTCTAAAAATTCAATGCTTTAATTGTTAGACTCCACGCTGTGTAGTGATTAAAAAAAAATCCTCTGGCTACTTATTCCCCCCTGGTGTCCACTTACCTGCACAGAAGCGCTGCCGCTGGTCCGGTCCCTGCTGTTCTTGCTCCTCTTCTCGCCACACTGCCCCCGCCTCCCAGCTTAGTGTCAAAGACCTAGGAAGAAGGCGGGGTTTGTGGCTTAGGAGAGTGTGGTTAGGGAGATGTGAGTGCATCACTCATCTCTCCCCTCCCAGTACCCGCCCACACTCTCCTAAGCCACAAGCCCCACCTTCTTCCTAGATCTGTAACACTAACCTGGGAGGCGGGGGCAGCGAGGTGAAAAGAGGACCGAGAACAGCGGGGACCGGACCAGCGATCTGTACAGGTAAGAGTTAGCTACTAGAGATGTTAGCTAGTCTCCCAATAGAATGAATGAACACAGGGAGTTAAGCGGCCGGACGCCGGCACAGGCTGTGTGCTGGCTGCATCCATTCATTCCTATGGGACCTAGCTAACATTGTTAGCTTTTCCCACAATGTTTGGCCAGTAGCAAAGCATTGTGGGAAATAACCTCCGACCTCGATCTCGCCTAAAAAGATCCCGATCGCTCAACCTTAATAAGGATCCATGAACCCATCTCCATCAACCTTCCCGGCAAACCTGAAAGATGCAGGTCCCGCTTCTGTTAATGTAATGTGCATGGTGACAGTCAGACACTCTCCATCCTGCATGACCCTTGGGACCATTAAATCTTTTTGGATATTTTTCTAGCAAAATTGTGTTTATGTCACCATTAAGGCTGGTCTTACACGACCGTAATGTAAGTCCACAAATGGTCCGCAATTGAGGGTTTTCAATTGTGGACACATTATATTCAATACGGCCTCTTACACCACTGCAACCGTGGTGCACAATTTATAGGACATGTCCATAATGCCTGTGAATTGTGGCTCTGCACAGACTCGCCCATAGAACTCTATGGGCGTGTACGGAAGGACACTGACATCTGCAGAGCCTATGTTGCCGATCAGCAACTAGTGTTTCTGATCAGCAACTTGCAGACTGTACATTCAATACGTTCATGTAAGACCAGCCTAAACAATTTACACATGTGATATTATCTACTTTATTTGTTGTCTTATTTGTCATTGCTTAGATAGCACCAAATGTTAATGGTAATAATACAAGTCTATTAGTAAGACCTACTTTTTCCATATATTGTGAGCAGTTTGACTCTTGTAATAAATTTGAAGCTTCTTGCTTGTAATACTCCCCTGTTTCAGCCAGAAAAGGCCACTCAAAAATTTCATGATAAAACTGAAAAACAGAAAATATCGCGTAGAATGAGACAAACCATAAACTGGAGGAAATGAGGCGAAACACAGACAAAAGTCACAACCACCCACAAGTACCTTTAAGGGAAATTTTTTCTTATACTGTTCAACATGAACAAAGGAGTTGATAACCCCGTGGATTACTTTTTGATTTGGGTCTTCCCCACATCGATCACTGAAAAAGTAAAAAGACAACTTGTGAATATTTTTGCAAAGCACAAAAAAACGCACATTTTGTATATGGTTTTAATACTGGAGTCCAAGGGTGACAGAAGACACTATGGGGGCAGTAAATTACCACATTTTACGTATATGATAAACACCCCATGCAATGTGTTCTGTAAAGAGGTCACAGCGCCTACCTCTTCAACCGGCTGATGTGTGGGGGTCCTGGGTGACCCTCGCTGAGCACATGCTAATAACATGTGATCACATGCTAAGGAAAGTTCGCCTGCGGCAGTGGATGACTTAATTTTGGTGAGACGACAAGAACGCTCTCTCTCTATTCACAGATGTGATGATATCACTTTGTATAACAGCGGCAGACATCTGGATATCTACATTACATTTACACGAAAGCTGTACAGTGACTCTCTTCAACTTTTTAATGTCAGTCCCAATAAAAACTCCAATCTGGGGCCAAAATGTGTGACTGTTACATTTATAACTCCATTATTCTGTGTCATAAATTCCTGCAGGACCAGAGGTTAATGGAGCGCTCACAGACACTATAATATTCTGTGCGCCATCACGTCAGAGAACCATTAAAAACGATGATAAAAAATAGCCAGTGGAGAGCAGATAGGACCTCCGGCCATAAACATCTCCATAGCAAAGAGCGAGATCCAGGCAGCGAAAGTAGAACACCTGCAGAAGACAGAGAAAGGAAGGGGAAAGCGGCGAGCCCCGGACCTGTATGGGTCGCTTCCAAGACTTTTGGCTTAAACCAACATCCTCATTTTAAAAAAAAAAATAATAATACATCACACAACTTTGTTCATATCATGCGATGTTGTGTGTGTGTATCCATGTGTTTTTTTTCCTAGTGTCCCTTGATTTATATTAAAGGGGCTATCCAAATTCTAATAATGATAAATACTATCAATATTAGATTTGCAGGGGCCTTTGAAACAGCAGTGCAGTACCTACACTCGCCACTAGTTTGAACAGCGTGGCTCACGGAATGTAAAAATGACTGAGAGCCACGCTGTTTCTGTACAGCACATCTGCGGTGGATCTGGGTGTCGGACTCCCACAGATCTAAAATAAAGAATTGCAAAAATGAGAGGAAGCAAAAAAAATAAAAAAATAAAAATAAAATAATAATAATAATTAATTATTGCACTGCACACCATATGGATCGTCTGTTTGGGAAGAGATCACTGTTGGATTTCAACATGCCCAATCCTTTTGTTCTTAGGTGAGATAAGTTGGTAACAGGGGTGTCAGGGCCAAGCAAGCACGTGTATGAAGGGCTAGCCGTCAGATGAAGAAGCATTAGGCTGACTGTTCAACACCTTCACCTACCTCTTAATCTCTTTGAGGAGCATTCTAAGGAGCGTGTCCTGCAGTGGTTCAATCATCAGCTTCCTCCACATATCAAGTGCTAACTGTAATATACAGAGGATGGTATTAAACAGATTCATCCAGCTAGATGCAATAGGTGAATGGAATCAGCAGTAGCTGGAGGTTAAGGGGATGTTCACACAGTGGAAGTTGGAGCCGATCTTGAGGGAAATTCCACCTCAAAATCAGTGCTAAATTCCGCAGATTGGATTCTGCCTCCCATTGCAATGATAGCTGAACCAAACTTACAGCACATCTGTTGTCCCATATTTATAGCATCGTTGGTGTACGTGACCACGGACTGGCAGCTGGGTCAGACCCCACACCGTCACAGATCACCATCATGCAGCAAGTCCAGGAGGTTTGTCAAATGCATGTGAATTTTGAAGGACCAGGGTTTTTAATTTTACCACCCATGGCCCCCCGGGGTTTTCCCCATCTACCCTGGACCCGTCAGTAAGCCCAAATTAGCTAATGTCACGTCTAAGAGTTACATATCCGCATTTTGTTCAGTCCTCGTTTTGGGATATCTATTACAATACTCACTTCACCTATCTCCATCAGCGGCTCGTTCATATCCACGCCGCCATAACCGTACTGCAGATCAGCTTCAGTCAGCTTGTTCTTTTTTATGAACTGTGTGTTGAGATACCTGTGGGGGGTAAAGCATTATCACTGTGACTCTGTGCGGCCCTGCAACTCCTGACCACATGGGCACATATAAGTGAAAAGACCTAGGGAAAGGATGACACTACCAAATGCTATTTGTTGTAGACCGGTCTTGTAAAAAGTCACTGGGTATACGGTGCATTTCTACATGGTCCTTGTACAATATGAATTTTGGAAAACTGGATTATGAGAGCTACAGAAACCTACAGTCATTTACAATATCTTTTTAAAGGGGTTATTCCACAATAAGCATTTACCATCTATCCATTACATAGGTGAGCAATGTTTGATTGCTCGGGCTGGATGACTGGGATCCCAGGGTTCGCTTTGTAAATGTAAAAGGTAGTGCACATGTAGTACCACCGCTCCACTAACTTCTATGGGACTGACAGAGATGGTGCTCAGCTATAGTCCCACGTGTGTACTACTACTCTAATCACAAAGCAGACTCAGGGACCCTGTTGTAGTGATTACTAGGAGTCCCATTGGATAAACTCCCAAACAATTATCACCTATGGGTGGATATCCCTTAGCATAAAAAGACATTAATACTGAGGTCCTATCCTTAGAATAGGCCATCACTATCAGATTAATGGGAGTCAGTCACCTGCCCCACTTGTCTGATATAGATGAGCTATACTCTGGATAGGCCATCAATATGAAACCCTTTAAGCTAAGTTATCGAATCAGAATCCATTCTTTACCTATATAGACAGTCCATATAGTCGGCTCCTCTACTGTATTCCTCCCAGGACCGGTGATACACCACCAGGACTTGTTCTGCTGACGCCAAAACTTTCTGTGAAATACAAAGTAAGTTAATAGTTTTATTAGTGTATGAGATGTAAATCTACGAGACCAGAGGATGGTCTTACTCAATGAGTGTGCATACTGGGGCGGCTACAGGAATAGAAGCAAACACATTATCTGTTACCTAAGTTTGCTAAAGAGAATCAGTATAGCAACTTTGTGGTGCTGTGTATATATATATATATATATATATATATATATATATATATATATATATATATATATATATATATATATATAGTCACACAACCGAGTGCAGCCTATGAGGAACGCCATCCGGCTGACAGTACAACGCTATGGAAGAGTACTGGAAGTACTGTAGCGATGACAGTAGGCCCACCTTTTTCTAAGTGCGGAGATATTGGCACCGATATTTCCAGGGGAAAAGGTTGTAACACTGCTGAAGACTGAGAGGAAAGGAGGGCTTAGGGAATGGCTTCCAACCTTGGTAATGCAACAGCAGAATATGGCCAGCTCAGATGGCAGCCCAAGATGTGCTAAATGTATTAAGAGCCTCTTAATAGATTTGTCACATCTTATTCCCTCGCCAAATATTGAGTAGACAGAGAACCCAAAGAGACAAATGCCTAGTCATGTGACTACACAAAGAGAATTGACACAATAGTCATAGTAGGAGAATGAAAACCTCTTACCGCATGCAACTGTAAAACATGGTTTTCTAGGAAGGTTTTTGTTTCGGAGTACAGTCTTTCTCCAAGAGGTTCTGGATAGGCAACGCAGAGTGCATAAATATCGCTGCAGAGATGTTAAGGAAACCAAGTCCAGCTTTGACATACAGTATTACATAAAAAATACTTCCCAAATGGAAATCAAACCTGACATGAAAGGAATGCCGGGGCTGGGGGATGGACTGGTCATGTACTATTTTTGTTAGACAATTCAGTCCCCAAAAAACAGCTGCGGAGCTGTCTGGAATCCTCTGCCCCTATGTGACCTGGTTGTGTCAGTGAGAAGAAGTGGGTTAAGTATGTGCTGAAGGTTAGGGAGTCTGACAGTATGGAGTCTACACCCGCTGCCGTCTTTCGGAGGGACTAGCAATGAGCTGCCATTAATTCCTCTCACAGCCATTCCAGCATGCCTACAGGCTCAGCAACTACAGATCTGCCAGTCTCAAAATAGTGCACGCTGGCAAGATGCTCGAGATCAAAGCAGACTTGGAAGAAAGCGACTTGTGCAGCTCTTGGCAACCAATTCCCGAGCTCCGCTTCCATAATGAGGATGCCCACAGATACACGGGATCATTCATCATCTACTATTAAATAGGCTCGGAGCTTCAGGCGGCCTCAAACAGCAGAGTACTGGAGCAGGGAGACTGCTGTGCTATAACAGGTGCTGGCAGCCGACTGACAGGAGCCGGCAGGGCTGACACACCAAGCCCAGCACTTGTTGACAACCTAGCTGCAAGAGGCCGTGCCAAGCTGTGCGGTGACAGAAGAAATATCTACAGAAAAGCCTGTATAATCCATATGTAGAGGCCATGCCAACCATTTATCATCTATTTTCCATCCCCTGTTTAGCTGTACACGTATGAACTTGAACATATTTGCTACTGCCTTAAAGTGGCTCTATCAGCAAAATCATGCTGATAGAGCCCCACATATGCGTGAATAGCCTTTAAAAAGGCTATTCAGGCACCATAGATGTTATATTAAACTACCCCCCCGTTTTAAAATAAAACCCTAAAACAGAATGTGATAAACTTGCCCATCGTGCACGGTGGGCGGGCATTCAGGGTCCGCCGTCTTCTTCATTCACGCCTCCTCTTCCTGCGATGTCCTCGGGTCCCGTCCTGATCCGGCGCTCGCGAACTGACATTGCTAAAAAAAAATGGCCTGGGCGCATGCGCAGTAGCATGCTGCTTCTACTACGGCTACTGCGCATGCGCCCAGGCCATTTTTTTTTAGCAATGTCAGTTCGCGAGCGCTGGGGAGGGGGGGGGTGTAGTTAAATATAACTTTAGCAGTGCCTGAATAGCCTTTTTAAAGGCTATTCACGCATATGTGGGGCTCAATCAGCATGATTTTGCTGATAGAGCTCCTAAATGTCATCCAATGACATACATGATTTGATCGGCGCCGTCACCCTGAACATTTTGGTGTTTTGCTGATCTAAATCCATTCAGCTATTCCAAAGATATAAGCCCCTTTAGTTTTGATGCAGATTAGGGTATAGTAGACAAGTTAGCGGTAACTACATACAGAGTTACCGCCCACTTAGCTAGTCAATCTTAATCTTGCATTAATGCTAACAGGGCTTATATCTTTGGAATAGCCGACCGGATTTGGATTAAGAAAACACCAAAGTGCTCAAGGTGGTATTGCCAATCAGATGGTGTTCAGTACTGAGTTCCTTTCTGTGCACCAGACCCTTCTTCATACCCGAGTGCTGTATCATTATAAGGCTCTATTCAGATCGTTTTTTTGTTTACATCCATTTAACGGACGCAAACGGATGGCCATCCGATCCATAGATATCAATGTTAAAAAACAAAAAACTGAGCAAGAGCAACATATCGTTTTTGTATCATTTATTTCTATGGAAACGGATGGCCATCGGTTTGCATCTATTTTTACATCCGTTAAACAGACCTCAATAAAATGAATATCCAGACCTAACTATCATTCACCTTTTATATTAATCCAAAATTTAGTGGCCAGAATTATTATTATTATTATTATTTTTAATACAAAAGCTCCAAATCTTATGTTCAGGAGCTCAGTTTCTAAAAAAAAATATACAGTCCAAAAAGTTATTCATATATGGAAAACCGATCTCAGTATGAAAAAATAATGTGGGGCCAGAAAATCCCCTTTCACTACATTATCATGGAAATATGTTATTGAAACTTCTGCAACAAGCCTGCTGTGTGTGACCATAGCCTCTTTGAAAACAAATAAAAAACAAAAAAAAAAAAAACACACCCTTGAAAAACGGTTATCGAATAATAAAGGTTAGGCTCACGGCCAATGTTAGAAAGATCTTTTTATTACTTTTCTATGTTATGTTGATGGGATCGCCTAATGAATGACTATAGAGGTATTTAGGACAATATCGCCTGTGCCAGGACTCCCCACCACTTTGGGGATCTGCCTAGAACAAACAGCGCGAGCAGAACACACACACACCGCCAGAGGCCGCGTTCTGTAATCCAAATCTATTTGGCACCTGGCCAATATCTACAAGAGAGATGACGTAACTCCATGACCTTACAAGTATCCCATCCCCATGTACTCCATTACCAATATGCTTACAGTGACTAGCCAACATCTAATACCACGCAGAAACGAAACTCTCTGCAGACCTTTGTAAATTTAACCCCTTTGGAACCAGCCTTTTTTAGACTTAAGAATAATCACTTCTTAGTTTCAATGTTTTTAACTTTTCTTTTAGCTGTATAAGGAGTTGTTTTTGCAGGACAAGTTAGATTTTTCAATGCTGCTAATTCTTTCTGCCATTCTATTGCAGTTCAGCTTTCATTCAAGGGAATGGGAGTAGAGCTGCAATGGCATAGCACAGCCACTAGGGCACGGGGCAGTCTGCTTCTGGATCTGTACACTATCCAGGTATCAGCTGATCGGTGAGGGTTCTGGGTGTCAGACCTCAATAATCTGGATGACTTCTCAGATATAGGCAATTGAATTAGTCTGCCTACACTTTGAGGCTGCTGGGGTTCCTACATGCTTCCACTTTACAATAATACCAAACCGATCACTGAATTTTTTTTTTATTTTTATTTTTTAACTGTAGTTTGTGAGCCCCATATAGGGATCACAATGTACTTTTTTTTTTTTTTTTTTTTTCTTTTTTTGACTTTGTAGAATTGGAGGAAATGCACACAAACACTGGGAGAACATACAAACTCCTTGCAGATGTTGTTTCTGGTGGGATTCGAACCCACGACTCCAGCGCTGCAAGGCTACAGTGCTAACCACTGAGCCACCATGTTGCCCCCGATCACTGAATTTCTAGGAGAGAAGAAGTTTCACAACAGTGATATATTATAATAGCATGCTGGGATTCAGTGAGCAATTTAGAATGACCCATTCTTTCACAGATGTTTGCAAGGCCTCCTGCACACGGGAGAAAGAAGTCTGATCCGTATATAAATCGGATTTCCTGGTCCAAACCCTTTCTGGAGACCCAGACTCCAAGCATCATTCTTATGTATAATGCTGGGAGCCACTGCTGCCTGTACAGTATACAGTATGGGGCAGGGAGGCAAAGACTTACAGCATCTTAGATGACTATGAGGTTTCCAATCCGGGTCGAGGGATTCCACTTGAAATCAGATTTTTCAGACCATACTGCCCTAGGTACATATTACCTGCATGACTCGGAACTGGATTTTAACATTGAGACTGAATGACACCTAATTCAATGTTTAAGAGTGGTGTCCTCATACGTTTCTCCTTAGGCTTCATTTACACAATGTGCTTCAGAATTTTTTACCAATGCATTTATAAACCTAATGTGAACCACGTACTGTATTTACAAAGCAGGCACCTATTCATACAATCACGTTCCGGCTGCGATACACGGTCCATGTGCTTGCTGCAATTCCTAGATTGGCCATGGACGTGTGAAGGGATCTCACTGCATCACTGACAGATCAGTACAGTACAGAACACACGTCAGCCCATTACTGTAATGCTTCAGCGATTTGGGACATTACCGCAGACGTGTGAAAGGACCTCACTGTGTCGTAGTAAGTTATGATGCAGAGAGATCAGTCACATGTCATGTGGAAATAAACCCGTTTACAGTGGCATTGCCGCTCTGTTGTTCTGGTCCATCAGAGGGCCAGAACAACGGAGGAGCTGAACGCTAAAATAGCAATAACATACAGAGACTATCAGACTTACATGGACTGGAACGGGGGCTGTCGTTTTAAAACTGAAACTAGTGGAGATAAATGTCCTCCGTGCAGAACCTTTTCCTCCACAGATTATCAGGTGGACATCGCAACGGAGTCTCCAACAGCGGTTAGAGAAGGTACGATTCAGTAGAATTGGACTACGTGTAAGAACATGCCCCCTAGCTGTACGAAGCCTAGTCAATTAGGATGTAGATATACTAATACAGAGAAAGTGTTAAACACCAGCCATATACATAAAATAAAAATATGCGTATATAAATAATACCGTAAACGCATAAGGTCGGTGACGTTGTGATAACTGTACAAAACAGTATAGAAAGGATACGAGAAGCGGTCATTCCATGTCGCCCTCTCGACGTAATCCAACTTGACAACGGCGTTGATTGTCGTTAAAAGTTTGTTCCATGTCTCATCAAAATCCACGACTCGTGGCTTCAATGACATGGTGGGGTTTCAATGTTAAAACCTGCAAATTATTAAAAAAGAAAAAAAAAAGAATCAATAATGTCAAAGATCTACTGTAAGCCTATCATTTATTAACAGTATTTGCAGAAATCAGTGATATTAGGGAGTGTTCACACTACCGTCTGTGTCCGACAGGTAGTGTCCGCTCCTAGTGTCCGCTCAAAATCTGGCCCGGACATTAGGAGCGGACACTAGCTGTGTCCATGACACCTGTCATTTATTTAAATGGCGATCGGGTGCGTTCTTTTGCACTCCGTGCCCTTCCTTCACTGTCCGCTTGTAAAGATGTCCGACTTTTGAAGCGGACAGAAAAACCCGACATGTAAAAACCCAGCCACCAGTGTACAAATGAACGAAATACACCAAACCTACACCCTGGTGCACACTGCCAAATATGTGACCTAAGCAGAGGTTATTTATTCATTCCCTGCACCTCTACCCACACCCAGGAGCCGAGCTGTGACAGCAACAGGTAAAATGTGTGAAGGACAAACCTGAATGTCTTCACTGTCACACAATAAGAATATCTTGGCATTTCCTTCATGTAGATTACATATCTGAAACATGACATACAGATGAATAAAGAGCTGTACACTATAGAAGACCTTCTTGTGAAGCCGTTCTCAGTTTGGACAAGCACTACTTGCTAGCAGTGCTCTTTTATGGTAAGCAAATCATAAAGTGCCCCCCTCCCCATGGGACCCCAGCCATCAGTCAAATAAGGCCAATTTCCATGAAGTGTTACCACAGGAGAAATTAAAGCAGTTACCTGGCTTCTAATAAATTAGATCTTTGGGATCCAATACCCAGCACCCCTGCAGATCAGCTGTAGAGAGACAGCGCAGTTCTGAGTAATGCCCTAAGTCTGCTTATTGTATGTAAGCATTACAGAGATCCACGCTAACTTGGTACAGCTGATCTGCAGGGGTACTGGGTGTTGGACCCACACAGATCTAATATTCATGAGCATCAATACTAGAAACCAAATAACTCCTTTAAGGCCTCGTTCACACAAGGCACGGGACAGCGTATTTTGGTCCCAATTTTGATGCGGGAAGCTGTGTCAGAATAGGACCAAAATGCACCTGCCGCAACTTCCGACAGTCGCGGCTTCCCGCTCCGGAGTAGGCCCAAATGAATGGACCTAGTCTGGAGGGTGGTGTCGCGAGGCCGGGGCTGAATCAACTGCAGAATTTGCCCGAAGAAAGGGCAGCTCGCTTGTGTGAGGGAACATACCGCTCATGGAAAAAAGGAAGCTAGCGGTCTACATAGGCCTCTATTATCTTATTCTGTTCAACTGTAAAAATTTCAATAAAACCCGATTATACATACATAGGCCTCTATTGTGAGGGGGCGGAGACTAAGGTGGATTCGGCATCAAAATTCGCCCCCTCTTACCCCGTGTGAACGAGCCCTTACAGAAATCCACGCTAACTTGGTACAGCTGATCTGCAGGAGTACTGGGTATTGGACCCACAGATCTAATATTGATAGCCTACCCCAAGAATAAACCATCAATACTGGAAACCAAATAACTCCTTTAAGCTTATTATTATTAATAATAATACATTTTATTTATATAACGCCAACATATTCCGCAGCGCTGTACAATTTGTAGGGTTCAGATACAGACAGAAAGATACATTACAAAGAAAGTCATTTCACACAATGGGACTGAGGGCCCTGCTCGCAAGAGCTTACAGTCTATGAGGTAGAGGGGATGACACAAGAGGTAGCAGGGGCGGCATTGCTTATACAGGGGGTCAGATAATTTTGTAATAGAGGTTACTGTCATTACACAAACATAAAACTTTATGAGCCGTCACCAGTCGTGTCCTTTAACATGTGGATGGAGCTTGGACCTATAAAGTTAGCCTGAAATGGCATCATATCATGTGGGGTAATGTGGGAGCGGGGACAGAGGAGGGTTAGATTTTAGGGATTCTAATTACAGAATGGAAGAGTTTACATTAGGAATTGTGATAGGCCTGTCTGAAAAGATGTGTCTTTAGTTTGCGTTTGAAGCTGTAGAAATTGGGAGTTAATCTGATTGTCCGGGGTAGAGCATTCCAGAGAAGTGGTGCAGCTCGGGAGAAGTCTTGTATACGAGCGTGGGAGGTTCTGATAATAGAGGATGTAAGTGTTAGGTCATTGAGTGAGCGGAGAGCACGGGTTGGGCGGTAGACAGAGATGAGGGAGGAAATGTAGGGATGTGCAGCATTATGGAGAGCCTTGTGGATGAGGGTGATAACTTTATATTTTATTCTATAATGAATAGGCAGCCAATGTAAGCGACTGGCACAGACCAGAGGCATCACTGTAGCGTCTAGACTGATAGATGAGCCTGGCCGCTGCATTCAGAATAGATTGTAGAGGGAAGAGTTTAGTGAGGGGAAGACCGATTAGTAAGGAGTTACAGTAGTCAAGGCGAGAATGAATCAGAGAGACAATAAGTGTCTTTAGTGTATCTCTGGTGAGGAAAGGGCGTATTCTGGAGATATTTTTGAGGTGGAGGTGACATGAACGTGCGAGTGATTCAATATGAGGGGTGAAGAAAGGGTCTGAGTCAAACATAACCAAGAGGCAGCGGGCATACTGCCTAGGAGTTATAGTAAGGCCTGAGACTACTCGGCCGGGGAGAGCGAGCGGGGAGGCTCAATGGTTCACACTGTTGAATCTGACCAAGGATCTGCAATTTGCACTCGAGTGAGTTTCCTCCGGGCACTCCAGTTTCCGGAATATGATGGCGCTATATAAGTAAGCAAAATAATAATAAATAAATGTACACTTTTGTATTGTCCGTGCAATGCAGGACAGGTCAGGTCCTCCAGAGTGAGAGACGCTCTTTGCAGTAACTTTCTAACCTGACCTACAGAAGAGGAGTCCCCACCTAACAGGGTATATAGAGATAGGATTTGGAAGCTTGACAACAACGGGGCTGAGGAGTCGGGGTCCCCCCTGTACAAGTCGGCAGTATTATATTACTAGACTCGGTGGTGACTCGGATCCTTTGATCCATCCAGCACTGTGTACATATGGGAGATCTGATGATCTGCATTTCTATCCTGGAATAACCTGAGAGGCCTTATAAAATATTCACCAGGCAATCCTCATATGCACATAATGTAAAGGGGCCATCTCACCACCACAACCCTTACCCCTATGTCCCATCACAAACATCATGGGGGAGGGCATTGCCTCAATTCTGATCCCTGTCCATGAGCCGGGACAAAAAGCCCCTTTGTTGTATCCTGGATCCATGTATTACACGGATGGCCATTTATCTGCATGGAAGATATGCCTTGTTACATCCCCTACAGTAGATGCTGCGGCGTCACAGTACAAAGTCACAAGGACGACGTGTCACCAATCACATTGCCCTACCATGTGCCTTCACACATGGCACATTTGCTGCAGATATTTCTGTGACAGTCCCAGTTATCTCAGATGGACGTGTATATCCTATTAATATATTAAATATTACAAATGTGAAAGTTTGTTGGTTTGGATGTTTGTTCCTCAATCACGCAAAAACGGCTGAACGGATTTGGATGAAATTTGGCACATAGATAGTTTGTAACCTCTATTAACACATAGGCTACTTTTTATCCCGGTAAATGACATGACTTCACGACTATTATGAATTTATGTTCACATACTATATTACACTGCTCTTATCTCAGCTTCTGATAATGTCAGGTCTGTTATTTCTCTGTGTAAACACATATCTAACCCTCAGTGGTTTGTGTACATGCATTTGCATATTATCTGATCTGCTCCAGGCAGCGCTGACATACTGGATGGGAAAACACCTTTAATCCAAATTTGGCAGTTTGCCAATTTTAACCATGTCGGGGAAAAAGAAAATCTAATTTGTTGCAAACAATGAGAGCTATGAAGGTAGCCAGAAATCAACAGAGTTCTCCTCAAGCGGAGCTATGGGGGATCATCAACACCAACAACACATGTATTAAATGGCGTCCCAGAGAGCTGCTGAGATGCCGGAACAATCACAGGTACAGTGCGAGAAACAAGTTCAGCGTCAGGCCAGCTTGAGAGCCGCCGAAACGCCGGAGCAGGCGGATTATAAACGCCAACAACGCGCTCATTATATGGAGTCTCAGCAAGCTGCTGAGATACCAAAACAATCACAGGCACATCGCGAGGAACGAGTTCAGCAGAAGGCCAGCTTGACAGCTGTTGAAATGCCAGACCAGGTGGATCATCAACATCAACAACACGCTCATTATATGGCGTCCCAGCGAGCTTCTGAGATGCCAGAACAATCACAGACACAGTGTGAGGAACAAGTTCAGCAGCAGGACAGCTTAAGAGCTGCCTAAACGCTGGAGCAGGCAAACCATCGACAGCAGCAATTTGCTGAATATACGCAGATCATCAACGCCAACAACCCGCAGACAAAGTCGCGGGCAGAGACTAGTGTAGTATAAAGCTTCCGGCAACCGAAACACCTGATCGACATGGGATCCAGGTGCCAGACCCCTCTGATGTGATAGCGATGACCTATCATGTCAATAGGTCATCAGCATCAATTCCTGGACAACCCCTTTAAGATACTCTACAGTTTGTCTGCATATAGGATACAGTTTCACATACACTTCATTTCAGGTTGTAGAAATGATCCAACTTTTGAAGATCTGTAACATCAATGTATATACAGCCATCCCCTGCTACATTATACCGTACAGTCTATAGAAGCTTCACGGGGTATCACTTCTGCTCATTTACAAAAGTGAAACATCTCCTTTTGCTGTTACTTTCCATTCCCATATACAGGAGGAGATCACAATGAAAGCGAAACTGCAAAATGAAGGTTATATCAGGTGACGAGAATTCCCCGAAATGCATGAGAGTCTATGGAAGAAGCCGCGTCATAACAATTAAACCAACTGAGACGTGTAATAAACTCACAATAGGAAACTATCAGTCTGTATAATCCACTGCAGAAATGCTTACAAAGCAACACCTTGGAGCCACCTGAAGACGACCTTTCACCCCTTCACTAATATTAGTAGGGACTGCTCCGATGCTGCCGGCAAAGTTGGAATATTTTTCTCTAGCCCCATCATTGGTCGCAAGGAGAGATGCCAGCAGTATTATACCCACGGCGAACCGCGTGGCATTAATCTGTAGCTGTTAACCTTTCAGGTGCCACAGTCAAATGCATTTTGTAACAAACGCCGCCCTCCACAATGTCATTAGACAGTGCGATCAGTTGCCATGAAAGTCAGTAAAAGTCAGAATCCTGGTGCCCAGGCCTGTCATTGCCATAGTTCTATTATACGCTGCCATAGGCAGAATGTAACAAAAGTCAGTGGCTTTTACAATACATTAGTATTCCAGTATATCGTAGCGGCGAGCAAACCCTCTATTAAAAAAATAAAAATTAAAAAATATAATAATTCAAATCATCCCTCTATTCTTAGACCTCAACCCCTTCTTCCAAAAATACCTGGTGAACAGTATACGGATGAAAAGACCAAATGGAGTTTAATTCAATTCTACGCTTCGTAAAAAAAAAAAAATAATAAAATGTGATCAAATGGTTAGAGATGGTATCAGAAAAAAGATGACATCTTGTCCCGCATAAGAAGAGGCCTCATCCAGCTCTGTACACTGAAATATGAAAAAGTTAAAGCTTTCAGAATATGGTGGCACACAAAATTCTTTGTATTTTGCAAAGTTTTCGCCCTCCTTGGCCTTCTTGCCAAAAACAAGTTAACCTGGACAACTCCCATAACCAAAAAACGATGGCTCTTGGAATTTGGGAAGGAAATAAAAAAACGGATAGGCAATTCACTCGGTCCTTAAGGGGGTTAAAGGATGCAAAGACAAGGAGCTGGTGAAAGGAAACGGTTTACGAAAAAAAATTTCAACTAGGACAAATGCAAAAGCGGCATGGGTAATATTCTCTCTCCTATGGTTTATATGGCCAGCACAGCGACAGACAAGTGGTTGTTCACAGGCATGAATATAGACACGAGAGCCATTCTTCCCTTGTATCTCTACTCATGTGGTATTTTAGCTACCTGCACAACACGTGTATATCAGCATGTAAGCAGTAGAGCTACATGTATATCCTACAGGTAAGCCCAGTAATAGGAACTTGTCAGGCTTACCTTACCACTCTTTATCCGGTCACCAGGATACATGGATACCTTAGAGGTTGTTGCCATCGAAAGGGTTAAATCCCCACGGCGCTTTGGGAATTGCTAGCGAGATGAACCGGATCCTGCGTTTGGATCACAAGTCGCAAAAGAGATAAATAATAGGATGGATCTAATATATTTTATTAATAGGTTTTCTCTGTAATGATATTATATTCTTTGTGTTATTGTGAACGTTCAGGTTTCCTTCTCCAGTGTCTGTTTCTTGCACTTAATTCCTTCACGGCAGCAGACATGTTACCTGCTAATGTCTATGCTGACAATACATTAAGACTACGGCCTAGGTTTTATCATGGGTATGTTTTATTCCAGGCTCTTCTGCATGAACCAATGGGTCCGTGAAGGGTACAGACGGTAGATCCATGGATCTGTAGATACACACGCTCATGTAGCCTGAGATCCAAGGATTGAAACACATAGGAGCAAATTTATTAAGACTGGCGGACTGTATGCTAGTCTTAATAAATGGCCCAAGGGATACAGGGGCTGAGAGATTAGTGAAGAGGATGTCAGAGGTCAGAATAGAAATCTACAATGGGCAGGAACTGGCAGAGATATCCAATCTATCTCATGTTAGGAAACTCCCAAGCGTTGCAATAGATCAGATGGGCCGAGGTGTCAGAATGCGGCGTGGGTTGGCTCCTGAGGCCTCAATATCATTCTTCTACGACACTTTTAACTGTTCGATACTTTTGTCTACAGGTTGACTTTGCCGTTGCCTGTCAAAGCTGAGGCAGTCTCATAGATCGTGAGCCGTGCCGCAAGGGCATGCAATAATACTGAACCAGATGGTTACGTTATTGTATTTGCTTTAGTGTTTTTATGTAAAATCTCCTCAAATGTCCAGGGCCACAAACTTAATTGTGTTGCAAAAAGAAATATTTATAATTATTATCCATTTTGTATAAAAGCCAACTTGTGGTTGCATCCTTACTCTGGCCAAGGTGTCGGAGATGTAACCATGTAGTTCTCACTGGCCAGGCCTCAGTTCTGCATATTGGGCACAGTCAGTAGTGGCGGTAGATCACTGCTATGGGGCCTCCAAAAACAGCTAACACTCTCCCAGCTCCAGTATAAGTCACCGGAGAGCTGCTAATGTACTGCCACCTTCTCTGCTCACTGTTGACTGTCCCACACACATGAACTGCATGTATAGGACATTTATAGTATATCTATATTAGTATACCCTTTTATTTTAACGCCATACAGAATGGTTCCATGTGTTGTGGAGGAAAGACCCTCCTGTTTAATATAATATATCATGAAGTAGATTATAGCTTAGTTACGCAGACCCATTCTCATTGCTGTAGTCCGCAAATTCAGCGACCAGGGACAGTCGACATGATCCACTGTTTATCTCTGAAGCCGAGGCCCCATGTGTCTGACAGTCCCTTCATAGCGGATGGGATTCTAGTGAATGCCATTCACACATTGCAGAAAAATACCGTAGCGGTTTTGGAAATCGTAGCATGTCAGTTACACGTACAGAAACATTGGTAGTTCCCCTATAGGTATAATGGAAGCAGGAAGTGAGAGGAAACTTTTTGTTAAAAACCGCAACGTGTTGCTGTCGCAGTACTTTTTTTTTTTTTTTGCCATAGCCCCCTACGTGGGCCTTTAGCCTGAACTAGTAAAATGTAAAACAGGAACATTATTCTAGGAGCGATATTTTAGCTCGCTCTACAATATTAGGTATTTAGCTCTAGACACATGGCTGCATTTTGGAGTGATCCTGAGAAAATACTTCTCCCTCGAGTGTCCTCAGTCACTGCTATGACGTGTTCTCTTCTGTAAAGTGCAGGCTATTTAAAGCATAGAGTATCCCACCATCAGCAGCGCACATAGAAGGCAGCACAGGCATGTGAGACGTCTCCTGCTTCCCAGCATACACCCTGTGTGTACAGCCATGAGAGGCAGCCACTAACATTAGGGACAGGTATAGTAACCACCCACTCATGTCAATCACAGCTGGATGGAAGGTCTGGGTGCTGGAAATCAGAGCTCCTTGGGGTGAGAACAGCAATGGGGACACCCTTGTTACACCAAACAGCTCATCAGAATAAAAAGAAGAAAGCCAATTGTCTAGGCCATTCTGTGATATCGGAAGTGGAGAGACACGAAGGCATGCTTGGCAACCTAATGGCTGACGCAACCAACCGAAATGCGAGAAACAAGAAAATGCGTTGTCAATTTTTTCATAAATTTCCAGGGAGTATAACTAAGGACTGGCACCAAGGATAAAGAGGACCTGTGGCTCTCCTGACCTGTCTGTTTTAGCGACTACTTACATCATCTATAACATCAGAATTATGAAGCATACGTTCTTAGGGTAAGTTTTTTGGGCAGGATTTTGAGGCCGAATCCGCCTTAAATCCTGACCAAAAAGACGGCTCCCATTGAAATCAATGGGAGACGGTCAGGTCTTTTTTTCCGGGAGCCGTTTGTTCCAGCTCCTGCAAAAAGAAGCGACATGCTCATTCTTCAGGCCGATTCGCCCCACAATTCGGCCTGAAGACACCCCCTCCTCCGGACTAGGCCCATTCATGGCTACCAGTTTTTTTTTGGACCAGAACCTGAGGTGGTCTTCGCCTCAAGTTCCGGTCCAAAAAACCCTGTGTGAACTTACCCGTAGGCTAGGTTCACATCTGTGCACAGCTGTCCGTTGTTTGGGTCCACCAGAGAACCCGAACGCTGCAGTGCCAGACCGCTAAAACAGCGTTTACCTGCAGACACCATTGACTATAAGGGAGTCCACCAGGTGTCTGCCATTTTATAGTGAAACCAGCAGAGAGGAAAGTCTTCCACACAGGACTTCGATTTTCTACAATTTCTGCAGTGGAGTCTCTAACAGAGACTCCAGCCCTATATTGTTCCTCTGTTATTCCTCCTGGCCCTGTTATTTGTACATTGCCAACTAGGTGCGACCAGCTGAATTCTGTCTCAGGACCAAGGAGTCGGTAGGTGACATTCCTCCATTCTTCCACAACTTGAATCTTATAAATGGCTGACAGTCATGGTCAATCGAAAGCAGTAAAAATCCTCTAATTCACAAAACATCTAGTGATTGATTCCTATGAAAATAATCATGTAATACGTTATAAATCTGATTATATACTAATAATATAATTTAAAAAAAACCAAAAAATAATTCTATTTTGACGTTGGTAAATTTTTTCACGCTAACTCCACACCCCCGGTGTCCCTACTCTATCATACCGTCCTATGACTACTGACAGTACGAGATTGTGTAGTGGCACGCCTCTTTGACAAGGTGAATAGTAACACCCACTTGGCTATTTAAATATAAATTTTTGGGGCATATTACAAAGAAACAGTTACAATAGAAGATGCTCAAGAACCTTCAGGTCAGAGGAAATACAAGTATTTACTAAAGACATGTCAGGAGGGATGACCGGTCCTCTATAAGAGATGCTCCAGAAGTCTTATACAATATACAGATGATTAAGTCACATAATCTGTATCATGTTACAGTCCAAGCCCAAGACTGCAACTAAACACTAACTTTTATTGCACAGGGTGACATATTGCTTGTGATCTCATGCAAGATCTGCAGTGTAAACTGACACTTTTCCGCAACTGAAGTATGTGAGGTCAAAAAAAGTCAATGCATTACTGCCAGAGATGGGACATTGCACAGACTTACATTAGTCACCTCGTAGACTAATAAGATCATGCAAGATTCTCATCTGCAATAAGTCACAACACCAGGTTTTGTTTTTTAGGCCTCACCTAATTGTCACTATGGCCACTTACTGTTCTCGGCAGTGACGCTGGTATGTTCACCATGTGACCGCACCTTCTAGTGACTGGCACAACATGGCTGTAATGTAGATAAATCATAGGACCCTGGGGCTGGACCTGCACGGCTCGGCAGGAGAATGTGGTTTGTCTAAATGCTGCAGACAACATGTTTTAACCCTTCAGGAGAACACATACCCAAGGTGTCTCATGCTCAATACAAGTTTCCCTTTTAGCGTCCATCATCACCCAAGTTACAAAAGAAGCATGAAAAGGTCCAGAAGATATCCAGAAAATTGTCTGAAAATCTCACGACTGGTTATGGTCACATCTGTGCCTCCATGTCCATGGACACATGGGGTGCTAACATAGACATCAATGGTGGCGGACTCCCAGCACTTTTTTTGTGATCAAGGCAACTTAATCTCTAAATGGAGACTACAATGCAGATATAAGGCCAGCCTTAAAAAAAAAACAAAAAACAAAAAAAACAACGTATGGTTTGAGGCTCAATTGCTTTCCCTGGTGTGGCTTAAAGTCATTTCGATTCAGTCCCACAAAACAGACATCTTGTAATGCCAACCTAAAGACTAGAATCACTAGTGAAACTAAAAGGGAGTGTTAAACAGCTTGTCCGGCCAAAAAAAAATAAAAAATTACCTGTCCTCCATGCTCCATTGTCCTCCAAGTGTGGTCCGGTTCTGCAGCACCAGGGTCTTCTTAAAGTGAAACTCCTCACCAGCTGTGACGTCCCGGATCCCTTACGCTGAAGCTAATGATTTGCCTCAGAGGTCACATGACTGCTGAGGACTATCAGCAGCATAAGGGAATCATGATGTCATAGGTAGTGAGGTCACGTGTCCTTCGCTGAGGCTGCTGACTGGCCTCAGTGGTCACCTGCCACAGGCACTTCCACTGGGAGACAACACTGGACTGGCAGGATTGGACCACACTGGGAGACACTGGAGCACTGGGAAAGGAGAGTATGATTTTTTTTTTTCCACCTCCCCCGCCTTTTTAAAAATTTAGTTTTTTGCCTGGACAACCCCTTTAAGCACTGGAGGCCTGGACGGGTAATCTGGCAAATACCCAGTAGGCCGCTCACATGCGCCATTCTGCTTACCAAAGGCCCATAATGATTAAGATTGTGAAATTTTGTTCTTACAAATCGCTGTAGAATTAACGGCCCCCAAAAAGTCTTGACATCAAGCCCTGCAGTCAGCGGTCAATGGCCACTTTGAAACGGTCAGTATTTTGCCTCAGTATTTGTAAGCCCAAACCAGGAGAGGGTCAAAAACGCTGAAGAGGTGCAAATATTAATATTATAAAAAGTCTGACTAGGTTCCTCTGGTTTTGTCTTTCAATAGTGACCATGAAAATGGCGTAAGGCTTTATGCACATGACAGACCGCGCAACCCAAGCTCCAGTCTGACATTTATAAAAAAGGTCCTGTACTTTAAAAATTTTTTAAAAAATGTACAATAATAACAATAATAATAATTTGGAACAAAACTGAGCATTGGGTTAAACTCCCAGTCATTTGCATGAAACTTTACAGGGAAAAAAAACATGTACGATCAGAGATGATTTTTAGCGGTGAGTCAATGGACTTAGGGCCCACTCACCCGGAGGAAAATGGTCCAAAATTTCAGCGCTGAAAAAAAAGCCTCCCATTTCCTTCAATGGCTTCCTTTTTCTGCGCTGAAATTCCTCACCACTTTCCTCTGTGTGAATGCACCCTTATAGAGGAGCGGTCGTCTCTCCTTATGTAACTCTTCTAAAAATCCATAATAAGGCTATGTTCATACAACGTCTTTTGTAGTAGACCAGTGACAGAAATAATTCCTAATCCTATTTACTTCTTCAGAATTTTCCCTGAAGATTCAGCAGAATGCCAATTTTTTTTTCCGGCAAGCGGACAGTGAAGCATCTGCCTACCATTGAAATAAACTGGAGGCAAAGTTTTGGGGCAGGTTCTGCTGTGAAAATTCCCCTATGAGACAGGGAGAAGGGTAACGCCCCTTTGCCAATTTATTCATACATTTCCAGGAGGATTGTTCCAATCCCAATTACATACAGGCCCAAACTGTTTTGCTTTAAACACGTCAGATTTGTTGCGATCATTTTGGCAGATTTTCTTTTGGAAATTTCTGCAATAAATATATGATGTCACGCTGAATATCAATTATTATATTCTCATATATATGTGTGTATATATATATATACATACACAGTGTTTTGTTGCCACAAGCACACGTACTATATGTAAATTGGGTATGACCTCTGCCCGGTTGGCGCTGCCGGTGGCTGGCACTATGTATCTGCTTGTTTAGGGCACATTCACCACGCCCCAAAAAGGGTTGCAAAAGATAAGAGGGTCACAAATGGCACAGACACTGGTGAACCTGGCAAAGTCCACCAGCAAGTCCTGGCAGCAGCTGTGGGGGCGCCTGCTCGCCATTACCCTGCCCTTATACACAGTGCCCTGGGCCTGCTCTAGTGCTGGAGGCTGCAGGCCAAGTCCAGGACGGGTCACCAGAGCTGCAGCCTGCCTGACAGAGGCCTACACATGTGAGCTGAGCATGGGCCACTGAGGAGCTGCCGGCTCCCCGAGGTACCCAGGGGAAGACTCCGGCTACATAGTGCCAGCTGCTCCGATGCCCACAGCCCCGGGCCGGGGCGCAGTGAGGGTAAAGCACAGCAGTGTGAGGCCGGTACCTGTCGCACGAGTCACTGGGGAGCCCTCTGGGGGAGATCATCAGCTGTCACCGACACCGCTCACTCAGCTGCCATTACCTGGGATGCCGGAATGTACCATCCGCTCGACTCATGGGGGGAATAGGGACATTTACTTACTGCACTACCGACAAGATCAGTCTCCTTCCCTGCACACCTCACAATCCACTGCCCCTCACCATTACCCGCATTTGGTAAACGGTGGCCTAAACTAAGAGGCGGGAGCAGCCGAGCAGACAGCGCGTATGTTATTAGTCGTCCCCCGTCTGCGGCATAGACTGATCCAAAGTACGGAAGCTCCGGCGGCTCAAAAACCTTCGACTCCATCCCCTAATGACAAGCAGGAAAGGGGAAGCCCGTGGTAGGCGGCTCCTGCTGTGTCAGTATGGAGTGTGGAAAGTTGTTACCAGGGAAGGCAACCGTAAAATGTGCGCTCTACCCACAAGGAGTTAATAAAGTGGTGCCGGGTTGTTCTGTGTATTGTCTGTTGGAGGTGAATAAAGTTACATAGGATTGAACTACTTACAACATAAGGCAGAGACGGGAGGGTGATTTTGGTTATGGCACATAAAGATGGCAGAGTCAGTCCCATTGTGTGAAGTGACTATTTCTTTGTAATGTATATTTTGCATTTGAACCCTACAAATTGTACAGCGCTGCGGAATATGGTGGTGCTATATAAATAACATTTATTATTATTATTATTATTATTATTATTCTACTTCGCCTCCAGGGACCGAATACCCTTGGAAGAGAAGGAGCCTTCTTACTTCTGCAGGACGCTGTTACCGCCTCTTTGACTGTATTATCTGGAAATCATGGCCTATGCAGAAATTTCTTAAAGGGGCTCTATCAGCAAACTCATGCTGATAGAGCCCCACATATGCGTGAATAGCCTTTAAAAAGGCTATTCAGGCACCGGTAAAGTTATATTAAACTCCCCCCCCGTTTTAAAATAAAACCCTAAAAAAGAATGTGATCTACTTACGCATCGTGCACGCTGGGCGGGCATTCAGGGTGCACCGTCTTCTTCATCCACGCCTCCTCTTCCTCCGATGTCTTCGGGTCCCGTCCTCCTCCGGCGCTCGCGAACTGACATTGATAAAAAGAAATGGCCTGGGTGCATGCGCTGTAGCATGCGGCTTCTACTACGGCTACAGCGCATGCGCCCAGGCCATTTTTTTTTTTTTATCAATGTCCGTTGACAAGCGCCGGAGGAAGACAGGACCCGAGGACATCGGAGGAAGAGGAGGCATGGAAGAAGAAGACGGCGCACCCTGAATGCCCGCCCAGCGTGCACGATCCGTAAGTATGTCACATTCTTTTTTAGGGTATTATTTTAAAACGGGGGGGGGGGGGGGGTAGTTTGATATAACATTTACGGTGCTTGAATAGCCTTTTTAAAGGCTATTCACGCATATGTGGGGCTCTATCAGCATGATTTTGCTGATGGAGCCCCTTTAAGGTTATGAAAGAAAATACAATAACTGGGGGCCCACTCTGGACTGTAGGGTGGTTGGTTAAGCCCCATGAAATTTGCGAGACTTGTGAGTTGGCGAGAGACATTGTGATTTGTGAGACTTATGAATTGGCGCATTGTCGTGAAGCAGCCACACACCTGCCGACACCTTCCCATGACGTTTCTTTTCGATCGTCTCCCATAACGCCTTCATTATTGAAATCTAAGTGTCCCCAGGAATTGGAGTCTTTTGTGGCATGAATTCTAGTAATAAAACATTTTCGGTATCCCAAAAACCTGCTGCCATGACCTCTCCAGCTGATTTTTTTTTTTTGTAGTTGTTGACTGTTTGTACTTCCATAGCATGGGCTCTTGTTTGGTCTCAGGATCCAGGTAGTGGACCCAAGTGTCATCACCTGAGGATAGAAGTCTCCTGGATTTTCTCTAAGCCTAAGTTGCTGGAAACATGTTTTTAGTCAATATAAGGCGCACCCACCAGGAACTGATCTTACCATCAAAACCTCATAAATGATACTGGAAACCGTACCAGCTGGACTGCCTAATTCATAAGCGATAACAATGACTTTGACCCAATGATCATCCAAAATCACAGTCTCCACTTTATAGCACATTTCCTCTGAAGATGCCTCAACAGGTCGCTCTGAACAGGGATCATCCTTAATTGATTCCCTATCCCACTTAAACTGCTTGGCCCAAAACTTTACTTGGTAGTAGGAGGGAGCCTCATCGCCAGATACAGCAATAAGCCTTTCGTGGATTTCTCTGGGCTTATTTTCTTCCTTTGTAAGAAATGTAATCATGGAACAACGTTCCAAATGCCACAGTTTCTTTTGTAAACCTGCATTGTACTGCACTTGCCAAAAAACGCAGCTTCTGCAAAACCCTCCAATGTGCCTGGCTCCTAGAGAGCTGCGGTGCTGACTAGTCCCTTCTCTATCACCTAGCTATAACTATCTACAAGACCAGTTATCAAACCCTCCCTCTGACGTAGGCACCACTCCCTCCCGGGGGCCGGCTTCTCTGTGGCTACCGGGAGGAAGGGGCGGAGCCTCAGCACCTATATAGATGTCAGCGCTGGGCGGGGACTTCCTCTTGAATCGCCGACAGCGCCGACTTCAGCTGACTCTTACTTACTCTCCCCCCACCCCACCCCCTCTCCTTTTTTATTGTGACTGTGGGTGATTTATTGTTACTTTTTTTGAGTTAATATTGCTATTTATTTCTATTCATTGTTCCTAGGTGTCACAGCTGGCATATTGGCAGGACCTTGTCCCCTCCCCTTTGTCATCGGGAGAGAAGAGGACGCATCACCTGTTGAACATCGGACACATGCACAACGCAAGCGGCGGCGGGGCATTCTGGTGATGTCATACAGATTGTCATGGGGTAGCAAGGTTCTGCTGATATGTTCACATTTATTTAATAAAGTTGTGGCTGACCCCCAGAATTTATCCAAGATCTGTGTCTGCGTGTTTCTTTATATATCTGTTAAGTTGGGGGGCGCCAGGAGGAGGGTTTTTTGTTAGGACTTTGCAGTATGGCTAGTCTGCAGTATATCGTCTGCTCCGCTAGAGGGAGCCGCTGTCCTAACACCTGTAACTCTTCATATAGGTGCTCTGTTATATACACAACACAACCAAATCCTCTATATATTAGTAATATAATGTAATATACATAAATGTAAATACCGTGTACATCATGTGTGGATGTGAATCTCCATAGGGATCAATTGTAATCTGCAGTTTACCCGACTGCAGTGTTTATGGTGGCTGTTGAGGACCAGTCACTGTCCATGAGGGAAGGTTTCTGATTTCACATAAATGAAAAGTTTAGCAATTTTATAAATGCACGTTTTTATTCCAATTCATCCCGTTTTTACAGAACTCCGCTTGTTATCAGTGAATGGTTACTGATCATTGGTATTCCTGGTTTACAATGTTCAGGGTTGGACTGGCCCATCGGGGAACTGGTGAATCCCCTGGTGGCCCTCGATCCTTGACTGTCAGTACTCATTTTCCCAATGCAGATACTATGCTCAGGGGCCCGATCGGGATGGTCAGGGATGCTATAACTGCAACACCCTAAGGCTAAGGCCCCATGGTGCGGAAAAGCAGCATTTTTTATTGCAGATATTGCTGCGTTTTTTTTTAAAACAAAGCCAGGAGGGGATTGAGCAGAAAGTAGACATATAAGAAGCTTTCTAGATATTTCCCATTCCTTTAGTAGCCATGCTTGTCTTTGGCCAAAAAAACCGCAGCAAAATCTGCAATAAAAAATGCTGCTTTTCCGCACTGTGCGGTCTGAGTGGTGTGTTTCTGCGGGCAGTGCGTCGATCTGCGTTCTCACTGTCTTGTAAACTGCAGGCCTAATGTGGCTTGTGGTTTACAAGTTGCTGGAAGTTTTTAACTAGATCGGTTTCTGCACTGGTCCCATTATAGTCTATGGGGTCTGCGAGTTTCCATAGCTAACCGCCTTTTTAAGTGGATTTGGTTTCCGTTTAGGGGGTCCCCAAGCGGATCCCCCGATCAGAAACCTTATTGCAGGTGTAAACCTAGTGTAAGTACCCAGAATAAGACATTGGGGGAGCAGGGAGGGGTAGGGACAGGTGGTCATTACTATCAGGAGGTCTCTAAAGTCATGGGGGGCACTTACATGTGGAGCTGAGAAGGGGCTGGAGGTGCACCATCAGAGGTCTCTGAGGACGGTGATAGGGAGGGAGATTACATGGGGAACTTAGGCCCGATTTACATCTGCGTTCAGTATTCCGTTCAGGGAGTTCGCTTGGGGACCCCCTGAACGAAAACCTATATGCATTAAAAAGCAGTTAGCCAAGAAACCACACGGACCCCATAGACTATGTGTTTTCCACATGAATCATGCGGAGAGAAAAATACTACAAGAAGTACTTTTCTTTCCTCATGTTATGTGCGGAAACCACACGGACCCCATTATAGTCTATGCGGTCTGTGTGGTTTCTTAGTTAACTGCTTTTTAATGCATATAGGTTTCCATTGGGGGGTCCCCAAGTAAACTCCCTGAACGGAATACTAAACGCAGATGTGAACCGGGAATTGGGGGGGGAGGGGGGGGTTACCTACCTGGGGACATGAGATTGGGAAGTTGGTCCAGCAGCAGCAGGCACTGAGGAGACATAGCACTGGGTGTATAAAATGATGATTATGATGATGATGATGATGATGAAGAAGCCAGTCAGGGCCTCACTCACTCCTCACCTCACACAGTCAAGTAGCAGGGGAATGTCACAGCAGCCGATGCAGGCAGTGTAACTGCATCCTGGGGTCTTGCAGTTAAAAGTGAGGTCAAATAAGAAGCAAAGTGTAATATTCAGCACCTGGCAGCCGAGTGGGCCCCTTCAGGAGCCTGAGGCCCCGGCGCTTGCCTGGGTATGCCGGGTGCTGACGCCAGCCCTGGCATACCTATATGTCTTCATTCTGTGCACTAAAATGTATGATCTCACCTATGTTAAGGTAGGGAATACCTGGCTTAGAACTATTATGAAACACACTTTTAGGTCACTAGACATCGCCTACATGGTGGACTAGCCCTGATAGACCGCAAAAGCTTTGCCACTCTATAAGAACTCACATCACAAATGTATTGTTCATAGGAATGTCATTTAGGATAAAGCAAAAATTAAAACAGTATATATGCAAAAATACGGAAATCGCTCTACCTTAGACGTTATTCAGATGGTACCATATGACGCGGGGTGCACGGAACATCCGACCATTAGGATGGAATCCAATTGAGAAAAACGATGATATAAAAATCCAGCACGCCCAATAGTTGAAAATAAAATATAACTTTTACTTCATAGTGGTTAAAAACAGTAAAAGCTCCTTAGAGCATGGATCCAGAATAAAATAAACAGCCTACGCATTTCGAGACTCACATCCAGGTCTCTTAGTCATAGCTACGAAACGCGTAGGCTGTTTATTTTATTCTGGATCCATGCTCTAAGGAGCTTTTACTGTTTTTAACCACTATGAAGTAAAAGTTATATTTTATTTTCAACTATTGGGCGTGCTGGATTTTTATATCATCGTTTTTCTCAAAAATTAAAACAGTCTATGTACAAAAATAAAGGAAAATTCTTTTAGTGCACAAAAAAAGGTAAAAGATTCTTACAAACTAATGCCCGGGTCACATCTGCGTTTGGATTTCCGCTTGCGGATCCTCTGAATGGAAACCAATACACATAAAAAAGCAGTTACCTAAGTAATCCCGCAGACCCCATAGACTATAATGGGATCCATTTGGTTTCCGCACAAAACACGCAGAAAGAAAAATAAATAAATATATAAAAAAAATTATTGCAAAAAATCACAGTGTTATTCATTCTGTAAAACAACCTTTACATAAATTTAACATATTAACTACATATTTAGAAAAAAAAAATTGTTCATGGGTGTTCATTATGGGGCATAATACTGTGTGCAGGGGCCACTCTGGGGCATAATACTGTGTGCAGGGGCCAGTATGGGGCATAATACTGTGTGCAGGGGCCACTATGGGGCATAATACTGTGTGCAGGGGCCACTATGGGACATAATACTGTTTGCAGGGGCCACTATGGGACACAATACTGTGTGCAGGGGCCACTATGGGGTATAATACTGTGTGCAGGGGCCACTATGGGACATAATACTGTGTGCAGGGGCCACTATGGGACATAATACTGTGTACTGGGGCCACTATGGGACATAATACTGTGTGCAGGGGCCACTATGGGACATAATACTGTGTGCAGGGGCCACTATGGGGTATAATACTGTGTGCAGGGGCCACTATGGGGCATAATACTGTGTGCAGGGGCCACTATGGGGCATAATACTGTGTGCAGGGGCCTCTATGGGACATAATACTGTGTACTGGGGCCACTATGGGGCATAATCCTGTATGTAGGGGCCACTATGGGACATAATACTATGTACAGGGGCCACTATGGGGCATAATACTGTGTGCAGGGGCCACTATGGGGGATAATACTGTGTACTGGGGCCACTATGGGACATAATACTGTGTGCAGAGGCCACTATGGGGTATAATACTGTGTGCAGGGGCCACTATGGGGTATAATACTGTGTGCAGGGGCCACTATGGGGCATAATACTATGTGCAGGGGCCACTATGGGGCATAATACTGTGTGCAGGGGCCTCTATGGGGCATAATACTGTGTACTGGGGCCACTATGGGGCATAATACTGTGTGCAGGGGCCACTATGGGGTATAATACTATGTACAGGGGCCACTATGGGGCATAATACTATGTACAGGGGCCACTATGGGACATAATACTGTGTGCAGGTGCCACTATGGGGGATAATACTGTGTGCAGGGGCCACTGAGGGGCATAATACTGTGTGTAGGGGCCACTATGGGGGATAATACTGTGTGCAGGGGCCACTATGGGGGATAATACTGTGTGCAGGGGCCACTATGGGGGACAATACTGTGTACTGGGGCCACTATGGGGCATAATCCTGTGTGCAGGGGCCACTATGGGGTCTTTGTAGTTAGTCTGGAATGGGGGGGGGGCGCCATTCCTAGTTATGCCACTTATAGCAATAAATGATAAAAATAAAAATTATGATAAAAATAATAAAAATATTAAAAATAAAACAGTATTGTCACTTAAAGAGTTATATCCTGAGTTGTTTATGTCACCATGGTAACTGCAGCCACTGACAGCCAATAGGATTGCTGGACCTGAGTTTGCAAAATCAGTTGTCCGGTGTCAGTTACTACCAAGGCAGTGATGGAGATGGAGGAGAGCGCTCGGCCCTGCTCAGCAAGGGGGTAACTATAGGGGGACGTCTATGGGAAGACAGCGGGGTCTCATCCACATAGATAGAGAGATAGATAGATAGATAGATAGATAGATAGATAGATAGATAGATAGATAGATAGAAGATAGATAGATAGATAGATAGACAGAAGATAGATAGATAGATAGATAGATAGATAGATAGATAGATAGGAGATAGATAGATAGATAGATAGATAGATAGATAGATAGATAGATAGATAGATAGATAGAAGAGATAGATAGATAGATAGATAGATAGATAGATAGATAGATAGATAGATAGATAGATAGATAGATAGATAGATAGATAGATGTTACATATGATCTGAATGAATAATTTGTTGTTACACTAATGTAACATATACATATATGTATTTATATACACTGTATAAATTGTGTAAATATGTAAATAGATAGATAGATAGATTATAGATAGATAGGCGATAGATAGATTAGATGGATAGATAGATAGATAGATAGATAGATAGATGATATAGATAGGCGATAGATGATAGATAGATAGATAGATAGATAGATAGATAGATAGATAGATAGATAAATTTCACATGACATTTTTCAGCCCATCGACCACTTAGTGGTCTTATTACGATGGGTCCCTACACTAACACTTTACATATAGGGCAAGGGATCAATTTCTTCTATACTCACTGTTACAGTGCAGTCTCTAAGAACTTGATCTCTGGGGTCTTGTCTGTTAGGGGAGTATAACACATAAAGTCTTAGTGTAGGGACCCATCTGAATGAGGTCGCCGTGACGTGGCAGATGGGCTCGCACAATTGACCAAGCTGTGCGCTAAGAACCTCACATTTATACCAGTAGTCAGTGATATAAGAGACTGGAGGTGTTAGAATTTTATCATATAAAGCTCTGCACTAGAAGTAGAAGCTCAGGATGGGGTCTAGTCCCTGAACGGCTCCTCTAAAAAGTATTCTCATCTAATCAGTTGCTCCGGTACAGTGTGCCTCATGGTAATGTTTACATACCGGGAGCTGCACTGCTTACTTGCCGTATAATGTATAGTGTCGGCTTTATTACAGTCTATGGGACAGCACTACCGGACCTAATGGTATTAGCAGCGCAGCTCCCAGCCTTTCCCCATTACCAGGAGCCTCACTGTCCAGAAACAATTGACCTGCAGTGTGGGACTCTCGCAGATCTAATATTGATGGATTGACCATCAATATTAGAAGGTGGGTAACCTATTTATATCACCTATTTACTATTAGTTCTGAAAATATTCTAGATCAGGGGTGCACAACCTTCTGTGGTCCAAGGGCTACATTATGGGACTGTAACACCTCCTTCAAAGACTGCGATACAACATAAAGAGGTTTCCCCATATTAAGCATTGATGTCTATATCTGGTTTTGCCCACTCCATAGTGTCCCATGGTGACAGCCGCACAGTGCTCGTGGCGGCGGCAAAAGGACGGTTTTATAGGTCACATATGCTGGTTGTCTGCCCCTATTCTAGAAAGTCTACTTTTACATTAATTTTACAATTTGACTTTTTTTCCCCTGTGCAGAATGAGCTATTTTTAACCCTTCATTAACTGTTACATTATAGCAATTCTGCTCTGAGCTTGTGTTGATCTTGTGTATAACTCGGTGTCAGTGATCTTTTAGCTATAGTAATGTTATAGCACAAATTTCACATGACATTTTTGATCCCATCGATCACTTATTGGTCTTATTACAATGGGTCCCTACACTAACACTTTACATATAGGGCAAGGGATCAACTTCTTATATACTCACTGTTACAGTGCAGTCTCTAAGAACTTGATCTCTGGGGTCTTGTCTGTTAGGGGAGTATAACACATAAAGTCTTAGTGTAGGGACCCATCTGAATGAGGTCGCCGTGACGTGGCAGATGGGCTCGCACAATTGACCAAACTGTGCGCTAAGAACCTCACATTTATACCAGTAGTCAGTGATATAAGAGACTGGAGGTGTTAGAATTTTATCATTTAAAGCTCTGCACTAGAAGTAGAAGATCAGGATGGGGTCTAGTCCCTGAACGGCTCCTCTAAAAAGTATTCTCATCTAATCTACCTGGTATTTTACTTTCCTTCCCACAAGTACCTCTCAGATTGAACTAAAGGATTATTCCAGCAAGACACATTTATCAACTACTCACTGGATAGAGGGCAAATATCAGATTGGTTGACATGTAAGTAGGGTTACCACTAGATCAGTAAATCACTTGCCCAGCCAACATTATTGCCAGGATGTCACTCTACTATAAGATTAAAGGGATCCTATCATTTAAACACTTTTTTTTCTAGTTGACACGCTGGAATAGCCTTAAGAAAGGCTATTCGTCTCCTACCTTTATCAGTCGCCTCCGGCCGCCGTACAGTAGAAATACCGTTTTTTATCGGTATGCAAATGAGTTCTTTCGCAGCACTGGGGGCGGGCCCCAGCGCTCAAACAGCACTGGGGTCGTCCCCAATGCTGCCAGAGAGCTCTCTCCAGCGACGCCTCCATCTTCAACAGCAACCACTTTTCCAGCTGGGCTCTGCCAGTCAGACAGTCAGACGCACCTGCACAGTCGGCTTTGCCATCGGGACCCAGGCAAAGCCGAATGCAGAGGCCGGCCAGCGGCCATTTGTTTGGAGGCCACTTAAGAACGCATGCGCAGTATGCTCCTGTTCTCCATAGAACTACAGGAGCATACTGCGCATGCGCGCGTAGCGACCTCCAAAAAATGGCCATCAGCCGGTCTGTGCACTCGGCTCTTGCCTGCGTCCCGATGGCAGAGCCGACTGCGCAGGCGCCGGAGTGTGACTCCCCAGCCAGAAGAAGATGAAGAAGAGGCGGTTGCTGTTGAGGATGGAGGTGTCACTGGAGAGAATTCTCTTGCAGCATTGGGGACGCCCCCAGTGCTGCAAAAGAACTCATTTGCATACCGGTAAAAATCGATATTTCTTCCGAATGGCGGGCCGGAGGCGACTGATAAAGGTAGGAGACGAATAGCCTTTCTTAAGGCTATTCCGATGTGTCAACTAGAAAAAAAAGTGTTTAAATGATAGTATTCCTTTAAGTGTCATTTTTAGAGAATATGCAGATGACAGTATCATTTTTGCGCCTCAGGGCATATTAAACAGTAAATCTCCAATGCTGGCTTCTGTTACCCAGGAAAGGTTGTAAAGACATAGTATTGCAGTCTTCATGTTTAGAGATTATATGTCACCGAAACAAGGGATGTCAACAGTGGCGTAACTACCGCCGGGATCGGTAAATAACACCGCAGGACCCACAAACACTATCATTATACTCAGGGGTCTTTGCAGGCCCCAGAGTATAATGATTGGAGGCCCGGGAGAGGTAAGAAACATAATAAACACTGTTACTTTCCTCTCCACGATCCTGCAAGGCCTCCTTCCTAGTTGTCTGACGTCTCTGACGTCACATGAACCTGGCCTGTGTCCTGTAACGTCCGACGTCATTGAAGAAGGACGGCAGCAGAGGCCGACAGCGTAGGAGCTGGGGACAGGTAAGAAACAGTAGTTTTTTATGTTTTTATTCCCCGGGTCTCCGATTATTATACTCTGGGGTCTGAAAAGACCCCAGAGTATAATAATTGTTTATGGGTGTCCACAGTGGGACATAATAGTGTGTGCAGGAGCAACTATGGGGAATAATACTGTGTGCAGGAGCCAGTAAGGGGCATAATACTGTGTGCAGGGGCCACTAAGGGACATAATACTGTGTGCAGGGGCCACTATGGGGGATAATACTGTGTGCAGGGGCCACTAAGGGACATAATACTGTGTGCAGGGGCCACTATGGGGGACAATACTGTGTGCAGGGGGCCACTAAGGGACATAATACTGTGTGCAGGGACCACTGAGGGACATAATACTGTGTGCAGGGGCCACTAAGGGACATAATACTGTGTGCAGGGGCCACTAAGGGACATAATCCTGTGTGCAGGGGCCACTAAGGGACATAATACTGTGTGCAGGGGCCACTCAGGGACATAATACTGTGTGCAGGGGCCACTGAGGGACATAATACTGTGTGCAGGGGCCACTAAGGGACATAATAGAGCGCGCAGGAATGCGGGGTCGGTCGAGGTTGTCGGCGTCGGTGTCAGTTGGGGGGGCCATGTCAAAAGTTCGCCACGGGGCCCCGCCATTCCGGGCCGGGTTCATGTGATGTCAGAGAAGTCAGACAACTAGGCCTGAAGCCTGCCCGGATCGTGGAGAGGTAAGTAACAGTGATTTTTATGTTTCTTACCTCTCTCCGGCCTCCGGATATTATACTCGGGGGTTTGCAAAGACCCCCGAGTATAATGATAGTCTTTGTGGGGCCCATGGTGTCACTTACCGATCCCGGCCCAGCCAGAATCGGTAAGTAAATAGGGCCCATTACCGGCTGGAGTTATTAATTATTCAGATGCTAAATTACAATACGTTACAATATACACTATTAGTAAGTTATCAGTATGTAACAAGTTGCTAAATGAATGACACAGATCACTATATGGTTTATTGTATTTTTATCTATGACCTGTTCTCTGCCTTGATTTTTTTGATCAGTATTCCTTTCCATTGTTGAGAAGGAGTCCAGTAATGATAAATCTGGGAAGAAACACTGCACTTGGTAATTCTTGGTAATGCTGCTATTCCGCTCCTCCACTGGGGGCAGAGATGGAGAGGACGGCATGACACTAGGGGCAGAGATGGGGGGACATGAATCTGGGGGCAGAGATGGAGGGGACATGAATCTGGGGGCAGAGATGGAAGGGGGACATGAAACTGGGGGCAGATGAAGGGTGTATATGAAACTGGGGGAGAGATAGAGGGGGGAAATATAATTTACGGGTGACTGTAGGAGGATTATACTGTGTGCGGGCACATGAAAAATTAACGAGAGGGCGGAGTCAACACAAAAGTGGGCGGGGCTAATTTTTCCACGGCGCGCTATGCGCACCGCACATTTTCTCCCTCTTTCAGTTCTTCAAAAGTTGAGAGGTATGTCACACTGCTCACCCACCATATGATGTTCACCGCTGCACTTCTTAAGCCCACCACAACACCTTGTATGGCAAGTGAACAGCGTGGCCCCTAGAATTATTACCATTATCTGTAGCCACACTGTCCTAGAAAAGCTGATCTGCAGAGTTTCTGGCTGTTGTACCCCCCACAGATGTAATATTGATGGCCTATCCTAAAGACAGGCCATCAATATTAGAAAGATGGATAAATCCTTTAAAGAGCTTGTCCAGGAATTACAATACAGTGGGAAATTAGCTTAGGGGGGAGGAGATCTACAATTCTCAACAGATCTAGAGCATCTGGAGCTGCTGGGAGTTGTAGTTCTCAGAGGGGTAGTTAAATTAAAAGATTAGAAGGCAAAATAGGAGGAAAAGTTGTTTTTGTTTGTGTGGGTAAGTAGTACTTACCTTCCACAATGCTGGTCTTTGGCTCCTCTGCAGTAACCCGCTGCCGCGCTCAGCGCCAACACGTCAGTAATACTTGCAGGATAACGCTGGATTTTGATTTGGTTCCAGTGGCTGCTCATCACCAAGACCCAGGATACAGGGGGAGGGTCTAGAACAGGGGTAGGCAACCTTTTTTAAATTAAAAAATCAAAGATGAGGTCCTCGGACTGCTGGCAATAATTATAAGGCTGACAACCTCTACAAAATAACGCAGCAAAATCTGCAACAAAAACACTGTGTTTCTGCGGGCGGTGCGACGATCTGCGTTCTCACCGTCTTGTAAACCGCAGGCCTAAAGAGGCTTGCAGTTTGCAAGTTGCTGGAAATGTTTTAACAAGATCAGGTTCTGCACTGGTCCCATTATAGTCTATGGGGTCTGCGAGTTTCCATAGCTAACTGCTTTTTTAAGTGGATTAGGTTTCCGTTTAGGGGGTCCCCAAGCAGATCCCCCAAACGGAAACCTGATCGCAGGTGTAAACCTAATGTAAGTCATCGCCTACATGGTGGACTAGCCCTGATAGACCGCAAAAGCTTCGCCACTTTATAAGAACTCACATCATAAATTTATTGTTCATAGGAATGTCATTTAGGATAAAGCAAAAATTAAAACAGTCTATGTACAAAATAAAGGAAAATTCTTTTAGTGCACAAAAGAAGGTAATAGATTCTTACAAACTAATGCCCGGGTCACATCTGCGTTTGGATTTCCGCTTGCGGATCCTCTGAATGGAAACCAATACAGATAAAAAAGCAGTTACCTAAGGAATCCCGCAGACCCCATAGACTATAATGGGATCCATTTGGTTTCCGCACAAAACACGCAGAGAGAAAAATAAATAAATATATTAAAAAATTATGGCAAAAAATCACAGTGTTTTTCATTCTGTAAAACAACCCTTATAATAAATGTAACATGTTAACTAAATATTTGGAAAAAAAAACAATTGTTCATGGGTGTTCATTTTGTGGTATAATACTGTGTGCAGGGGCCACTATGGGGGATAATACTGTGTGCAGGGGCCACTAAGGGACATAATACTGTGTGCAGGGGCCACTATAGGGCATAATAGTGTGTGCAGGAGCCACAATAGGGCATAATAGTGTGTGTAGGGGCCACTATGGGACATAATACTGTGTGCAGGGGCCACTGAGGGACATAATACTGTGTGCAGGGGCCACTGAGGGACATAATACTGTGTGCAGGAGCCACTATAGGGCATAATAGTGTGTGTAGGGGCCACTATGGGACATAATACTGTGTGCAGGGGCCACTGAGGGACATAATACTGTGTGCAGGGGCCACTATGGGGCATAATACTGTGTGAAGGGGCCACTATGGGACATAATACTGTGTGCAGGGGCCACTATGAGGCATAATACTGTGTGAAGGGGCCACTATGGGACATAATACTGTGTGCAGGGGCCACTATGGGGCATAATACTGTGTGCAGGAGCCACTATGGGGCATAATACTGTGTGAAGGTGCCACTATGGGGCATAATACTGTGTGCAGGGGCCACTATGGGGCATAATACTGTGTGCAGGGGCCACTATGGGACACAATACTGTGTGCAGGGGCCATTATGGGGCATGATCCAGTGGGCAGGGTCACTATGGGGTATAATACTGTGTGCATGGGGCCACTATGGGGAAATAATACTGTGTGCAGGGGCCACTATGGAACATAATACTGTGTGCAGGGGCCACTATGGGGCATAATACTGTGTACTGGGGCCACTATGGGACATAATACTGTGTGCCGAGGCCACTATGGAACATAATACTGTGTGCAGGGGCCACTATGGGGCATAATACTGTGTACTGGGGCCACTATGGGACATAATACTGTGTGCAGGGGCCACTATGGGACATAATACTGTGAGCAGGGGCCACTATGGGGTATAATACTGTGTACATGGGGCCAGTATGGGCAAATAATATTTTGTGCAGGGGTCACTATTGGACATAATACTGTGTGCAGGGGCCACTATGGGGTATAATACTGTGTGTAGGGGCTACTATGGGACATAATACTGTGTACTGGGGCCACTATGGGGAACAATACTGTGTGCAGGGGCCACCATGGGACATAATACTGTGTGCAAGGGCCACTATGGGACATAATACTGTGTGCAGGGTCACTATGGTGTATAATACTGTGTGCATTGGGCCACTATGGGGAAATAATACTATGTGCAGGGGCCACTATGGGACATAATACTGTGTGCAGGGGCCACTATGGGGAACAATACTGTGTGCAGGGTCCACCATGGGACATAATACTGTGTGCAGGGGCCACCATGGGACATAATACTGTGTGCAGGGGCCACTATGGGGCATAATACTGTGTATTGGGGCCACTATGGGGCATAATACTGTGTGCAGGGGCCACTATCCTACTAATATTATAAGTGTGAAAGTTTGTGTGTTTGGATGTTTGTGAGTTTGGATGTTTGTTCCTCAATCACGCTAAAACGCCTGGACAGATTTGCGTGCAATTTTCCACAAACATAGTTTTCCCTCAGGATTGAGTCACAGGCTACTTTTGGTGCCACTAGACAACATGGCTTCCTAGCAGGAGACTCACAAAAGCAGGACTCCTAGCCCCAGCTATAGACTCACACACACTGCCTGGCATTTCCTGCCTCAACCTGCCTGCACACTCCTTACTGTCACCTCAGGAGTAGCCCTCACTCTACTCACTCACATTTACATATAGATTTCCACTATACATACACAATACAACACATCACATTGTAATTACATGTATCTCCTATCACTGCTATATACAGTACCTGATACATATATACTCCTGTACACAGGCTGTATATACTATATAATTACATGTATCACCTATCACTGCTATATACAGTACCTGATACATATATACTCCTGTACACAGGCTGTATATACTATATAATTACATGTATTACCTATCACTGCTATATACAGTGCCTGATACATATATACTCCTGTACACAGGCTGTATATACTATATAATTACATGTATCACCTATCACTGCTATATACAGTACCTGATACATATATACTCCTGTACACAGGCTGTATATACTATATATTACATGTATCTCCTATCACTGCTATATACAGTACCTGATACATATATACTCCTGTACACAGGCTGTATATACTATATATTACATGTATCTCCTATCACTGCTATATACAGTACCTGATACATATATACCCCTGTACACAGGCTGTATCCTATCCTATCCTATTAATATTATAAATGTGAAAGTTTGTGGGTTTGTGAGTTTGGATGTTCGGATGTTTGTTCCTCAATCACGGAAAAACCGCTCGACCGATTTGGCTGAAATGTTCCACAAACATAGTTAATACACCCGATTGCGCAATAGGCTACTTTTCGTCACAATAGCGCACATACGTTTGTGCCAGGACCCCCACAAAACCCAAACTCACACCACCATCTCTGCAATCTCACACACTTTGGACCATAGCAAGCCACAAAATTCCTATTGCCCTCTACAGCCTGGCCCCTAACCCCACACAATCACATATACATATACTTTACCACTTTGCCCCTCACCTTAACGATACTCCAGGAGGCTCTCTTTAACGCTCCGGAGCAGCCATGTTTGCCGACCCCCACCGCTCTGACAATCCGCGACACCGCCCACCCATGTCAATACCCCTAGGCGGTCTAATAAATGCAAAAAAAAAAGTTTAAAAAAGTAAAAAAAATATATAAAACAAAATAAAAAGGATTAAAAATTCTAATCACCCTCCTTTCCCTAGAACACATATAAAAGTAGTTAAAAACTGTGAAACACATACATAATAGGTATCTCCGCGTCCAAAATCGCCCGCTCTACAAAGCTATACAAATATTTTTCCTGTTTGGTAAACGCCGTAGCGTGAAAAATGGTCAAAAGTGCCAAACCTTCATTTTTTCACTGTTTTGATTCTGATAAACATTTGAATAAAAAGTGATCAAAGCAATAACATTTCCCGAAAATGGTAGAACTACAAAGTACACCTGGTCCCGCAAAAAAAGACGCCCTATACATCCCCATACACGCACGTATAAAAAAGTTATGGCTGTCGGAATATGGCGACTTTTCAAAAAATACTTTTTTAACACAGTTTTGGATTTTTTTTAAGGGGTCAAAATGTAAATAAAACCATATAAATTTGGTATCCCCGGAATCGTAACGAAACACAGAATACAGGGGACAGGTCATTTTGGTTGCACAGTGAACGCCGTAAAACCAAAGCCCGTAAGAAAGTCGCAGAAATGCATTTTTTCTTCAAATCCACCACATTCTGAATTTTTTCCCTGCTTCCCAGTACATTATATAGAATAAATAATGGTGGCATCATGAAGAAAAATTTGTCCCAGGAAAAATGAAGACCTCATATGGCTCTGGGAGCGGAGAAATAAAAAAGTTATGGGGTTTAGAAGGAGGGGAGTCAAAAAAGAAAATAAAAAAATGCCATCGGCGGGAAAGGGTTAACTTCAAATACTTCTGTCCCAAAGACACTATGTAAAGTTTCTCACAACACCGTATATATAGCAGCTCAAATACAAAGTAACTTCAACACAAAAGTCTCACGTATTCTCTGAATTACAGCAACAACAAGATACAAAGTTACATTTCATATCCCATACCTTATACACACTACGAAAACCTTACCCACGCCTGTATATACCCACTTCTACAATCACCGCAGACGAAGTCGCGGGTACCAGCTAGTGGGACATAATACTGTGTGCAGGAGCCACTATGGGGCATAATACTGTGTGCATGGGGCCACTATGGGACATAATACTGTGTGCAGGGGCCACTATGGGACATAATACTGTGTGCAGGGGCCACTATGGGGTATAATACTGTGTGCATGGGGCCAGTATGGGCAAAAAATATTTTGTACTGGGGCCACTATGGGGTATAACACTGTGTACAGGGGCTACTATGGGGCATAATACTGTGTGCAGGGGCGACTATGAGGCTACTGATAGCAATAAATGATAAAAATTAAAATTATGATAAAAATAATAAAAATATTAATAATAAAACAGTATTGGCGCTTAAAGAGTTAAATCTTGAGTTGTTTATGTCACCATGGTAACTGCAGACACTGACAGCCAATAGGATTGCTGGACCTGAGTTTGAAAAATCAGTTGTCCGGTGTCAGTTATTACCAAGGCAGTGATGGAGATGGAGGAGAGCGCTCGGCCCTGCTCAGCAAGGGGGTAACTATAGGGGGACGTCTATGGGAAGACAGCGGGGTCTCATCCACATAGATAGAGAGATAGATAGATAGATAGATAGAAGAGATAGATAGATAGGAGATAGATAGATAGATAGATAGGAGATAGATAGATAGATAGATAGATAGATAGATGAGATAGATAGGAGATAGATAGATAGATAGATAGATAGATAGATAGATAGATAGGAGATAGATAGATAGATAGATAGATAGATAGATAGAGAGATAGATAGATAGATAGATAGATAGATAGATAGATAGATAGATAGATGAGATAGATAGGAGATAGATAGATAGATAGATAGATAGATAGATAGATAGATAGATAGATAGAGAGATAGATAGATAGATAGATAGATAGATAGATAGATAGAAGAGATAGATAGATAGGAGATAGATAGATAGATAGATAGATAGATAGATAGATAGATAGATAGAAGAGATAGATAGATAGGAGATAGATAGATAGATAGACAGAAGAGATAGATAGATAGATAGATAGAGATAGATAGATAGATAGACAGAAGAGATAGATAGATAGATGAGATAGATAGATTAGATAGATAGATAGATAGATAGATAGATAGATAGATAGATAGGAGATAGATAGATAAATTTCACATGACATTTTTCAGCCCATCGACCACTTATTGGCCTTATTACGATGGGTCCCTACACTAACACTTTACATATAGGGCAAGGGATCAACTTCTTATATACTCACTGTTACAGTGCAGTCTCTAAGAACTTGATCTCTGGGGTCTTGTCTGTTAGGGGAGTATAACACATAAAGTCTTAGTGTAGGGACCCATCTGAATGAGGTCGCCGTGACGTGGCAGATGGGCTCGCACAATTGACCAAACTGTGCGCTAAGAACCTCACATTTATACCAGTAGTCAGTGATATAAGAGACTGGAGGTGTTAGAATTTTATCATATAAAGCTCCGCACTAGAAGTAGAAGATCATGATGGGGTCTAGTCCCTGAACGGCTCCTCTAAGGGTGCATTCAGACTACGTAACGCCGGGCGTGTATGAGAGCCATACACGCCGGCATTACGGCAGACTGCCGAACACTTCCCATTCACTTCAATGGGAGCGCTCGTAACAGCGGCATTTAAGAGCGCTCCCATTGAAGTGAATGGGAAGTGTTCGGCAGTCTGCCGTAATGCCGGCGTGTACGGCTCTCATACACGCCCGGCGTTACGTAGTCTGAATGCACCCTAAGAAGTATTCTCATCTAATCTACCTGGTATTTTACTTTCCTTCCCACAAGTACCTCTCAGATTGAACTAAAGGATTATTCCAGCAAGACACATTTATCAACTACTCACTGGGTAGAGGGCAAATATCAGATTGGTTGACATGTAAGTAGGGTTTACCACTAGATCAGTAAATCACCTGCCCAGCCAACATTATATGTTTTCTCCCTGCTATGGTACATTCCAGTTAATGCAAAGTTTCGAGGTTCAAATCCCGCCAGGAGCAACATCTGCAAGGAGTTTATATGTTCTCCCCGTGTTTGCGTGGATTTTCTCCTGTTCTACAAAAGACATACTGAAAGAAAAAAAAAGTACATTGTGATCTCTATATGGGTTTCACAATCTACATAAGAGAAAATAAATAAAAATCAGATAATATGGCCGCCTTCCTTCCTTCATACTATCACACTGCTATGTTCCACTGTCAAAAAGTGACCTGTGAGAAGACAGTGCGCCGCTGCTACTTATCACATACTCTTCATTTGATGATCAAAGGACGTGCGTTATTTGTCCAGGGGTGACAGACACTTCTTGTTGATATTCCTTACATTTACTCTAGGCATGAGATATCCCAAAATACAATGTGCAAGGTGAGCAGCTTCAAACAGGAATCTTTTGTGTTACTTACAATGGCCCACAGATGGTCATCACTTCACCCATCTCAGGCCCCGTTCCCACGGAGTAATTCGGCGCTCATTCTGACACGTAAACACATGTCAGAGTGAGCGCTTCAAATCAGAATCCCATTGACTTCAATGGGTTCCGTTTTTTCACGGATAACACATTGAAATCAATGGGTTAAAAAGCCTCCCATTGATTTCAATGTGTAGCGCACGTAAGAAGGAACCCATTCAAGTCAATGGGATTCTGTTTTGAAGCGCTCACTCTGACATGTGTTTACGTGTCTGAATGAGCGCAGCGTTACTCCGTGGGAATGGGGCCTAAGAAGATAAGTAAGGACACATCTACTCCTGGCTGTCTGGGACATTTTCCTACTTTACCAGGAGGTCTCTTTACTTCTGGAGTCTTCTGCACATTTTGGGAGATTAAGCAGGCAGTCAGTAATCCCATTTCTCCAGTTATATCTAAGTTACTATCTAGTAATAACTCCTGTATACTGTACTTGTGAAGATGAAAGTGGTGACGATTGTACCCAAATAAAATAAATGACAGAACAGACATTCACATGAAGAGCAAATAACACAGATTAGATGTTACATCGTGTCCTATTAGGTGTTAATTGTGGCTCCAAAATTACTGCAAAAATGTCTTTATCTAATGAACAGCCCTTAATTTTAATGACTTGATTCCAGATTATGTGACACCATGATGTGACACAAGATCTTCTTTTTAATTTGAGATTCCGCAGAAGCCAACATTTATACATGATAGTATTCTAGATGGAAGTATTTATAATTTTGCTATTGAGTAAGACAATGGGTGGAAGGGCTCAATATAGTTCTACATTAGAACATCGACCCCTGAAGCCTGAGCTCATCTACATCACAATATTCCTTACCCTCTTCAGGTGGATCATTCACCTTGTATGACTCTAGAGGTAGCAGGGAGATCAGGGATGCAACAGAAACATGTCTACTACATCAGACCACCAAGGAAGCAGGCATTAAACTCAGTGTCAGACTGGGAAGCCTAGGGCCCCCCAGTGGAATTGTTTCTAGGAGCCCACCGCCAGGACCCCTGCAGATCAGCTGTAACGAGACGGAGTGACTACAGGTAATAACAATGTCATACTGCTCACCCACCATATGATGTTCACCATTGTACTTCTTAAATCCACCACAGCACTTTGTATGGCAAGTGAACAGCGTGGCTCCTAGAATTATTACCATTACTTGTAGCCACACTGTCTTAGAAAAGCTGATCTGCAGAGTTTCTGGCTGTTGTACCCCCACAGATGTAATATCCTAAAGACAGGCCATCAATATTAGAACGCTGGATAAACCCATATGGCAAACAGTAGGTGTAAAATAAAAAACAAACAAAAAAAAAACCCCTTTCACTTTTCTGTAAGTGATGCAGATTAATTTCAGCCACATTTAATTCCTGGCGATGCAGCAACAGCAAAACCACAGCCAGGAATTAATGGGTGTCACACATGCCCCAAAGTGACAGCACTGGTGCCCAGGGACTGGATTTGGCTATAACCTCATCTGGTTAAACAGTGCGTCACAAACTGAAAAAACAACCCTAAGGGTGCATGCACACTACGTAACGCCGGGCGTGTATGAGAGCCGTACACGCCGGCGTTACAGAAGGGCTGCCGAGCACTTCCCATTCACTTCAATGGGAGCGCTCGTAACAGCGGCGTTTACGAGCGCTCCCATTGAAGTGAATGGGAAGTGCTCGGCAGCCCTGCTGTAACGCCGGCGTGTACGGCTCTCATACACGCCCGGCGTTACGTAGTGTGCATGCACCCTAAGGCCAGGGCCCCACGGGTTGGAAACGCCACGGGACAAATCACAGCGTTTTAAAGTACTTGCAAAGTGGATGAGATTCATACAAATCCCATGCCCACTTTGTGGAAAAAAATCGCAGCGCGGACACGCTGTGATTTCCAAAACCGTTGCGGTTTTGAAAATCGCACCATGTCAATTATATCTACGGAAATGCCGGCGGCTTTCCCATAGATATAATTGTAACAGAAAGTCAGCAGAGGAAAACTCTGTGAGCTTTATGTTCAAAGCGCTGCAGGAAGAACCGTGATGCGTCCATGCTGCGGTTGTTCCCACAGCGCTTTAGCGCTGCGTTTCCGGCCTGTGGAGCCTTAGCCTAAGGCTGAGGCCCCACTTTGCAGAAAAGCAGCTTTTTTCATTTCAGATTTTGTTGAGGTTTTTTGAGCCAAAGCCAGGAGTGGATTGAGAAAAAGGTAGACGTATAAGAACTTCCTATATATTTCCCATCTCTTATGTAGCCATTCTTGGTTTTGGCTCATAAAACCGCACCAAATTCTGCATCAAAAAACGCAGTGTTTCCGCAACGTGGGGCTTCAGTCTTAGGCCTCCTGCACACGAATGGCACTGATGTGGTTTTCACTGACTTATACATAAAAAATAAAATAAAATTGACAGAGCCGTAAATGCAGACAGATATAGGACACATACACCTGCTCCATAATTTGCAACTCTTCAATTTGGCCCGGACACACGGTTGCAAAAGTGACAGCATCTATCTGTTTGGGCTCAATGAAATATTATAGTCCATATTTTTATCCACAATTGCGGATAATAAGTATAGTCATGTGCATTGCAATTTAGTTACTCCATGCGCCTCATATTAATAGCAGTTAACCCCATCATGACCCTCACATTAACCCCTGTGTGCCTCACATAAGACTTACTGATATGTGGGACATATGGAGGTAATAATTAGGTATCTTCATTATTAAGGTCCTTTATTAGTACCTCTAACATATTAGTAACCCTTATGATGTGAGGCACACAGGGGTGAGGAACATGATGGGGTTAATTGTTATTTATGTGAGATACATGGAGTTCCTAAAACTAAATTAATAACCCCAAATGCCTGACATTACTAGGAAAAGTAACCGCAGCAGGTACCTGTGTGTTTTTTTCTTTCACTTTACTGTATGGACCTCGGCTCTTCTCTCCTCTTCTTTGCAGGATGCAGACGCAGGATCCATAGTGGTATTATCGGTGATACTGACCTTTGTATTCTGTGTTCTGCTCAATATGGAGGTAATATTTAAAGGGAATCTGTTAGCAGGATTTAGGCTCCAAAACCTTTGCCCACATGTTATGGAGGTCGATGACCAATTCAGAATCCAGTTGTAGCATCATCCTGCGCATGTGCAATGAGGACCCCCACCAATCAAGAGATCCATGGCGGTCACACTGGCACACATTATACTGTGTGGGGCTTATCAATGTGTGTTATACAAAGAACACCATTACTGTATGAGGACACAAAGGGACTGGAAGGGGTCCTGTGGTTTATCATAGATAAATATACCCAGTGCCCTCGCATGCCACAGATTTAGCCTCTCTTTATGTTGGGCAGTATGTAATGGCCTACACATGACACTTTATTCAGTGACACAGGATGGACCTTTAGGTCCAGCACATACGCCACATTTTTCGGGTACATGCGCCAAGTCTATAACATGGTTTGAACATTAGTGAAGCTACACTCACATCTGTGCCAGGAAGTCTGTTCTTCTGAACTGTCAGAGGACCAGAAAAACGTAAAAACCCTCCATCTATGGCAGAAATAAAGGCAAACGGATTCCAAAGAACCCCATTGACTATAATGGGATCTGTTGGGAGTCGTATTTTTTAATTGAATCACCAGCCTAGCGTAGTTGGGCTCACCACACTTTTTCACCCAGTAATTTCTGACTGATCTGTTCTAGATGGACGCCGGACGGATGTCCAAAGCAAATGTGAACATAGCCCGACACTAAAAAACAAACAAAAAGAAAACAATATTCCTGTATGTCAACAATCCACACTTTTGTATATGCCTGAGCCATAGAAAACACTGGACTTCCCCTAGGTTACACACACCATACATTACATGGACTGCAACCTCCCCAGCTCATGAAGAACTACAACCCCCATTTCCTGCATTGTGTTTGAAGGAAAAAAACAATAGAGTAAACACACAGACTGACGTGGGCCAAATTGTGGTAACCAGATTATTGGGGGGGACATCTCCAATATGGCTGGTCTTGTGGGGTGTTCATGGTATATATTAATTAATACCAACCAAAAGTGCTCCAAGGAAGGACAACCGATGAACCAGCAACAGAGTCATGGGAATTTAACCCCTTAAGGACCAGGCCATTTTTTGGTTTCGCATTTTCGTTTTTCCCTCCTCACATTTCAAGAGCCATAACTTTTTCATTTTTCAGTTCACAGAGTCACATGATAGCTTATTGTTTGCGGGACAAATTGTACTTTGTAATGGCACCATTCAATATGCTGTGCAATGTACTGGGAAGCTGGAAAAAAATTCAGAATGAGGCGCAATTGGAGAAAAAATGCATTTGCGCCATTTTCTTATGGGTTTAATTTTTACAGCATTCACTGTTTGGTACAAATGACATGTTACCTGTGTTGTACGTGTCAGTACAAACGCGGTGATACCAAATTTATATAGTATTTGAAATTTTTTGATACTTTTAAAAAAATGATAAACTTTGCAAAATAGAAAAAAAAATTTGTGTCATCATGTTCTAACACCTGTAACTTTTTCATACTTTAACTTTTTCATACTTAACTTTTCGGCTCGGGCACCGACCGCTGCTGTTAGTGGCAGGTCCTGGCTGTATTATACAGCCGGCATCTGCCGTGTATGGAGCTAGCTCAGCGTGTGAGCTCGCTCCATACATCCCCATGCGACCCATGACGTACAGTTACGTCAAGGGTCGCTAAGGGGTTAAAGCTCATCAATGCATTTATCCATCTATAGTATAGATATAGGATAAATACCTGATCAGTGGGGTCTGAACACCGAGACCCCCACTTATCCCAAGAACGGGAGATTCTTTTCCCCTCCTGCACATTGAGGCATGACTGGTAGTGGACGGCGCCCCCATTCTCTTCAGTGGGTGCACCCAGAGATAGCCAAAGTCCAGCATTCAGTGATGTCTGGCGCTTGCATTGAAATGAATGGGGGCGCCGTCCACCACCAGGTACAACTACATTCAACCTGGCTTTGGTCAGGCTCAATGTAAAGCATGTGTAAAGAACCCCTCAATTATTTGGACCAGTGGGGGACGCAGCCGTCAGACCCCCACCGATCAGATATTTGTCCTCTATCCTGTGGACAAATAAATACTTTTCATGGCATAATCCTATTTACAGGGTTTTATTTTAAGCTTATTATCTATTACAGTGGCCATTCCCCACAGCTCTGACAGTAATCTATCCTGACCACTAGGACCCCCACCATCATCAGAACAGGGGTCCTGCATTTGTACTACTGCTCCATTCACCTCTATGGGACTGCTAAAAAGAAGTAGAGATTAGAATTATCTCTGGCAGTCTCAAAGAGATGATCGAATCAGCAGCGTACATTGTGGATCATATAGGGCAGAAACAGGACATGTGATCAGTGGGGGTCCCAATGGACAGATCCCCAGTGATCGACTTTTTATTTCTAGTGGGAAATGCTTGTTGCCTCTGGTGCTGGAAGCCGACATCTGTGTCCCTGGTATAGCGGCGGTGCCAGAGCACGACAGCTCTGCCCCCAATCACTAGATACAAAGCTGCAGTATTCACCGCTGTCTATATACAGTGAACAGAGCTGCAGTATTCACCACCACCTATATACAGTGATCAGAGCTGCAGTATTCACCACCGCCTATATACAGTGATCAGAGCTGCAGTGCTGCAGTATTCACCACCGTCTATATACAGTGAACAGAGCTGCAGTGCTGCAGTATTCACCACCGCCTATATACAGTGATCAGAGCTGCAGTATTCACCACCGCCTATATACAGTGATCAGAGCTGCAGTATTCACCACCGTCTATATACAGTGAACAGAGCTGCAGTATTCATCATCACCTATATACAGTGATCAGAGCTGCAGTATTCACCACCGCCTATATACAGTGATCAGAGCTGCAGTATTCACCACCGCCTATATACAGTGAACAGAGCTGCAGTGCTGCAGTATTCACCACCGCCTATATACAGTGATCAGAGCTGCAGTATTCACCACCGCCTATATACAGTGATCAGAGCTGCAGTATTCACCACCGTCTATATACAGTGAACAGAGCTGCAGTATTCATCATCACCTATATACAGTGATCAGAGCTGCAGTATTCACCACCGCCTATATACAGTGATCAGAGCTGCAGTATTCACCACCGCCTATATACAGTGATCAGAGCTGCAGTATTCACCGCCACCTATATACGGTGATCAGAGCTGCAGTATTCACCGCCACCTATATACAGTGATCAGAGCTGCAGTATTCACCGCCGCCTATATACAGTGATCACAGCTGCAGTATTCACCACCACCTATATACAGTGAACAGAGCTGCAGTATTCACCACCACCTATATACAGTGATCAGAGCTGCAGTATTCACCGCCGCCTATATACAGTGAACAGAGCTGCAGTATTCACCACCGCCTATATACAGTGATCAGAGCTGCAGTATTCACCACCGCCTATATACAGTGAACAGAGCTGCAGTATTCACCACCGCCTATATACAGTGATCAGAGCTGCAGTATTCACCGCCGCCTATATACAGTGATCAGAGCTGCAGTATTCACCCCCGCCTATATACAGTGATCAGAGCTGCAGTATTCACCGCCGCCTATATACAGTGAACAGAGCTGCAGTATTCACCACCACCTATATACAGTGATCAGAGCTGCAGTATTCACCACCGCCTATATACAGTGATCAGAGCTGCAGTATTCACCACCGTCTACACTCACCGGCCACTTTATTAGGTACACCATGCTAGTAACGGGTTGGACCCCCTTTTGCCTTCAGAACTGCCTCAATTCTTCGTGGCATAGATTCAACAAGGTGCTGGAAGCATTCCTCAGAGATTTTGGTCCATATTGACATGATGGCATCACACAGTTGCCGCAGATTTGTCGGCTGCACATCCATGATGTGAATCTCCCGTTCCACCACATCCCAAAGGTGCTCTATTGGATTGAGATCTGGTGACTGTGGAGGCCATTGGAGTACAGTGAACTCATTGTCATGTTCAAGAAACCAGTCTGAGATGATTCCAGCTTTTTGACATGGCGCATTATCCTGATGAAAGTAGCCATCAGATGTTGGGTACATTGTGGTCATAAAGGGATGGACATGGTCAGCAACAATACTCAGGTAGGCTTTGGCGTTGCAACGATGCTCAATTGGTACCAAGGGGCCCAAAGAGTGCCAAGAAAATATTCCCCACACCATGACACCACCACCACCAGCCTGAACCGTTGATACAAGGCAGGATGGATCCATGCTTTCATGTTGTTGACGCCAAATTCTGACCCTACCATCCGAATGTCGCAGCAGAAATCGAGACTCATCAGACCAGGCAACGTTTTTCCAATCTTCAATTGTCCAATTTCGATGAGCTTGTGCAAATTGTAGCCTCAGTTTCCTGTTCTTAGCTGAAAGGAGTGGCACCCGGTGTGGTCTTCTGCTGCTGTAGCCCATCTGCCTCAAAGTTCGACGTACTGTGCGTTCAGAGATGTTCTTCTGGCTACCTTGGTTGTAACGGGTGGCTATTTGAGTCACTGTTGCCTTTCTATCAGCTCGAACCAGTCTGGCCATTCTCCTCTGACCTCTGGCATCAACAACGCATTTCCGCCCACAGAACTGCCGCTCACTGGATGTTTTTTCTTTTTCGGACCATTCTCTGTAAACCCTAGAGATGGTTGTGCGTGAAAATCCCAGTAGATCAGCAGTTTCTGAAATACTCAGACCAGCCCTTCTGGCACCAACAACCATGCCACGTTCAAAGGCACTCAAATCACCTTTCTTCCCCATACTGATGCTCGGTTTGAACTGCAGGAGATTGTCTTGACCATGTCTACATGCCTAAATGCACTGAGTTGCCGCCATGTGATTGGCTGATTAGAAATTAAGTGTTAACGAGCAGTTGGACAGGTGTACCTAATAAAGTGGCCGGTGAGTGTATATACAGTGAACAGAGCTGCAGTATTCACCACCGCCTATATACAGTGATCAGAGCTGCAGTATTCACCGCCGCCTATATACAGTGATCAGAGCTGCAGTATTCACCACCGCCTATATACAGTGATCAGAGCTGCAGTATTCACCACCACCTATATACAGTGAACAGAGCTGCAGTATTCACCACCACCTATATACAGTGATCAGAGCTGCAGTATTCACCACCGCCTATATACAGTGATCAGAGCTGCAGTATTCACCACCGCCTATATACAGTGATCAGAGCTGCAGTATTCACCTTCGCCTATATACAGTGAACAGAGCTGCAGTATTCACCTTTGCCTATATACAGGGAACAGAGCTGCAGTATTAACCCCCACCTATATACAGTCTAGAGAGCCTTCTAGGTTCTAGCACTGGAGACTGGCTGGAAGCGCTGAGTGCTGGACCCCACTGATCAGATACTGGCGACCCTATCCCTAAGGGGCGGCCATCAGCCCAGAAAACCTGTTTGATGAAAGATTTTTACAGACCACAAAGAAAACAAAAATGAAAACAGGGCAATAAATATTTTTAGTGAAAAATCTATTTTAATTTTATATTTAGTATCAAAAAGGTTTTAATTAACATACAAAGAAAATATTATAACTAACTAACACTATATAGGTACAAAATATAGTAAACTCCAAATAAAGATCCCATATAAAAACACATAATGTACAGGATAATTTAAGGAAATTTTTTTTAAAAAACCTATAAAAGGGAGACCAAGGATGGGAAGACCCAAATAAACAAGGAATGTGATAGGAAGGGGAGAGGCGGGGGAAGGGAATTGTAGACCACATCACATTAAAAGAGTATATAGTACATACTTAATAATGGACATCTCATGGGGCCGCGGTAATAGCTAGTGTCAGATCCTGAGGGGCCGCGCCTACACTGCACTGGGATTGGTTGTTACTAGCAACAGGTGGATTCACCCACATTATTTCCTTTGGGGGTCTCTGTCCCCTATTCCGCTTGAAAAATGTGGAGAGAAAAATCCTACAAGCAGCCCTTTTCTCTCTGCATGATTCGTGCGGAAAATATACGGATATATATAGGGTCCATGTGGTGTCATTGCTCATCGCTTTTTAATGAGTTCAATATTCCGTTCGTGGGGCATCCCCAAGCGGACTCCCCAAATGTAATACCGAACACAGATGTGAACCAGCCCTTAACTAATACATCATGGTATGTGTAGGCTGACTCGCACTACCTCCCTCTCATTACCTCCCCCTCCCTGTCTCTCTAGCTATCCCGCCCACTACTAGACCTTCCCAACTAACTTAGCCCACTGCCCCATCATACTTACCTCTCTCTTACTTCCAGACTTCCTCCTGCGAGACAGCTTCTCCCTCTTTTCTGACTCTGTGGACACAATGGTTCCGCCGCTGCTCTTTGCTCTGCAGTCGGCAATCCACCTCTACAACGCAGGCATGGGAGGCTCCTATATTTCTCCCACGCCTGTGCAGTAGAGGTGGATTGTCTGCAAAGACAGAGGAGACATGACGCAGGAGGAAGTCTGGAAGGAAGATAGGTAAATATTATGGGGGGAAGGGAGAAGGGGTGGGGGGAGTAGTACTAACGTTCTGTTTCCAGAAACGGAACGTCACCGGTAACCATAAAATGTCCCTGGGGCGGGTCATGTGACCGCCCAAGGGATATGGGTAAATATGTAATTTTGATAAACTATGTAATTTAGAAAGTAGTTGGGGGGATGGTGTTTATATTAGTACAGGAATTACATTTTATCCTGGACCACTCCTTTAATATTTGCAGGACAAATTTGTTCTTCATAAAAGGTACGATTTATTATTCTATACAATGTACTGGAAGCTGGAAAAAAATTCAGAAGTGGGTGGACTTTCTTACGGGCTTTGACACCTGACATGTCACCTTTATGCTATGTTTCGGTATGATTTCGGAGAAAACAAGTTTATATGGTTTTATATACATTTTAACCCCTTAAAGGGATCCTATCATTAAAATGTATTTTTTTTCTAACACGTAGGAATCGCCTTAAGAAAGACTATTCTTCTCCTGTTCGGTAGAAATCCTGGTTTTCTTCAGTATGCAAATGAGTTCTCTCGCAGCACTGGGGGCGGGCCCTAGTGCTCAAACAGCAATGGGGGCGTCCCCAATGCTGCAAGAGAATTCTCCAGCGACGCCTCTATCTTCTTCTGGAATGGCTTCTCCCCGCGTCTTGCATACGGCCATTTTTTTGTGGCTGTTCCAGAAGAAGATAGAGGCATCGTAGGAGAGTTCTCTCGCAGCATTGGGGACACCCCCTGTGCTGTTTGAGCGCTGAGGACCTCCCCCAGTGCTGTGAGATAACTCATTTGCATACCGAAGAAAACCAAGATTTCTAACAAAAGACGGTGTGGAGAAGACATCTAAAGGTAGGAGAAGAATAACCTTTCATAAGGCTACTCCTATGTGTTAGTCAGAAATTTGCAGAGGGCGTTTTGTTTTTTTTTGCAGATCCAGGTGTACTGTTTAATTTTAACTATTTTGGGGAATTGCTATTACTTTGAACACTTTTTATCAGAAGTAAAACTGAAAAAATAGTGGATTGGTACTTTTGATTTTTTTCCTGCTATGGCGTAATTTTATAGATCGAGCATTTTCAGACACAGGGATAACTAAGGTATATGTGTTTCACAGTATTCTTATATGTGTTCTAGAGAAAGGAGGGCGATTTTCATTTTTACTTTTTTTCTTGCATTTATTAGACTCCTTAGGAGGTCTTGAACCCCAGGGGTCTGATCACTAGTGCAATGCATTACAAAATATTGGCACTTCTACTGTAGACTGCACACATGTAGAGGCAGAGTAAGGGCCATTATATAACATGTTGGTCGCTGTGGGGCCATAATATTACCGAAGGGGACATTCTCCTGAGTGTGGGGGCACTGAGGGGGCCATCAAATAAATGTTAATGAAGACTCCAAACAAAGCTTTATTTTCTAAACCTTGCCTAAGTTGGAGGTGCCCCGTTGAGACATTTGATCACTAGGGGGCGCTTCGCTTGGTCTGAAGCACTGGCACCTAATGATCCTGTAGTGGGGTCTTCACACCATTGAGATCTCACATAAACCTAGAAACAAACAAAAACCTAGTGAAACATTGTGTTGATTTTTTTTCTTAGTCCAATGTATAAAAACCCCCAAAAAGAACAAAACAGAACAGAGGACATTCTGGAATTTGATGTGACAGCAGAGACACAAGCCCCATGAAAAACAATGAATAAATCCCCCCCCATATGATAAGTGTTCCCTTCATGAGACTGCCCCTCACATCCTGCACCCCCCCTCTTGCTTACACAGGCTGCTGCTGTTCCTTCTCTCTCCTTACCTTCCAGTCTCCATTCCCTGCAGCTTCCTCTTCCAGTGTAACTCGGCACTGTCCTGAATAGCTCCGCCCACACCAGAGTCTGATCACATGCTCGTGACGTCATCACAGGTCCTTTAACCCACTAAGATTTAGCACCTTAGGATGATGCGCGCAGAGCCGGTAACCATGGCAATAACTGATGCCATGCCCGAGCAGCGGCCGTTACTAAGCCAGCGCCCCCTACCGGTCAGTCCAGGCAAAGGCGCAAAAACTGCCGCGTCTGTAGCTCTTAATGTAGGTGCAATCTATAGACACAACACACCCGAATCCTCTATATATCAGTATATTCATGTAATCTAGGTGTATGTATATACAGTGTACGTTGTGTATGGCCTGACATTAGTATGGAGGAAGGGAGTAACAAATAACCATGGAGCTGCATAGTGAGATATACATGAGTCCCCCTTTGACAACAATAACAAAGGATTAAGTCCCGCCCTTCCTATTTCCGGTCGAAGATCTCTTTCCGGTTTTGAGAGTTTGCCATGTCTAGCAGGGGTATAGGCATACTGTTTCGTGGTTACGACGAGCCTGCTGCAGAACCTCATTTGCTAAATGCTATACAGTATATATATTTATTTGCCGAATGCTATATATATGTATCGCATTCGGCAAATGAACACTGATTCTGCAGCAGGCACGTCCTTGCCACGGGCAGGCAAGAGTTTTTCTCATTGGAATGAATAGTCCGATGTTAGACTCCGCCTCCTCAGACGAGCCTCTGGCAGAACCAGCGTTGATTGGCCAAATCACTGGCAACTGGCCAATCAACGCTGGTCTATTCATTTCAATGAGAAAAAGTCAACTGGTAACAGCATACTTACCTGCTCGTAGCAAGGACGAGCCTGCTACACAATCAGCCTTCATTTGCCGAATGCTATACACTGTATAGCATTCAGAAAATGAGGTTCTGCAGCAGGCTCGTCGTAACCCGAGGACCATACCCTGAAGTACATACCCAGCCCTGGTTAATTCACTAAGGAACAGGAAGTCTTCTTGCCGCCCTTCCATTGCGCATGTGCCAACCGGAAGTTCGCAGGGGGACTCATGTATACTCTGTGATGTCACAGTACAGGGATAATACACACAGTGATGTCACAGTACAGGGATAATACACACAGTGATGTCACAGTACAGGATAATACACACAGTGATGTCACAGTACAGGGATAATACACACAGTGATGTCACAGTACAGGGATAATACACACAGTGATGTCACAGTACAGGGATAATACACACAGTGATGTCACAGTATAGGGATAATACACACAGTGATGTCACAGTACAGGGATAATACACACAGTGATGTCACAGTACAGGATAATACACACAGTGATGTCACAGTACAGGGATAATACACACAGTGATGTCACAGTACAGGATAATACACACAGTGATGTCACAGTACAGGGATAATACACACAGTGATGTCACAGTACAGGGATAATACACACAGTGATGTCACAGTACAGGGATAATACACACAGTGATGTCACAGTACAGGAAATAATACACACAGTGATGTCACAGTACAGGATAATACACACAGTGATGTCACAGTACAGGGATAATACACACAGTGATGTCACAGTACAGGGATAATACACACAGTGATGTCACAGTACAGGGATAATACACACAGTGATGTCACAGTACAGGGATAATACACACAGTGATGTCACAGTACAGGGATAATACACACAGTGATGTCACAGTACAGGGATAATACACACAGTGATGTCACAGTACAGGGATAATACACACAGTGATGTCACAGTACAGGATAATACACACAGTGATGTCACAGCACAGGGATAATATACACAGTGATGTCACAGTACAGGGATAATACACACAGTGATGTCACAGTACAGGATAATACACACAGTGATGTCACAGTACAGGATAATACACACAGTGATGTCACAGTACAGGGATAATACACACAGTGATGTCACAGTACAGAGATAATACACACAGTGATGTCACAGTACAGGGATAATACACACAGTGATGTCACAGTAGAGGGATAATAGACACAGTGATGTCACAGTACAGAGATAATACACACAGTGATGTCACAGTAGAGGGATAATAGACACAGTGATGTCACAGTACAGAGATAATACACACAGTGATGTCACAGTACAGAGATAATACACACAGTGATGTCACAGTACAGGGATAATACACATAGTGATGTCACAGTACAGGATAATACACACAGTGATGTCACAGTACAGGGATAATACACCCAGTGATGTCACAGTACAGAGATAATACACACAGTGATGTCACAGTACAGGGATAATACACACAGTGATGTCACAGTACAGGGATAATACACACAGTGATGTCACAGTACAGGGATAATACACACAGTGATGTCACAGTACAGGGATAATACACACAGTGATGTCACAGTACAGGGATAATACACACAGTGATGTCACAGTACAGGGATAATACACACAGTGATGTCACAGTACAGGATAATACACACAGTGATGTCACAGCACAGGGATAATATACACAGTGATGTCACAGTACAGGGATAATACACACAGTGATGTCACAGTACAGGATAATACACACAGTGATGTCACAGTACAGGATAATACACACAGTGATGTCACAGTACAGGGATAATACACACAGTGATGTCACAGTACAGAGATAATACACACAGTGATGTCACAGTACAGGGATAATACACACAGTGATGTCACAGTAGAGGGATAATAGACACAGTGATGTCACAGTACAGAGATAATACACACAGTGATGTCACAGTAGAGGGATAATAGACACAGTGATGTCACAGTACAGAGATAATACACACAGTGATGTCACAGTACAGAGATAATACACACAGTGATGTCACAGTACAGGGATAATACACATAGTGATGTCACAGTACAGGATAATACACACAGTGATGTCACAGTACAGGGATAATACACCCAGTGATGTCACAGTACAGAGATAATACACACAGTGATGTCACAGTACAGGGATAATACACACAGTGATGTCACAGTAGAGGGATAATAGACACAGTGATGTCACAGTACAGAATAATACACACAGTGATGTCACAGTACAGGATAATACACACAGTGATGTCACAGTACAGGATAATACACACAGTGATGTCACAGTACAGGGATAATACACCCAGTGATGTCACAGTACAGAGATAATACACACAGTGATGTCACAGTACAGGGATAATACACACAGTGATGTCACAGTAGAGGGATAATAGACACAGTGATGTCACAGTACAGAATAATACACACAGTGATGTCACAGTACAGGATAATACACACAGTGATGTCACAGTACAGGGATAATACACACAGTGATGTCACAGTACAGGGATAATACACACAGTGATGTCACAGTACAGGGATAATACACACAGTGATGTCACAGTACAGGATAATACACACAGTGATGTCACAGCACAGGGATAATATACACAGTGATGTCACAGTACAGGGATAATACACACAGCGATGTCACAGTACAGAGATAATACACACAGTGATGTCACAGTACAGGGATAATACACACAGTGATGTCACAGTACAGGGATAATACACACAGTGATGTCACAGTACAGAGATAATACACACAGTGATGTCACAGTACAGGGATAATACACACAGTGATGTCACAGTACAGGGATAATACACACAGTGATGTCTCAGTACAGGGATAATACACACAGTGATGTCACAGTACAGGGATAATACACACAGTGATGTCACAGTACAGGATAATACACACAGTGATGTCACAGTACAGAGATAATACACACAGTGATGTCACAGTACAGGATAATACACACAGTGATGTCACAGTACAGGATAATACACACAGTGATGTCACAGTACAGAAATAATACACACAGTGATGTCACAGTACAGGGATAATACACACAGTGATGTCACAGTACAGGGATAATACACACAGTGATGTCACAGTACAGAAATAATACACACAGTGATGTCACAGTACAGAGATAATACACACAGTGATGTCACAGTACAGGGATAATACACACAGTGATGTCACAGTACAGAGATAATACACACAGTGATGTCACAGTAGAGGGATAATAGACACAGTGATGTCACAGTACAGAGATAATACACACAGTGATGTCACAGTACAGAGATAATACACACAGTGATGTCACAGTACAGGGATAATACACATAGTGATGTCACAGTACAGGATAATACACACAGTGATGTCACAGTACAGGGATAATACACCCAGTGATGTCACAGTACAGAGATAATACACACAGTGATGTCACAGTACAGGGATAATACACACAGTGATGTCACAGTAGAGGGATAATAGACACAGTGATGTCACAGTACAGAATAATACACACAGTGATGTCACAGTACAGGATAATACACACAGTGATGTCACAGTACAGGATAATACACACAGTGATGTCACAGTACAGGGATAATACACCCAGTGATGTCACAGTACAGAGATAATACACACAGTGATGTCACAGTACAGGGATAATACACACAGTGATGTCACAGTAGAGGGATAATAGACACAGTGATGTCACAGTACAGAATAATACACACAGTGATGTCACAGTACAGGATAATACACACAGTGATGTCACAGTACAGGGATAATACACACAGTGATGTCACAGTACAGGGATAATACACACAGTGATGTCACAGTACAGGGATAATACACACAGTGATGTCACAGTACAGGATAATACACACAGTGATGTCACAGCACAGGGATAATATACACAGTGATGTCACAGTACAGGGATAATACACACAGCGATGTCACAGTACAGAGATAATACACACAGTGATGTCACAGTACAGAGATAATACACACAGTGATGTCACAGTACAGGGATAATACACACAGTGATGTCACAGTAGAGGGATAATACACACAGTGATGTCACAGTACAGAATAATACACACAGTGATGTCACAGTACAGGATAATACACACAGTGATGTCACAGTACAGGGATAATACACACAGTGATGTCACAGTACAGGGATAATACACACAGTGATGTCACAGTACAGGGATAATACACACAGTGATGTCACAGTACAGGATAATACACACAGTGATGTCACAGCACAGGGATAATATACACAGTGATGTCACAGTACAGGGATAATACACACAGCGATGTCACAGTACAGAGATAATACACACAGTGATGTCACAGTACAGGGATAATACACACAGTGATGTCACAGTACAGGGATAATACACACAGTGATGTCACAGTACAGAGATAATACACACAGTGATGTCACAGTACAGGGATAATACACACAGTGATGTCACAGTACAGGGATAATACACACAGTGATGTCTCAGTACAGGGATAATACACACAGTGATGTCACAGTACAGGGATAATACACACAGTGATGTCACAGTACAGGATAATACACACAGTGATGTCACAGTACAGAGATAATACACACAGTGATGTCACAGTACAGGATAATACACACAGTGATGTCACAGTACAGGATAATACACACAGTGATGTCACAGTACAGAAATAATACACACAGTGATGTCACAGTACAGAGATAATACACACAGTGATGTCACAGTACAGAGATAATACACACAGTGATGTCACAGTACAGAGATAATACACACAGTGATGTCACAGTACAGGATAATACACACAGTGATGTCACAGTACAGGGATAATACACACAGTGATGTCACAGTACAGGGATAATATACACAGTGATGTCACAGTACAGAGATAATACACACAGTGATGTCACAGTACAGGGATAATACACACAGTGATGTCACAGTACAGAAATAATACACACAGTGATGTCACAGTACAGGGATAATACACACAGTGATGTCACAGTACAGGGATAATACACACAGTGATGTCACAGTACAGAGATAATACACACAGTGATGTCACAGTACAGGGATAATACACACAGTGATGTCACAGTACAGGGATAATACACACAGTGATGTCACAGTACAGAGATAATACATGTATCCGCCTCCAAATCCTGACCAAAAAGACGGCTCCCATTGAAATCAATGGGAGCCAGTCAGTTCTATTTTCCGGGAACCGTTTATTCCGGCTCCCAGAAAGAGAAGCGAGATGCTCATTGTTTCAGGCAGATTCCCCTTGTGACATCAGCCTGAAGACACGCCCTCCTCCCCACTAGGTCCATTCATTGGGCCTAATCCGGAGCGGAGTGCGTGACTGGCTGTGCTGCACTACACCGGCATCCAGTCGCAGCTACCTGTATTTTGGACCTGAGGCGGCCTCTGCCTCAGGTTCCGGTCCAAAAAACCCAGTGTGAATTTCCCCTCATATGTAGCACCCACTCCTGACTATGTCTTCAACCCGAGATACATCCAAGAATACCACAAAATTATAACTTTCCTTATACAATCCATTCATAAGCTTTATTTGCAGGAAAATCCCATTTACAGCCGTGACGTAATATGGCCGTGTGTTACCCATCTGAT